>NC_133419.1:122246500-122594500 GCF_049350105.2 Macaca mulatta
CCCTCATCAAGGAGGTTGCGTGTGGAGGAGAGAGGTTCCCTGTTTCTAAGCAGGGCTGCAGAAGAGGGACCACCGTGAATGAGTACTGCCATGTGGGGAGTTAAGTGAGGCACCCCGCCAGCCGCCAGGGAGCAGTGGAGGAGGGGGGACACAGGGATGCAGGAGGGTGTTGTCAGTGGGTTTCCCTCCCTCTTACACAGAATCCTCCAGCTGGGTGGCTGTCAGGCACTCAGGGTTTTGACGTGAATCCCTGCAGTCTTGTCATTTTGCATTCATCCCCTGCCTCCCACCACGAGCTCAATTACAGAGAAGAAATGGAGTCTCAAATAAGAGCTGCCAGGATGTCTAACGGCAGCATTGCTATTTGGCATTTTGTGCACGATAACCCCTCCCCCGTGCCAGGATTCTGTTCTGCCACATTTTACCTCCTGGGTCAGCCTTTCACTGCTCCTGAGAGCAGCCTGCCTTCCCCTCGCCTTTCCTGGAGGGTGTTTCACGGGGTGCCAGGGATTGTACTTAAGCACAGGAAATATCTACTTAGGAGAGGAAGAAAAATCTAACTCTATATCCATTCTAATGCCAGAAGGACATGAGGAATGATGAAGAGAAGTGACATTTGTTTAGAGCCCATTATATTTACATCCTATTTAATAGGCTCTGGTTCCAAACTTGTTCCCTGATTTGTCTTCATAATAATGCTACCAGGTAAAGGTAGATTAAGTTAGTTGTAGGTAGCAGATTCACTGCAAATCTAGTCTTTCTGACTGGGCCCGGTGGCTCATGCCTGTAATCCCAGCACTTTGGGAGGCCGATGCAGGCAGATCACTTGAGGCCAGGAGTTCGAGACCAGCCTGGCCAATGTGACGAAACCCTGTCTGCACTAAAAATACAAAAATTAACTGGGGCTGGTGGTGGGTGCCTGTAATCCCAGCTACTTGGGAGTCTGAGGCAGGAGAAATCACTTGAACCTGGGAGGTGGAGGTTGTAGTGAGCCGAGATTGCACCACTGTACTCCTGCCTGGGCAACAGAGCAAGACTCCATCTCAAAAAACAAAAAAACAAATCTAGTCTCTCTGACTGTGATCTCAAACACTTGGACATGTTATCTTACCCAATGTTACGGTTGCAAAAACTGAGCCATAGGGAGATTAAAATTAATTTCCCCAGGAAGAGGTAGAGCCAGGATTTGATGCCCAGTCTTGACTGACTGCAGACAGAGTCTATGTTCCTGCTGTGGAATTCTACCTCCGTGCTGCCTTTACCATCTGTCCAGTGAAGTGCTAACTTCTTGGGTGAAATTGAGCTTCTCTAAAGGTAGTTTTGTAGATAAAGGTATTTCTGCCACTTATTTAGGAAGACACTTTTCATGTCTGAAGGGATCTTAGGAGGTAATCTAGCCTGTCACTCTCTCTCCCCAACAGATGACAGCTTCTCACTTTTCCCAGTCCTATTCCAATCTGGAAGCTGTCCACAGAAAGATATACCCTTATCTCTCTTGGTTGTAAATTTCAGGCTCTCATGCAATTTATTTCTTCTGTCAGTCTAGGTTTAATTTCTGTTGCTACAATTAATATCTGCTTTCTTCTATTTTTTAATTGGCTTTCCAGTAGGATATTTACATTTGTGGGAAGTTAATTGTACCTAAGGAGTATATCATCTTTCTCTCCCATTTTAGCTACCACCATCTGTGACCTGGACACCCAGTTTCGTTGCCAGGAGTCTGGGACTTGTATCCCACTCTCCTATAAATGTGACCTGGAGGATGACTGTGGAGACAACAGTGATGAAAGTCATTGTGGTAAGGGGACGCCACATCCTGAAACCCTGCTCCAGAGAGGGGTCATCGTGCTCCCTCACAGGGCTGTACTGGTGTGTACTGGTTTTCTGATCGCCATCTCAGGATTTATGATATTCTAGCTGAATGGCTTTCTCCATCCACATGGTGGGGTTGAGTAATTTCTCTCTTCCATTCTTAAAGAGCTTGTTTTCTGCTTTTCATGGGGATTCAGTTCTGCTGGAGACACTTGATCCAAAGTGAATGGGAATCTAGGGTCTCTGGATCAAGCGTCTCCAGCAGAACCGAACCCTCATGATTCATGGTCAGAAAAGATGGAGCCGAGACTCAGCTCCTGTCACTTACTCTTAGATTAGCCTTTGTTTTCTAATCTGAAAAATGGAGAAATGGACCCTGCTTTGCCTTGGAGAGATACTACAAGGACAAAAGGTGATGATAAGGAAGTAAATTTCTGAATGAATTCGGGGAGTTATTAACAGCTCTACAGGCTTGGCCCACATGTCTGAGTGTGTGTGAGATTAGCCCGCTGAAGACACAAATCTGCACCTCTGTGAACTGTTCTTTTTTTTTAACCAATTTAATTCATTCAACTCTGTTATTATTAGAAGTTAGCAGATGGTATAGGCATTGAGTGAGCATCTGTTTTCTGAATGGACATTTTTATATTTAGAAAAACAGTGGGTTACAATTCCAAGGAATGATAGAGATTCTCTGGTCCAATCCTTTTAATTTCTACTTTCTAGAGTGACTGAGGTCTGTTGAGGTCAGGGGGCTTATTCAAGGTAACACAATTAGTTGTGTCAGAATGGGGAACTGGAATCCATGTCTCCTGTTTTCTAATCCTGCCCTATTTCTGTTGCACAGTACCTCCGTGTCAGTTTCATGAGACCCATCTTAGTTAACAGTCTTCGGTCCCAGACTCGTAGTTGCTGACCACCAAAGGAGACATTATGCAATCAGCATGGTGTGCCAGATTGAGGCATGAAAGGGAAGTGAGAGCGGAGGCCAGACGCTGACCCAGACGTGGTGATGAGTTGGCCAGGCCCTACTCGGCCCTCTCTCCCTGTCCACGGGGGCAGGTCCAGCCATGCTGTGCTTGTGCACATGAACACAGCCTGCTTGATTATGAGCAGGTGGTTTGACTCACAGCGGCTGAAATAAGGGGAGCTAGGGCAGCTTGTAAATCATCTCAACACAATTTAACCAGTAGAGCACAGCCTAGGCCACTTCCACACAGATAATACCCCTAGCCTGGCTCTTGGAAGGTTTTTAAAAAATTCCCAGTTTTCCTTCTTCAAGTGCCTGAAAACATGTCCTTGGAATGTGCAACTATTTTCCCTTCATCCCTGCCATTCCTTTCCCAGCACTCTTAGAAGGTTGAAACGTGCGGCTAGTTTTGCCCTAGTAGGAAGGAAACTCCACATGGTTCCCTCTTTCTGGTATCATCGAGCTCACGTACGGGGCACATGTTTGACTGTGAAACAGTTTCAGCCCCCCGGATCCTCTGTTCATGTCCCATTCTTACTAGTTTGTCCTGAATTCATCCCAGCGTCCCAGTTAGCCCCATCCTCTGATGCAGGTCTTCTTCGTAAGTTTCCAAACTCTTCCTCATCAATATCTGATTTACCAGCTTTGCCATCAACAAGCCTCTTGGGGAGAATGACTGAGATGGCTGCCTCGGGCCCCACACTTGGCTGCTCCTGTTTTCTGAGGCTCTGTAAACTCCATGTGAAAGTTCTATGCCATAGTCTGTTTGGGCTGCGATAACAAAATACTTAGTGTAGGTAATTTATAAACAGTAGTATTTTGTTTCTCACAGTACTGGAGACTGGGAGGTCCAAGATTGAGGTGCCAGCAGACTTTTTGTCTAGTGAGGGCCTGTTCCTCATAGATGGTACCTTCACTGCATCGTCAGATGGCACCTCTGCTTCTGGAAGGACTGCAGGGAAATGCTTCTCTCTGTACACAAGCGTGGCAGAAGGAGTGAACAGCTCCCTCCCCCCTCTTTCATAGGGACACTAAACCCTTCATGAGGGCTCCCCCCTGCCCCCGTGACTTAATTACCTCACAAAGGCCCCATCTCTTAGTAATATCACATTGGTGATTAAGTTTCAACATAACGAATTTGAAGTTTCAACATATGAAGTGTAAACATTTGAATTTTCCTAGCCTCCAGAACCGAGAGAAATAAATTGCTATTGTTTATAGGCTCAGTCTATAGCATTCTGTCTTCATGATCTCCCCAGGAGCTTTGAAGGCTGTTGCCAGGGCAGCCTCCTTCCCCTTCTTGGTCAAGCTCTACTGGTTGGTTCGTACCAGGCCCCCACCCTTCTAGAGACAGTGCATCCACCCACGTCCCTGGAGCTCTGCCCACAGAAAGTCCCGAGTTACATTTCCCCCGTTTTGGGAGCTCGGCACTGATTTTACTCTCTCTGACTGAGCATCTCACGGTGATCAGCGCATGCGGACCTCTTGGTGCTCCTTTTCTCAAACCACAGGCTGTGTCTGTAGGAGTCCTCTGTTTCTTGAAAGTTCTGCTCCTTGGCCGCCTCTGTCACTGCTTCCTAACCTCTTTCCATCATAGCAAGCATAGACAATAATATATGTGGAGAGCACTGGGATGAATGGACAAGGATGCTGTTGTCAAGAGGCAAGCAGCTCTAAGGGTCTGAGGATCTCAGAATCTCAGCCATTTCTGGCACCCTGTAACCCGTTTGCAGCACACTGACTGAAAGCTGCTAAATGACCTTATGTCCCTGATAAAAGTCTCTTCGTTCATGGTCTCTATGGATCATTGGTGATCATGGGTCCATCTCCGTCCTTTATGAGAGCTTTCACACCAGTGATAAAATTCTGAACAAGCTTTTGTCCTCACCTCTCTGTTTGTGGTCTCACCTGCAGAAATGCACCAGTGCCGGAGTGACGAGTACAACTGCAGTTCTGGCATGTGCATCCGCTCCTCCTGGGTGTGTGACGGGGACAACGACTGCAGGGACTGGTCTGACGAAGCCAACTGTACCGGTCAGTACTTCTTGGACTCAGTTGACAGCACTGATCTGTTCATGCAGTGGTTAACATTATAGCTTTAAACGATCGGAAGATCTAGGCTCCGAGAATTAGCTTGGACCTTAGAAATCAACGAGTTTCATGCTTCTCAAAGAGCTGGTCTGTGATGAGATAAGGAGCCTGTGCCAGAATGTAAATCAACACCCTGCTTGCAACTGACTAAACAGTGTTCTGAGTGATATCGTTGATTTATGTTCTGGCTCAAGCTTCTTATTTATTCAGGACCAGTGTGAAACAGTTTTCAGACCAGCCCCTCGGCTGGGGTCCATACTTTGAGTAAGCACTGAACTAGTTCATGTTTTTTAAATGGAGCATCAGGGAGTTCCCCAGACAATGAAAATGTAAACTGTGTTTGTACTCCTTTTGGCTAAGATTTTATTAAAGGTAAAGATGGAAACAACATGAGTACAAGGCAAGTGCTAGGTGCTATAAGGTAGGGGTAATGTTCTAATTCTTTTGTTGCGTTCTAATTCTTTTGTTGTACATTATAAAATAATGTAATAATTACATTATTTTTATGATGAGTGGATGAATGGTGGCCATATACGTTATGACGGGGCAGGGCAGACTGGGGGTGATGGGCAGTAGGTAGTGCAAGGAGTTGGGAAGTTTGTGGAGAAATGAAAACAAATTCCATTTTATAATCATCACTTTGTATTGTACCCCATTATAATTTGTCAAATAAAACAAAATTCAAGGAATAAAAAACAGGTTTTATGACTCATTGAGTAAATTTGCTCTACAGCCTCCTCGAGAAGCTGTTATTCAGTTCTGTCTTGAACTCCTCTAGTGATTTTGGACTAGGGAAATAAAGATGTTTCATTTAAACATTTTATGGTAAGGACAGATCTGTTTTTACACTCGGATAATTCAGACTTCATTGTGCAATTCATTGTTGAGTCAGCTTCTCAATTATCTGAAGCCAGTCATTAATCTTGTGAGTTATTGGACTTTTAAATCTCATGCCTTAACCTCCTCTGCCCCCAGAGTATCCCAGCACTTCCTACACTGCCCGGCATCTGGCGGCTCAAAGCACGCCTATTAATTGGTAAAAGCAAATACAAAGAAAGTACATCTGTTATATCTCAAACCTAAGGATAAATAACTGTGCATTATGCCTGGCTTAGACTTGCTTCCCCAAGGAGAGAGGTGACCTCTTCTTTTACTCTTTTGTATTCTCTGCAGTGCCCAGCACATAATAGAGCACATGCTCAGAGAACCTTTGTGGATTGAGTAATTTTGCGCAACTGCTTCCCTCCATTCGTTTTAGTTTAGAGGTGACCTCATAATGGCCTTAAGGAAGTGAATGGATCTCTTCAAATGCCTTATACATCACACGGGATATTCTGTGATATTACCAAATCCTGTTCGCTTGTAAAGTCCACCCATATTCTTTCTGGTGCAGCCTCTGTGGCTTCACCTCTGCTTCTGAAAAGACTGCAGGAAAACGCTTCTCTCTGTATATAAGCCTGCAGAGGGAGGAAGAACCGAGGCCCATAAGGGAGCTGCCATTGGCACAGGAAACGCATGAATGCTGTTTGGAAGCTTCGGGTTTGGATGGATAATTAGTTAATAGATTAGAAGGGTGCACTTGGACATTGCAGTTTGTAAATTGCAGTATGATTGAACATCTTGTTAACACAACTGCCTTACTCAAATTTGTGTTTCAGCAGTGTGTGCCGGTCTTACAGAATGAATTGATAACTTCATTTCTGTAGGCAAGCTTGTATAAACTCTTGGGTTTTTTTCTCTGATTTTCTTCCGGCAAGGCAAACTGGAGAAAACTTAAGAGTCCTTGCTGCTCAACTGCAGCCTTGTTCCAAGGGCTGTTCTTCCAAACCTTTCAAGGATGATCCACCTTCTCTGTCATCTCAAAATAGTTGGAGGTCAGGTGTGAGCTCATGGTGATGTGTGACACGACACCTCATTTTCAGACCTACTAAATTAAGCTGGTACAGTGCCAAAAGAAATAGGTCAGGGTAACTGACCTCCTGTTGGCATCAGCTTGGATGTGTTCTCTGCTGTGTGTCCTCTTTGCTTTGCTTTTCCCCACTTTTAATTTCCATGGGGCTGTTTTCTTTATTCGCCTCAACCCACCGCTATTGTTTTTAAATGTATACATCTGATTTCTGTGTGTTTTTTTCTTTTAAGAACAATTACCTGTAGTCATTTTATGTATATTCTTAACATCTTTCCCCTCTCCTAGATATATGGGGACTTTAGAATTTGATCCAGATCTCTGCCTACAGTTCCAGTACTAAAATACCTAGTATTTTAAACACTAAATATTTAATATTTTAGTTTTATATTGAAAAATCCTAAACTTCATTGTTACTTTTTTTTAATAACCATTCTTCTGCATAGGCACACAGCTATTATCAGCTACCTTTGTGTCTTGTTGCTAATGTCTTCCACCAATGCACATCCTTCAGGGGTTTTGCAGCAGGAGTCTATAAGTGGCAAACTCTTTTAAGGTTCTGTTAGTATAGACATATCTTTAATCCTCAATCTTGAATTCAGATGGGTCTGGGTTTCTAGGTTTTTAGTAATTTTCTGTATTTTCACAGAATTCTTCCATTTCTTTCTGGCTTCTTTTGTGTTGATTTGAATTCTGCTCTTAGTCGTCTGTTCAAACAATAACAGACATTCTTTTCTTTCCAATTACCTTTGGGTTATATTGCTCTTAGTTTCACCTACCTAGGTGTGGAATTATTTTTACTTATCCTGCTTGAGACTTTGTTTAAGATCTGAGAATTTTTTAAAAGACAACTCTGGGAAGTTACAGCCACTAACTCTTCAACTATACCTGTTGGCTACTTTCTCTGGTCTTGTCTTCAGCAGTTACTCTAAGCCATTCATTGGACTACCTCATTCTGTTGTTCTCTTCCCTCCTGTTTTTATATTTGCTGTTGCTTTATGACTCTATGTAGAATCTGAGTGACTTCTCTAGATTTATCTTCCAGTTCAGCAATTCTCTTTTCAGCTAACTCTAATCTGCTATTTCACATATACATTGAGCATTTTTTTTTATTTCTGTGAGTATATGTTTTGTATCTAGAATTTCTGTTTGGTTCTTTTTCAAATCTGCCCTTTCTTTTTCAGTGTTCTTTTTTTATACTTTATGCTTTTTCTTCTGTCAATCATTCAAATTGTGATGATAGTCATTTTTTTCTTTATGCACTTACTTTTTATTTTATTTATTTATTTTTTAAGACAGGGTTTTGTTCTGTCTCCCAGGCTGGAGGACCGTGGCGCCATGACAGCTCACTGTAGCCTTGACCTCCTGGGCTCAATCCATCTTCCCGCCTTAGCCTCTTGAGTAGCTGGGACTACAGGCACGTGCCATCATGCCTGGCTAATTTTTGTATGTTTTGTAGAGGTGGAGTTTTGCCATATTGTCCAGGCTGGTCTTGAACTCCTGGGTGCAAGTGATCCTCTTATCTTGTCCTCTCAAAGTGCTGGGATTACAGGCATGAGCTACTGCACCTGGTCCCCTTCTCATACACTTTTTTTTCTTTTTCTTTCTTTCTTTTTTTTTTTTTTTTTTTTTGAGACAGGGTCTCATTCTGTCGCCCAGGCTAGAGTGCAGTGCTGCAATCTTGGCTTACTGCATCCTCTGTCTCCCAAGTTCAAGCGATTCTCCTGCCTCAGCCTCCTGAGTAGCTGGGACTACAGGTGTGCACCAGGAGGCCTGGCTAATTTTTGTATTTTTAGTAGAGATGGGGTTTTACTATGTTGGCCAAGCTGGTCTCTAACTCCTGACCTCAAATTGATCCACCCACCTTGGCCTCCCAAAGTGCTGGGATTACAGGTGTGAGCTACCGTGCCTGGCCCTCATTCTCTTCTTAATAGTCAGTGCTTTGTAAGAAATAAGGCAGTACTTTCCCTGTTATAGTACTTATTTCATCCGTTCTACTCTGCCCATGTTTGGTTAATGTTTTTAATCAGGTGTTCCAGCATGTCTTGATGAATCAGGAAAGTTCTGCCTGAGTCAAAGATTAAGTTGTAGGATATTGACCTATATTAGAAACTGATACTAGATTTCCATGATTGTTTACCACATGAACCTCACCATTCTTATAGTCACAATGAATCCCACCATGCAGAGGATTCTTTTTCTTCCCTAAATTCTTCAGTCTGGATTAAAGTCCATGTCTTCCATCCTTGTAATTAAAAAAAAAAAATTATGTATTAAGCATGCAGTATTTACCGGGCACTCAAAATCAGAGCTTGTAAGTTACTAAGAAGACAGAAAAATCTAGAAAAAGATAATGTGTTATGCATTCCAGCCATACTTGGCCACTTGAATGAAATTGTGCAAACTGATTTCTCTTTCTGAACTCAGCTTCTGTGATAGAATCTGGAGATCTCAGCTATACCTCCCAGAATTGTCATTTGGAAACTTCACTAGCACTCTGAAATGGTTTTCAATTAAAAATGCAGTGCAGAGGCTGAATAATAACTAGATTAGCATGGCAATCAGTTTAGGCAACTTTATGTTTTATGAATGTGAGCAAGGTGTTGGTGAGGGATTTTTTTGAAAGGCTGTCAGACTTGTGACATGAATAAATCAAAAGTATTCCAGGCGATGGCTGTTACTGGGGCAGAAACTCATGTAACATGCATGATACATTTATTCCTCTCATCAGAAATAAGTATAGTTTTTAAAGATGTTTAATGGATTCTGAGTGCCAAAGGTTGTAAATATTGAAACTTCTTATAGTTGTATATACATGCTGCCAAATACAGCCTTAGTCTTTGGAGAGATGGGAAGACATAGATAATGAGCCACCGCTTGTTTTAAAGTGGTTTGAAAAATCAGGTTCTTTGGATTTCTGACCATTGCAAAAAATAGCTTCAAATGCAGTAAAATTCCTGAGGACATCATAAACCAATTTCCCCAGTCCTTGGGCAACTTATTGCCAACTGTCTCAGTTGAATAGAAAACTCTAGTTTGCTCTCAGCAACCCACTTCTGTATGTTTTGTTTTTTTCTGTTGTGGAGTCATCCTGTCCACACAGTTAAACTAACAGAGAGCCCATCTATCTAGGTTCTGTTATTTTATGCTGGTTGTAAACAAGGCCAGTCCTGGCTTGCATTCAGCAATGAACAGACACAAACAGCTTTCTGTTTCAGAGGAGGAAGAGGAAATCAGATGGAGAGGACCATTAGGAGTGTTGGTTGGGTTTGAGGCACATATTATGCATTTGAACTAGTGTTTGACTGAGATTTTGAGATGGTTCTAAATGACTTCCAGGTGGCCTCAGCCCACGTGTGTGGAGGGGGCTGTTCATTTTTAACAGTGACTCTCTGTTTCACTAGCTTCTTTTTTGCTTTTAGTGATTATAGTGGACACCACATATTATTGGCTGGTAGATGTTGCTCTCAACTCTGCAGAAAGACAATTTCAGGTTCTTGGGGCTGCTTTCTTTGTGATTTTGGATGATTCTTTTATGTTCTTCCTTTGGCCTGAGGTTTTTCACATTTGAAATCTTTTTTTTTTTTTTTTTTTTTAAGAATTGTAACGTATGGCTTTCCAGAACTTAGCAGGGCCCTTAGGTGTCACTGCGTGACTGGTGAATTTGAGGTCACCACACGGTGGCTGCACCAGGTCCAGGACTCCGTCTCCTGAGCACAGGCTGCCACTCCTTATTTCTCAGCATCTGGATGAGTAAGAGGATTGAGGTGAGAAGGTAAACTACCAGGGTATAGTAGAAGAAGTACAGGCTTGGGCCTTGGACTGCCTTGGTGTTACTGCTTAATGATCTCTAAGTTTCCTATTCTTTCTAAGCCTGTTTCTCATTTGTGAAAGGGGAATAATACTTACCTCACAGGTTGTTGTGAAGGGTGAGTGATTTTTTAACGTGTGCATCTGTGTCTGGGCAATGGCCTGGGTCATGTTTATAAATCCATCGGCTCAAGCCCATTGAGGGAGCTGCCCTCCACTGCAAGGTCAGCCCCAGTGCCCAATTCCCAGCCGAGGAGAAACCTGGGCACTCCCACCATTCAGACCATATTCCCACCTCGTGCAAACCTCTTTTCAGCCCACCCCCTTGGACAGTTGGCTGAGGATGGAGATGAGGGGTGTGCAACTGTGTGTCTCTTCTCTGTTACAGCCATCTATCACACCTGTGAGGCCTCCAACTTCCAGTGCCGAAACGGGCACTGCATCCCCCAGCGGTGGGCATGTGATGGGGATACGGACTGCCAGGATGGTTCCGATGAGGATCCAGTCAACTGTGGTAAATGCAAATTCCCCAGCTCCCTCCCTGAGCCTCCCCAGTGTCTGCTGCTCAGGCAGGGAGGCAACAGCGAGCCAGGGGATGAAATGCTGTTCTCCTATGCCCCTATTTACATTCTGAAATCGAATAAGCCCATCTACTTTCTATGTTGTATTGCCATATGATGTATCAGAGTATACTATATAGTCTTAAGAGTTGCAGGCAAGCAGTTTGCCCCCCACACAAACTATATAAAATGCTGCCACGTAAACAAATTAAAATGCTTTTTGAAACCAAATATTTTTAAGGTTCTCTATCCTTTTGCCAAACATTCCAAATTTGCAGAGGATGTTGGTTGTCTACATGTTATACATTCTACTCCTCAAGTAAAGATGTTTATGCAACTCTATTTTTCTGTAGTAAGCATTTTCGTGGAAGATGCGTACTCACTTTATACTACCATAACCTAGTTCACCTGATTGCTTCCTGATTGGGCGTTTGAGGTTTTTAGATTTATACTGTTATGCTAGTACCACTATTCATGTCCTTGGAAATGGCCTGATTTTTCCTTGAGATATTTTCTGAGAGGCGTTCTTCAGTATGGAGTTGTAAGGTGAAAGGTTCCGACCAGTTTTTGAGTCTCTCTGTTACCAGATTGGGTTTCCAAGGGATTCCATCAAATGTGTCTCTACTAGTAATAGGTTGTATGTTTCCAGAAGTCTCCCTTGATATTAGATTTGTATCTTTTTAGTTGCTTCCACTAATGTAATGTGTGTGTTTGCCTCACGTAGGTTTGATTTATACCTCTTTTAAAATACTTTTCTACCTAGTGACATTAACCATTTCTCCAAATAGTGGTGCCTGTTTACTGTTTCTGTTTGATATCCTTTGGCTAATTTCCCAGAAATGATTACTTTTTACAGGATTAAAACACATTTTCATGCTTATACCTAATCCTCAAGGAGCAATTCTACACAGAGCTCGGTTTGCAAAGGCTGTCTATGACTGCCCCATTAGAAGTGATTTTCTTTCTTTCTTTTTTTTTTTTTTTTTTGAGATAGGGTCTCACTCTGTCATCCAGGCTGGAGTATAGTAGTGTGATCATGGCTCACTGCAGCTTTGACCTCCTGGGCGCAAACCATCTTCCTACTTCAGCCTCTGAGTAACTGGGACCACAGGGGTGGACCACCACGCCTAGCTAATTTTTCTATTTTTTTGTAAAGATTAAGTTTTTGCTATATGGCCCAGGCTGGTCTCAAACTCCTGGGTTCAAGTGATCTGCCCACCTCGGTCTCCCAAAGTGCTGGGATTATAGGCGTGAGCCACTGCGCCTGGGCAGAACTGATTTTCAAGTCCAATGCCTGGCAGTAACTTTTTGCTCAGGAGAAAGGATGACCTAGTACTAAAGATTCTGATCAAGATACCTTAGTTCTAGTTTAATTTCCCCTGGAACTGTTGTGAAACCTCAGGCTCTTAGCATTTCTACGCAAACTTTCTCCAAAACAGCTTTGCCTTAGAATTCCTCCAGAATTAAGGTAGTGAGTGATTTAAAGAGCTTTATAAAACTAGGATTTCATAGTCAGGATTCATATTGTCCTTTTCCTGTTCATTGAAGCTTTTCTTTTTCTTCTAAAAAGTATACTTAGGTCAGGTATGGTGCCTCATGCCTGTAATCCCAGCACTTTATGAGGCTGAGGTGGGAGGATGGCTTGAGCCCAGGAATTTGAGATCAGCCTGGGCAACATGGCAAGGCCCCATCTCTACAAAAAATACAAAAATTAGCCAGACGTAGTGGTGCACGCCTGTGATCCCAGCTACTCAGGAGGCTGAGGTGGCAGGATTGCTTGATCATGGGAGGTGGAGGCTGCAGTGAACTGTGATCACGCCACTGAACTCCAAGTTGGGTGACAGAGCAAGACTCTGCCTTAAAAAAAATAAAAATAAAAAAAATATATATATACACACACATATACACATATATATGTATATGTGTGTATATATGTGTGTGTCTATATACACACATATACACACACACTTATAAAAATGGAAATGTTCAAAATGGAAAAGATACAAAAAGGTATAGAGTTAAAGGTTGATCTCCTCACCTGCCCAGTTCCCACTTTTTCCTAATAGGAAACCAAGTTGTATATTTTTTCAGAATATTTTTGTGCACATACAAATGTAAGTATACTCTGTATTGTTGTGCTGTTTCATACCCATCATGTTTAACTTTGCACCTTGTTTTTTTCACAGAACTGTTTAAGGCATAATTTTTATAGAGCACTTCTTGCATCTCTTTATAGCTGTCTGTGTTCCAGTGTACAGTACAGTAATTTATTAAACAGTCTCTTGTTGATGGACTGTTTTCAATCTATTACACAGTTTTGCAATGCAACACTTGTGGGTAGTTTTCAGTCTATTACAAACAGTGTTGTAATGCAACCCTTGTACTTACATTAAGTACAAGGTCGTAAACTTTTATTTACATCATTTTTTTCAGTTGTGAAATAGAATGCATTTCTACAAAAGTAGAATTACTGGGTCAAAGTGTATATACATTTGTCATTTTGCTAGTTATAGCCAAATTTGCCCTCCCCAGTGGTGGTACCAATGTGTACTCTGGCCAGCACTGTGTGTAAGTGCCTGCCCGTTTCCTCCTCATCATTCTTCCGTACTGTTGAATTCTCTTTCAGAGAAGAAGTGCAACGGATTCCGCTGCCCAAATGGCACTTGCATCCCATCCAGCAAACATTGCGACGGTCTGCGTGACTGCTCTGATGGCTCCGATGAACAGCACTGCGGTGAGTTCATTCCTTGCCCCCAGGACGCACTCAGGCCTGGTGATTGTGAGTGAAGAGCGTGTATTGGACTAAATCCTTTCATTTCCTCAGTATCTGCTTGTGGTTAGCTTTTAACTGAGTTGATCCCCGAGTTCTTGGCTAGGACTCCTGGAGGCTGATCGTGGCAGAGGGACATGGTTTGGTTAAAGCAGAGCAGGAAGAAAGGAAGCAGGGTTGGGGGCGATGGTGGGATTAGTTTGTACTTCAGTGAATTAGTTCATACTGTTTAGTTGAAATCTGTTCTATTAATTGACTGGTTGTTTTGAATCGGCCACTTATTTCTACTTGATAGGTTTTATTAATGTTGCTGAGTATCACTGGGGGTAGAGTGGGGGGTGGGTAGGCATTTTTTGGCCAGGTGACCCTTTTTATCTTCAGTTTTCTTTAGACCCAGAAAGATTGCCTTGGGTCACTGGTGCTTATCCTTGATTATGGGAATTACCTGGGGAGCTTTAAAACCTTCTGGTGCCTGGACCTTACCCCCAGAGATTCTGATGTAATTAGCGTAGGTGTGGCTGGGGTGTTGGAACATTTATGGTGCTCCTGGTGATTCTTCTGTGCAGTCCGGATTGACAGCTAATGTATCAGTGCAGGGAGTGGCCAACTAGCCTGTGGGCAAAATCCAGTCCCTAACCTGCTCTATTAAATGAAGTTTGATTGGCATACAGTAACTACTGTTTGTTTACATATTGTATATGGCTGCTCTCATGCTGCGGCAGTGGACTCTTGAGCAGTTGTGACAGAGGCTGTATGACTTGAAAATCCTGAAATAGTTGCTTCCTAGTTGTGTTAGTTGGGGTTAGTTGGGATTCTCCAGAAGAATAGGACCAATAGGATATGCATATGTATATATATAGACTTATTTTAAGGAATTGGTTCATGCAGTTTTGGAGGCTGGCAAGTCCCAAATTTGCTCCAGCAGGCTGGAGACCCAGGGACACACTAAGGCTATAGTTCAAGTCCAAAGGCCGTCAGGCTGCAAACCTTGGAGAGAGCCAGTTGCAGTTCAAGTATGAAGGTCTCCTTGCTGTGTCCTCACATGGCCCTTTCTCTGTGTGGGCATTCCTGGTGTCTCTCTCTTCTCAAAGGACATTAATTCTATTGAGTTGGGGACCCATTCTTATATTTTCATTTAACCTTAATTACTTTTTAAAGGCCCTATGTCCAAATACAGTCAAATTGGGGATCAGGGCTCCAACATACAAATTTTGGGGGGACACAGTGCATTCCATTAGACTAGTTCCTTACAGAAAATTTGCCTATCCCCATATTAGAGAGTCAGTATCATATTAATCATGCTTGAGATCAGGGGGTTTGATGCCAGACAGCTCTGGATTTCACTTTTGGCTTCATCTTCATCAGCTGTGTACTCTTGGCAACCTACTTAACGCTACTGCCCTTGTTTTCTCCTTTTGAATTAGCGACAATAAAATCTCTCCTAATGTTGTCTTGAGGGTTTAATGATGCACTTGATGTCAAGTGCTTTAGCTCTAGGCTTGGCAGAAAACAAGTGCTCAATAAATGGTGGTTTTTACTGTTGCTTCCTGAAGCCACATCTGTACCTGTAGGCACTTGCCCAGGGCTAGAGGGCCCAGCCAGCCACAGTGCTCATGGCCTCTTCCCCGCTCTGGATCCCTTACAGAGCCCCTCTGTACGCACTTCATGGACTTCGTGTGTAAGAACCGCCAGCAGTGCCTGTTCCACTCCATGGTCTGTGACGGAATCATCCAGTGCCGCGATGGGTCCGATGAGGATGCGGCGTTTGCGGGATGCTGTGAGTTGGGGCAGGCAGGGGAGGTGACTCACGGTCACTAAAGAACTTGCACGGGAGTTTGGCCACCCTGGAGTTGTGTCTGTATTTAATAACTTACAGGTCTTGGATGAGTGTTGAGGGGTTTGGCCACCCTGGAGTTGCACCTCTATTTAGCTTACACGTCTAGGTTGAGTGTCCAAGCTTGCCTTTTCTGAGAAAGACTTTCCTTTGTTGCTTAAGGAATCCTGCTTTTCAGTAGTGGGTGTATGCATAAAGGGCAGGATGGTGAGTGACCAGGGTCTTGGCTCAAGGGTCACTGAGAGTGAGAGGCCTTCCTTGCCAGTGCTGTATCAGATGGCACCTCCAGCCTGCCACAGCCCTTTACCCTGCTTCGATGGTCCTCCCACAACACGCCCCGCTTTGGACCTGTCTATTCATTTTGCTGCTTGAGCTTCACAGGAGCCGGGGCTTGTTTTATGCATTGCTATGGCCCTATCTTAAAACAGTGCCCTCGTTGGAGTAGCTCTTGTATTTGTTTGCTGGGACTTATGTAGCGAAGTACCGCAGACCAGGTGGCTCAAACAACAGAAGTTTATTTCTCACAAGCCTGGAAGCTGGCAGACCAAGCTCAAGGTGTCGGCAGGGTTGGGTTCCTCCTCTCTCCCTGGCCTCGTGGACGGCTGCTTTCTCCCTGGCTCTTCACACGGTCTTTGCTCTGTACACATCCGTGTCTACATTTCCTCTTCTGTAAGGACACCAGGCCTATTCAATTTGGGCCACCCAGATCACCTCATTCTAACTTTTCCTCTTTCAAGCCCTTATCTCTAAATACAGTCCTGTTTCTGAGAGACTGGAGGTTGGAACTTAAACACATGATTTTTGGGGGGATAAACTCAGCTCATAACATGATTCGGTAAAGATTCATGGAATGGATTAATTAACAGAGTGTGCTCTGTTTAGATTAGGTTTGGCTTTTGCTTTCAAGGTATGTTTTAGCCAGACAGTCCCTTGCCAGGACTCACTGCTGTTCCCCCTTGCTTCTGAGCAGCACTGCTGCTTCGACCCCTCAGCCTGGAAGTTCCTGGACTTCATGGATGTTTGTTTCCTCTGTAGCCCAAGATCCTGAGTTCCACAAGGTTTGTGATGAGTTCGGTTTCCAGTGTCAGAATGGAGTGTGCATCAGTTTAATCTGGAAATGCGACGGGATGGATGATTGCGGCGATTATTCTGATGAAGCCAACTGCGGTAAGATGTCAGATCTGCCTCCTCGCATCCTAGTCCTCTAGTTACAGTGATGCCTGCAGTTACAGGGACACTCACCGACACCCCCACTGCAGACTTGGCCTTCCCCTAACTCAGCAGCAGTTGCTGCCAGTTCCTGAATCCTCACACGAGGTGTTGAGTCTTGAACTGGGCAGCTGGCACCCAGCAGGTGCTAGGGAAAAGTTTATTTGATCTCCTTTCCTTTCTGCAGTTGGGAAGACCACATTATGTATAAGGAAGACGGTAGATAAGGAATTATGGTAAATATTATGGAGCGACCTCCCCTTAAAAGTGACAGGCCACCGTGTAATAGTTATTGTCACCATTGGCTTACCATCAATAGTTGTTTTATTCCTTTAGTGAAATGTCAGAATTAAAATTCAGGTGATCATTCTCAGGATATCATAGTATAGATCAGAGGAACATGGGTTAGGGGCTGGGAAGATGGGGTTTTGTTTAGGTCATAGGTGTATTTTTTGTTGCCCACTGGGTGCCTGAAGCTGCCTTATCTCTCTATGGGTGGGAAGTGCGGGTTGCCCTGGAACTTGGGTCTGGAGGAGGATGCATAGAGTTGGAGCCCCGTGTTCACACTGGTGCAGGGGAAGCGACTGATGACCTGGTTGATCTCCACAGAAAACCCCACAGAAGCCCCAAACTGCTCCCGCTACTTCCAGTTTCGGTGTGAGAATGGCCACTGCATCCCCAACAGATGGAAATGCGACAGGGAGAACGACTGTGGGGACTGGACTGATGAGAAGGATTGTGGAGGTAAGAGGCCCCAGGGTCCTGGGTCAGCCCCATCACCAAGGCACACCGGAATCGTTCCACCAGCTCTGCAGGGTGTGCCTGGCTTATTCCGTGTTTTGGGGGGCATATTTTTGCGAGAATAGTGACTCAAATTTTTTCTGTTCCTCTTTCTCATTTTGAAAAAAGTGTGGTTGGTTTCTCCTATTTTCAGGCTGTTTATTCTGTATTTTCAGGGCAGAGTGAGAAGTCTAGAGCCTTCCTACTCACCGTGTGGTTTGCAACCAGTAGCATCTGCATCTCCTTGGAACTTGTTAGCAATGCAGAATCTCTGACCTCACCCCAGACCTAGAGTCAGAATCTGCATGCTACTAAACCCCCAGGTCCTGTGTGCTCCACCATGCATTTGAGGAGCACTCATGTGGAATGCAGACTTGCCCCTTTCCTTTCTGGCATTCTCATCTCTGGACCAGGTCGTGGGGTAGTTGAGGTTGAATTAACTAGAAAACAATGCTTCACCTCAGTAGGAATTCTCTTAGCCATGCTGTGCCTCCTCAGCCACCTGTTTCTTCCCCCAGCCCCTGCGAAAGCAAACTTACCTGAATATTGTTAGCCCAAATCAAATATAGTAAGTAAGGGAAATCTACTCCCCAAAAGGGAAAAGGATATTGCCTCTTCTGACAACCTGTTATACATGATTTCTAGATTAGCCACTGCTCAGAGCTGTGCCTGGCACTGGCCTCCCTCAGCAGGTACAGCTAAAACTGGGACATCCGCACTAGGTTTGGGACGCAGTTGGTCTAAGATCAATGTTCTGCTTCTAATGTTCTGGGTTTCCTTGCTTGGTGTTTTTCTCAGATTCACATATTCTTCCCTTCTCGACTCCTGCGCCCTCCACGTGTCTGCCCAATTACTACCGCTGCAGCAGTGGGACCTGCGTGATGGACACCTGGGTGTGCGACGGGTACCGAGATTGTGCAGATGGCTCAGATGAGGAAGCCTGCCCCTCGCTTGGTGAGTTCTGGCCCAGGTCTTCTCCTGTGGTACCTGCTGTTGTGGAGAGGACCTTCTGGGGGTGTGCTCTGGGCACAACCCAACCGGGTCTCATGCCCTGCTGTCTGGGCCTCCGCTGTGTGGCCAGGTTGCCTGTCACTAATGGTGCACCTCCAGGGAAGGCTGATTTCTAGCATTTCTCCCTGGATCACAGACACATAGGAAATTGGAATGGGAGCATCTCATCCTCTATAACTGGCCTCTGACCTTCCTGCAAGAGGCCAGCCACCCTGATTTCCACCCAGGCTGTGGTTGTGCCACCTTTGCTGCCTTCTTAGTGGGAAGGTACAAATTGGAATTAATGTGGCACTTTTTGTGTGTGTGTTAAAACTGTCAGGGGTGAGAGCCCAATTCCACTTGCTAGTTGGCTGGCCTGTCCAACTAAAAGAAGGGTAAGCACTGCCATCTAGTGGCTAAACTCAAAGAGGCAGCTGAAGGTCTGTAGTCACCATGTTGTTGGAGGCGGGCGTAGACCTTGAAACCCCTTCTCGTGCGTGCTCTTAACTGCAGGCAGAACAGAGGTAAGGATTCTGTGTTCGTTCCTAAACAGGAGTCTACTTCAAACTCAGTTATAATAGGAGAACAAATAATTTTTTGCATGCTTTGCATGATCGTTTCCTTTCTTCTGTGACCATGTTCATTCCATGGCTTCCTTGTTTAAAAACATCAAAATCCCAAACTTTAGTGAAGCTAAATCATATAGGGGGATCTCCTGGGTTCCAACCAGAAATTCTGATTCTATGTTTTTTTATAAAACATTCTAAAAATGATGGTTTTACTAGGGTGGTCTTTTTGCCATATTGAGTTTCCTCTTGTTCTCCTGTGTAGAAGCTCAATTTTTGACAATTTCTATTTTCCAGGCCCTCTATGAGCTGACTCCTCCTTGCCTCCCTGGATTCCTTACCTCAGCCAAGCTAGGTTCCTCACCTTCTCCAGATAGACTTGCTTCTTTCCTGCCTGTGCACCTGCAGCAAGGTTTTGCCCTCAGCAGGAACTTCTGTATCCTCAACCTCGTCTTCCTACTTTCCTTATCACTGAAACCCACCATCCGTCAGTGCAAACAGAGGCATGGATTTTATAACAAAAGAGACCTTGATGTGTTAATATCATCAGAACTTCTCAAAATATGGTGCAAAGACCAACCTAATGGAATCGCCTGGGGTGTTTAGAAAAAACATAGAATGAGAATTTTTGGGTGGAGCCCAGGAGATCCCCATATGATTCGTAGGTTCACTAAAGTTTGGGATTTCTGCTTTGAACAAATAGGGCATTATTCTCCTTTCAAGTACCACCTCTATGGCGCTTTCACTGATTCCTTGAACTGATTTCCATCTCTTTTCCAGTCTCATTAAACTTACCCATTGACCTTTTGATTCTTAACTAGGATCTGCTGTATATTGCTTCCTAATTATTTCATGTGTGTTGATCTTTGCTTCCATAGCCATTGCGTGGATTTCCTGTTTGGGGATCATGCCATCTACTACTTTGAGTCCTGCTCTGTGTCTCCTACAATAATAGGCAAATAGTCAGTATCCCCTAAATGCTTCTCAATTAAAATAAATTGTAAAAAACGAAACAAAACTTTGTGTCTGTCCTTTCCCCTCCAGGCCTACGTATTTATTGAATAACTTGATTATCCTCTCCAAGTTGTTTTTGCTTATTAAAACTCTGACCAGGACGTTAATAGACTCTAGCAAATTCTGACTAATCCATTGAGCAGATCTCTGTTTATATATCCTGTTCAGCTTTTGTACTTTCTTTTTTTGTGTGCAGTGCTGGGACAAATTTAAACTCATTGTTGTCTGTAGCTCTTCTTTGTGGATCTTCTTTGTTTAATGTAGAACTCTCCTAACTGGTTTATCAGCCTCATATTTCTCCCCTTTCAGTTTTCTTCTGATAAGGCCCATACTGATGAACGATCATGTCCTCCCCAGTATTGTAGCCCTCTGATGCCTCCCTTCTTGTCCAGGAATAAGTGGCATGATTTGCCTTGGCCTGGTTTTCTCCCCCTTTTTATTTTTTATCACCTGTCTCCGTGTACCTTGTGTTTCTGCAGAGTGTTTCTGGGATTTAGGGAAAGCCCTTTTGAAAATCCAATTAAAACTGTAGAATAGGCAAAATATCCTAAAGTTAATAATTGCTTTTTCATTTGTTTGTTTAGGTTGTTTTGTACCATTTGCCAATGCTTTCTGCCTTTCAGTCACCACTCAGGATAACTTTCCACAGGTCAACGTGTCCAGGGATGTATCAGGTCCAGTTTTTCTCTTGGAGATATTCCTTCTAACAACTTGGATTCTCCTTTCTGGACAGATTGTTCTCTAGTCCTCCTGTGTGCCTGTTATGCTGAAATTTTCATGGCCTCCTTGGAATTCTCTTTGCCTTTCTCCCAGTTTAGATTCCTTGTTTCTTGGATCTTGTGTTTTGCTTTTTCTTAGTTTACTCCCTTGTTTGGGTGGAGTGCATCCTTCAGTAGCCTTGTCAGGTGAATATGATGATGCAGTGGCCAAGGACACTGTGATAACAGCTCTCAGGTGTTTGTCTCTTGAATTTTGCTGCTCTGGTTTGTACTAGTTGCCCTGTATACCTGGGGCACAACTGCCTTCTAGGACGTTGCACCATCATCATCCTCAGTACTTGCTTTTACCTCCATCTCCTGTTGGAACTCCTGTTTTCTGTGTCCCAGTTTTTCTCTTTAGTTTAATCCCATGTTTCGGTAGAGCACATTTTCTGGAAAATGCCTGAGAAAATGCATGTGGGAGGCCTGTGTGAGGTCTTGCTTGTCTTAAAGTGTTTTAATTCTGTCTTCAGACTTAATTGATAGTTGGGCTGGGTTTGGCATGCTAGATTGTAAGTAATTTTCCTCCAGAATTTTGAAGGTTTTGTTCTACTGCCTTCAAGCAGCTTTTGGGAAATCCAAAAGCCATTTTGATTCTGATTTTTTTTTTTTTTTAATATGTGACCTGTTTTTAATCCTCTAGAAGCTTGTAGAATCTTCCCTTTGGCACCAGTGTTTTAAAATTTGACAATGATGTGCTTTGCTGTGAGACCCTTTCCATCCAACGTAGTAGACACTTGCATGCTTTTTGATTATGGAAGTTTATATGTTTTAGTTCAAGGAATTTTTCTTGAAATTTTTATTAATGATATTTCCCTCTCTGTTTTCTCTTATTTCCTGGAACTCTTGTCATTCATATGTTGTCTCCTGATCTGGTCTTCTTCCTTATTTTTAAAAAATCTTTTATATTTTTTAACATTCCCTTCCCCCCCCACCCCCAACTTGCTAGGAGATTTACTCAACTTTATATTTCAACTTTTTGCCGAGTTTTTCATTTTTGTTATCATGGTTTTAACTTTGAGAGCTTTTCCGTTTTTACCACTGTCCCTTTTTATGGTTTTCTGTTTTGTTTTTTTTGTTTTCATGGATAAATATATATTCTTTCTTTCTGAACATATTAAGGATATTTGTTTCTGAAGTTTTCTTCTTGCAAAGCCTGTAAAGGGCCTTTTGGGGGTTGGGGGCTCTGTTTGGCTTTCTGCCTTTCCTGTCAAAGCTTTTTCTCAGATAGTCCTTGGTTGCTGCTCTGCTTGTCTTTAAGGCTGGGGACTAAAGAACTGCTAAGTAATTCTGAGCACGTGGGTGGGCTTGTCAACTTCGAGGTTCATGGCTGGGAACCATGGGGGAACTCTGAATCTCGGTTACTTCAGGGTTAGTCTCTGAAGCTGGTCATTTTCCCCAGAGAAGATTATTAGATCTCCTGCCTGGACAATAAGTACCTTATTGCTAGGATCCTCGGAGAAGAGGACTGAGGCTCCCATATGTAGGTTTAATCCCCCTTTTATCAGTAGGATATACTTGCTCTCAACTACGCCTATCTAAACAACTCTCTGTTTTTACCCTCTCCAAACAACAACCCTCCATTCTTCTATTGGGGTGACGTATGGATCGGTTGTCTGGTGGGACTGATAGGAGGGGATATAGGGAATGTAGCTGCGTCTTAAACATCATTCAGTCAGTTCCCTTATTTTAACTCCTTCTTCTTCACTTCTGGTTGGGAGATACCAGTTTCTGAGCTTTTGGAGGACTGTGTGTTGTTGATCTGATTGGTTCTGAGCTTTCTCCTGTGACGGCTTAAGGTAGGATGCAGCCTTCACTGGCCTCTTTAGTCACATACCGCTGTCTGTCTTCTTTCCACGTCCCAAATCTCATTATCCACGTCCTCATGGATTTAGGTCTTTGAAAACAATCTCTTGGCTGTGGCTTTAGTGGGATCCTGTGAGGAAGCAACATTAGATGTCTGTATCTACTGAGTTCTCTGTCTGGAACTTGCATTTGTCTTCAGGTTCCCACTGTAATTTCTAAAGCACCGTAATCTCCTAGCATATTGATTGGTTGCTGTTATTGGCCAGCTCCCTCAGTACTAAAAAGTGAACTTTAAAAATCTTTTATTTTAGCAAATGTCACTGCTGCCTCCACTCCCACCCAACTTGGGCGATGCGACCGATTTGAATTCGAATGCCACCAACCAAAGAAGTGTATTCCCAACTGGAAGCGCTGTGACGGCCACCGAGATTGCCAGGATGGCCGGGACGAGGCCAATTGCCGTGAGTAGTCAGAAAGCCCTTCACCCCCTGGGCACATTTCTGCAGACAGCGCAGTTCTGGTGCTTCTGCTTCATTTCTGGATCAGCACACACCTGTGTGTGAGTCTGTGTACTTTTGTGTAACCATGCTCTTACTACATTCTCCACAAGAGCTTTGCCACGTGCACCCATTCCGTTGCGTTAGTCACTTTCTTTGTAATAAGTTGACTGTGTTTTAAATACCAGGAGCGTGTCCAATAAAAATACTTTCTGAATGACTAAAATAAATATTTTAGATAGGTTTCATAAGCATATTTAACTCTTTAAAAACACCCGTGGGGAAAGCCACAACTCTTCTGTATGTGCATTCATTCTTCTGGAAGTATTTAGTGAGCACTTACTGGGCATAGAGGCCGTGTTGTTAGAGGGTTTGCCTCTAGCACCCCATTGAGAAAATTCATTCTTAGCCTTTAGGGTAGTTATGGTTGGTGAGATAGTGCGCTGAGCCACATGGGGAATAATTGCAAGGCCATCTGAACCCAGTGTGACGTGATGCATGCATTCTCTACAGGTTTGGAGTTGGTAGCTTTCAAACACAGTGGGTCCTGGTGTTCGGTCCTCTGATGTACCCAGGGAGGATCTTTGGAGTGAGTGATGGAGGGAAACACTGGCTTCTGCAAGCGTTATCCTCATGTGACCAGTCAGCACTTTTCAGTCCCTGGCTGCATGCTAATGCCACCACTGGCTGGTCTGTCCTACTGTAGTGGACCAGGGAGGGCATGGCTGGAATGGTGCTTATGCAGCCCCTCACCAGCCTGTCTCCCTGATGGTTGGGTGCTGCTCTAGCTCAGGGATCCCAGCTTTGCGGGCCTCCCCTCCATCCAGTCTCCTGCTGGCTGCAGACAGCAGGTGTCCTAGCCAGTCACACTCCCTTCCTTGCCAGGATAGGGCTTCGTCCATGTTTGCCTGATTCCTGCCCTGGTGAATGCAGAGGAAGCTCCTCTCACTCTCTGCTGAGAGCCTCCCTGCCGCCAAGCCCTGACCCTAAGCAGCAAATGCCTCAGTTCCTCCACTTTGATCCCTGTTCTGGTCCCATTTTTTTTAAATCTTAAAATAATGACTTCCTCAACCAATGAAAAACTAAGCCTCACTTGGAACCCTACCGAATCTTACCATTTAGAGATGGAATAGAATCTGAGGTGGAGGTTAGTCATCTCTTAATTCCTCTAATTCAGTATTTACAAAATTTATGGGACTTAGCAGGATCATGTGGAAGTGCTTATAAGAAATGTGAATTTGGTGATCTCACCTCAGACCACTGAATCAAGAGCAATGACGGAGGAAATGCTTGGGAACCCAAGCCTGGGATCTCAGCTCACTGCAGCTTCCGCCTTTTGAGCTGATGTGATTCTCTTGCCTCAGCCTCCCGAGTAGCTGGGATTACAGGCATGCACCACCATGCCTGGCTAAGTTTTGTATTTTCAGTACAGACAGCATTTTGCCATGTTGGCCAGGCTGGTCTTGAACTCCTGACCTCAAGTGATCTGTCCACCTTGGCCTCCCAAAGTGCTGGGATTACAGGCCTAAGCCACCATGCCCAGTGACTGGCAATACAGATTCTAGTGGGAGGGACATCAAGTCAGCAGCTATCCTACAGTGTGGTGTGGGCAGTAGCAGAAGTTATCCAAGGAACTGGCATAGTTCACAGCTTCCTGGAGAGGTGGGACAGGCCAGGAGAGGCAGCCCTATTGATGGTGCCTGGACAACGGTGGGACAAGGTGGCAGATGATGGGCATTCTAGACACAGGGGACAGCATGTATATTTCAAGGCTCAGAGGCATAGGAAAACAGACCTGTAGAGTGGTTGTGAGTGGGATAAAGGTGAGTGCGGAGAGGTAGGCATGAGGTGGACAGGGAGACCCCTGTGCTTTGAGTTTATTTTACTGGTCCTAGGGAGCCATTGAAGATTTCAGAGATGGGGTGTTTATATCTTAGATCACTTGAACTTCATCACGCGGGGAATGGGTTAGAAGAATGCTGAAGTGAGATTGGAAGCCAGGTGCCCGTTAGGAGGCTAATTTGATGGGACTGTGAAGGTGAAAAAGGGAGAGTGACCTCTTAATATATTGGAGGTACTATTAACAGTGTCCAGTGAGGTTTTTTTTGGCTGTGGTGATTAGGAAAAAGGAAGAATGAGGGTTTCCCCCAGGATGACAGTGAAAGCTGATGCCACCAGCTATGCGGGGGATGCTGAGGATAAGGAGTCACAGCTTTCCCTGGGTGGGGCTAGGCACGATGGTGGGTTCGTTGATTGACATTAGCATCTGAGGTAGTGCAAGTCATCCTGGTAGAAAGTGAAAAGGGAAGGTCAGAAACTGGGGCATTGTTGTCTTCCTTTTCATTTTACTGCATTAATTGTCCATGCACGTGTCCTTCACTTGCCCGTTGGAATGAGCCTTTGCCAATTTTCACACGTTTGTTGTTCCTTATGATGATCTCTACAGTGATGGACTTTTGGAGACGAATTTCATTCTAGGTCTTGATGTGCTCTGAGTTGAGAGAAAAAATCATCTTGGCCAAGTCCTTAACTTGAAATATGAAACTAATTTATTTCCACCATGCATAGGTTTTTCTCTTAACACTTGGTTTTTCGGCAGGGGTCCCAGGACCCCCATCATTCCTGCGTCCTTTCATCTCCGGGAGTGTCACTTTGGCTTTTGTTTCAGCTGCCTGAAGGGTCTGTTCTTTGACTAAAAGTCAAGGAATTGGGTAAGTTGCTACCTAGGGTTCTTTTTTTCAAGAAACAGCCTTTGAGTCTTTCTAATTCTTCAATTTCTAAGGTAGGGTGATTTCTTTTTACTTCGTTTATTTATTTATGTGTTTATTTTAGTTTAGGAAAATCGTAAGGAATCTTTCATTACTAAACTATTCCTATTGGAACTCAGGAATTGAGCAGTTTCAGATCCATTTTGGGGATGGATCTTTTTGTTTCATTTATTTATTTATTTGTTTATTTTAGTTTAGGAGAATCATAAGGAATCTTTCATTACTAAACTATTCCTATTGGAACTCAGGAATTGAGCAGTTTCAGATCCATTTTGGGGATGGATTTCTCTCTGTCCAGAACATGCTCCTTGTTATCTGGAACCCAAGAACCAAAAAGATTAAGATAATTTGATATCTCTTGATGCTTGCATATAACTCCATAGACATAAATACATAAATCTATAAAAATAAACCAAATAGGCCAGGCGCGGTGGTTCACGCCTGTAATCCCAGCACTTTGGGAGGCCGAGGCAGGTGGATCACCTGAGGTCGGGAGTTTGAGACCAGCCTGACCAATATGGAGAAACCCCATCTCTACTAAAAATGCAAAATTAGCTGGGCGTGGCGGCACATGCTGTAATCCTAGCTATTTGGGAGGCTGAGGTAGGAGAATCGCTTGAACCCAGGAGGCAGAGGTTGCAGTGAGCTGAGATGGGGCCCCTGCACTCCAGCCTGGGCAACAAAAGCGAAACTCTGTCACATAAATTAAAAAATAAACCAAATAAATTCAGATGGTAAGGGATATTTTAATCTCCTTGGTTAACATTTCCATATTACATCTCTTTCTCATTTCTTTGTCATGTCTATCAGTTATAAGGTTGAGCTTTGTCATTTGCTTTCAAAGTTAATGCAAGTTCACACAATTAAGTGTTTGGATTCACTGATAGAGTTTGTCTTCAATGTAATTAATTTTCCTGCTGTGTACTTTTTTTTTTTTAAGTTGTGTGTTTAGCAGGATGCGGCAGCCTTTGATAAGCCTTAAAAGATTCTCGTTTCTCATTCTATCGCCTTATATACTGCTTTCGTTGTTATGCCTGTTTGCTTTCTTGCATTTTGGCTGTTTTGTTTTTCGCTTTGCTTTATCGTAAGTGGTCTTTTTCAGGCTGCTTCTGCTTTGCTCTATTTGCTGTGGTAATATTTTCTGATGATTTTAAAGTGATCCTATCTTCTTTAATGACCAGATGAAAACTTGGAAGGCAATGCCTGTCATACTTGCAAATAATACCAAGTTGCCCAGATAGCTTATTTTCTGGCAACACACTCAGGTTTTACAAAGGGAAGCTAAACGTTGGTGGTGGGTTTAATGTGCTATTCATTATTCTCAGGCAAATCAGGTATTCATTCCACTTAATTCTCAAAATAACTGTGATTTTGGTATTATCTCCTTTGTTGAGATAGGAGAATTAAGGTTCCAAGAGCATCACCTAGCCAGTACCAGACTGGGTTATTTATTTAGGTTGAAAGCCGTGTTGAAAGTTCTCATCAGGGAAGAATACACCAAAACCAACACAGATGAACTGAATAGGGATTAGTGTACAATTCTACCCTTACATTAAAAGAATGAACAAAGTGGACTCCTAGAGTGTTAAACCAATGGGGACAGGTTGGCCCCACACTCACCAAAATAACAGTGGGAACGTCTGAGCCGAATAAGCAACCACATAATAAGATGAACATTGGAGATAATTAAGAAAGAGAAAAGAAATGGGACCTCCCTCCTGGGTGATACTAATTCATTAATTGGCATTCTTGAAATCCATGTTTTCAGCCTGTTTCCAATCTGGCTTATTCACAGGGATGTTGCCTAGTTAAGGGTCTTAAAATCAAGATATGTTATATCCACAGTTTTTTTCCAACAATAATTTGATAACCTTATCTAAAAATGAAATGAGATGAGTGTGGTGTGATTCTTTTTAGAGAAGCTGTCCCCTGAAGGCTACTAAGTTCTGTTCTAAGTGCCTATTAATCATCTGTTTCATTATCAGTTTAAGAATTTTCAGAGATCAATGACAACCTTATTCCCAGATTCTATTTTTTTTTTTTTTTTTTTTTTTTGAAGAAACAGGGTCTGGTTATGTTCCCAGGCTGGTCTCAGACTCCTGGACTCAAGCAATCCAGCCTCCCCAAGTAGCTGGGATTACAGGTGCACACTACTGCACCCAGCTTATTTCCAGAGTCTAAAGCCCGTGCTTTTTTGTTCTTAAAATTTTGAGACACACTTTAAAAAGAAACCTCCAATGTCCTCAGCTCTACTGCTTAGCTGTTGTTTGATTGTATTTTACCACATTGTTACCCAGTGGAATACTTCTGTGATGAGGGTTTTGGTATTTTTCAAAATAATCCCCTCTGAACAGAGTCTGTCCCTGGCAATCCTATAAAAAATGGCATAACTTGATCAGATTAATTTACTTGTTTGCAGTCTCTCTCAATAGAAGATAAGCTCCATGAGGGCAGGTCCTTCATCTGTTCCACATATCCCCATACATATCCCCATACTCTTAACATCCGGAGCAGTGCCTGAGTCATGGTAGGACCTCCATGAATGTTGGCTGGATGGATGAATTCCATCTTGGGCTTCTGAGACTATTACAATAGTGGTTCTCAAACCTTTCTTTAATTCTTGAATACATGTTTGTTTGTTACGAGCTTCCCCCCACCATGGCAAACCAATTACATCTCAGTATATAATAGAATTCTGAAATGCAGTGATCTTCCTGGAGATTGGGGGATTATAGTTTGTGAAAAGCCTTATAACTGGTTTTGCTAGTTCCCTTCTCCTGTTGGCAGTTTCTGTATCAGAATTGGTTTTTAATAAGTAGTGAACTGAAGTCTGTACCTCCATCCTGGAGACTCGTGCAAAGAAGTCCTAATTCTTCTTTCTCATGAAAACTCCTCAGCGGAGAACACTTGTTAGAGTCTGCACGTCTTCTCACCACCTCCCCTATCCTTTATCTTTTCATCTCTAGGAAAATATCCCTGGATCCTTTATCCATTCCTCTTGAGCATCCTTGTTGCTCTCATGGGAACATTATCCAGTTTCTCTACCTACGTCTCAAAGTGTGGTTGTTTATGTTAGCAGAAAGGGGAAGAGGGAGGGGGTCGAGGTCAAGAGGTGACCCATGGCCACATGCCTGGGTCTGAGGTGGGGCGGATGAAGCTTCCTCGCTCAGGTCACAATGCTCATATCACCTTTAACATAACCTTGTTACTTGTGTGAACACACTCCTTATTTCCTCAGGGATTAGTTTCAGGAAGGGACTATTATCATCGTTGCTTTAAAATTAAACTATAAACAAAATTCCTTCCATAGTTAGCTTGGCCTATGTGCCGTGCCGAGATAAGCAGAGGCCATTAACCTACAAGATGTCACCACGGGCATGGGGCAGGGTGCGGGGAGCAGAATGGAGCCACTCATGTTCGGCCTCCTTTTGTCTGTTGTAATTTCCCCATTTTCAAAGCCAGTGATGTTGCATGTCTCTCACCTTTCTTCTGTTTTCTCTCTTTCTCTCATCACAACCAGAAAAGGGTCTCTGCTTTTAAGGACCCAGGTCATTAGACAGAACCTACCTGGATAATCCAGGCTGAACTCTCCTACTTCCGGGTCCTTAATCTAATCACACCTACAAAGTTGCTTTGTTACATAAGGTAACATATTATAGGTTCCAGGGATTAGGATGTGGACCTGTTTGACTTGGAGGAGCAAGATTGATTTTAGACCCTCATCACTGGTGGCACTGGATTTCTGATGTAGCCCTTCCTTGTCCAGGACTGGGCAGGCAGGTTTGAATCTGTATAAGGAAGGCCTCAAATTACTGTTCCTGGGCTCACCCAGGTACGTAGCAGATTTGTACCACCCAGGTACACAGCCTGCATAGCAGGTTTGCTGTCTATAGCCGTTTTCACCTTTTCTCTTTTCAGGAGGATTTGCAATTTTATGGTGATTGCTTTCTTTTTAGAGCCTCCCATGCAGTTTAAATCTACTTTCAGAACTGGAGAGCACATCACATTTTGGTCAATAGCCTAGCCATACAATTGAGTAACCCTTAACTTACCGATGCTCATTGTTTGCATTGTTTCATTTTCCGTGAAAGTACTTTGAAAAGCCAAACAACTTAAAATACTACATAAAGTATGCATGCCTCTTAATATTGTTGGGATTCATCTCATTATTATTTCTATTACTCAAACCAGAAATCAGCTCCTCTTTCTAGATTGCAAACTAATAATAGCAGCAGAATAATAGTACTGTAGAGTAATAGCTACAGTTTGTTGATGCTGGCCAGGAGCCAGGCACTATTCCAGGTGGGTGATCCCGTTAGATCCTTGTAGACACGACAGCGATGGAATTGTTACTTCCATTTTTTATAGGGGAACTGAACTTGGGTGATGTTAAGTGATTTGCTCAAACTCACGCAGATCTAGGGTTTAAACTCTAGTTTGTTTGACTCCAAAGGGCTCCCTCTTCCTGAATGCAGATTCCAATTGTTAATGTTAGATGAGATGGCACCTTAGTGCCGGTATAGATTCCACCACTGGTCATTCCAGAGGTGTGTTTTGAAGCAGAAGCCTATTAGTACTTTGCCTAAACCCGAATAAACCTGGGCCCAGCCTTTAGTACCATACGGCCCCTCCCCGTGGGTTTAAGAAGCTTCTCTGTGTTTCAGCCACACACAGCACCTTGACTTGCATGAGCAGGGAGTTCCAGTGCGAGGATGGGGAGGCCTGCATTGTGCTCTCGGAGCGCTGCGACGGCTTCCTGGACTGCTCAGACGAGAGCGACGAGAAGGCCTGCAGTGGTGAGTGCCGGCCCGTGGGCTGGGCTGGGCTGGGCTGGGAGGCTCGCTTACCCCAGGGCCTCTCCCATGTAGATCTCCAGCTAGGACCCTTTTGAACTGTTCCTCAATCTGAGGATGAAACAGATTTGTGCCTAGTTTTGGAGCCCCAAGTGAGGTGAGCCTTGGCCAGAGTCTGATATAACGTGCAGCTGTCTCCTCCCTGTTAGTGAAAAGCTGGTCTTGGATTTTTTTTTTATGGACTCCCTACCTCATGTCCATACATCATGACTCTCACAGTCTCAATCAGCTGGTGGAATTAACTCTGTTCTTATCTCAGAAGACCCTAGGAGGGATTGTATAGGGAGGTTTCAACTACATTTTCTGAGATTTCTTTTCAGATAATGATTATGACCTCCTGATAATCTAGATCGCGGTAGTCCTCTGAAATCTAAGGATTTGTAAGATCTAACTTTTTTTTTTTTTTCTGTATTTTCAGTAGAGATGGGGTTTAGCCATGTTGCCCAGGCTGGTCTCGAACTCCTGAGCTCAGGCAATCTGCCCGCCTCAGCCTCCCAAAGTGCTAGGATTACAGGCGTGAGCCACCAGGCCCGGCCAAGATGTAACTTTTTTTGACTTTTTCTCCTTTATCTCTCTAGATGAGTTGACTGTGTACAAAGTACAGAATCTTCAGTGGACAGCTGACTTCTCTGGGGATGTGACTTTGACCTGGATGCGGCCCAAAAAAATGCCCTCTGCTTCTTGTGTATATAACGTCTACTACAGGTGGGTCCCATCTTTGCCACGGGAGGTGAAAATGGTGTCTTCATTGTCCCAGGATGCTCTGAAAGCTCTCTAGTGGCGTGCACCATGTTCTTAACTGAGTCAGACATCTCAGCCCCCCATGCTGCTCCCGTGTGACAATATCTTTATTTTTTTGGGCCAGGGTGGTTGGAGAGAGCATATGGAAGACTCTGGAGACCCACAGCAATAAGACAAACACTGTATTAAAAGTCTTGAAACCAGATACCACGTATCAGGTTAAAGTACAAGTTCAGTGTCTCAGCAAGGCACACAACACCAATGACTTTGTGACCCTGAGGACCCCGGAGGGATGTAAGTGTTTCAGTTAATTTTTATGGCGTGTGTGAGACCTCAGGTGGGGTTTTGTGAGCGTCTTTCCGAGTATTCTCAGGAATGTGGGAACACACGTGTGCCTCACATGTACAGAAGTATTGTGGCTAAGCTTTATAGTCTTGCGAGAGTTGTCAAACAGCTCTTCTCCTTACTGCGTCAGAGACTGTTCTTGTACCTTAAGTTAATTTAAGATTCTCTACACCATTGTCCTCTTGCATTTTTTGTCTAGTTTCTACCTCTACCTTCCTTCTCTAGATATTTCCTAGTACTTGGTACTTGGGAGGTCATCCTCATTAAAATATGAGGCATATCAGCAATTTTGTGGCTAAGTTTTTTTTTCTTTTTGGAGACAAGGTCTCACTCTGGCACCCAGACTGGAGTGCTGTGGAGGCGCAATCACTGCTCACCACCTCAGTCTCCCCAGGCACAGGTGCTTCTCCCGCCTCAGCCTCTCGCATAGACTATAGGTGTGTGCCACCATGCTCAGCTAACTTTTTATATTTTTGCAGAGATGGGGTTTTGCCATGTTACCCAGGCTGGTCTTGAACTACTGAGCTCAGGCAATCCACCTGCTTCAGCCTCCCAAAATGTTGGGATTACAGATGTTAGCCACTGTGCCTGGCTTTGTGGCTAAGTTTTTAAGAAATCTACCAAATTTATGTGTCTAAGAGAGTTCCTCACCTCCTCCCTACTTCAAAGTAGTTGACATGAGCAACTGTCTGCTTGAATGTCATCTTTTTCCATTGCCTAAAGTATCTTGAATATGCTAGCACTAAACTCATTAAGGAGCCTGCTTTGAAGATGATCACATTCATTTGGACATAGAAATTCTGTGATGTTACAAAATTAGTCTTATTTTTTGGTAGTCATGCCCACAGTACTCTGTTTTTGTTGTACAAGAAGCAGAGGCAGCAGGTGCTGTCATTGACAATTAAGATCTGAGCATTGAATTCATAGGGTCAGTGGTGACTCAGCCTGCCCAAGTGATTCTATCCTACAGGCCTTATGAGCCACAAATTTACCACACACTCAACTAAGCCATGATGTGACATGTGGACGGCACACCTTGCTTTTTGGAAGAAGAGGAAAAGTGTCTTGTCAGTGTGAAGACCAAGCTAGCAGCCTTTCTAGTGGATAGTCTCAGTGCCGGCTGTGGAGTCTTTCTTGTCCTTGTTCTAAGCCCAGGAAAATTCCTCTGGTTGGCCGCTAGGCAGATGGGTTTTAACCTTGAGTTGACTCTTCTTCTAGTGCCAGATGCCCCTCGAAATCTCCAGCTGTCACTCCCCAGGGAAGCAGAAGGTGTGATTGTAGGCCACTGGGCTCCTCCCATCCACACCCATGGCCTCATCCGTGAGTACATTGTAAGTATCTTCCAGGAGTTGGCCGTATGTGTGTTGGGGGGGCTAGGAGATTTCTGGGTGTTCTGTATGAGTAGGGGTTGATTTGGTATAGCTTTGTAGGTGATGACTCATCTGTCAGAACATTCTGCTCCTCACCCTCTTTTCTCTCCTCCCGCCTCCTTGCAAGGTATTAGGATGCCCTGGACCGTTGGTTCCCTTTCCTCACATTTTCTTTTCTTCTCATTTTAGGTAGAGTACAGCAGGAGTGGTTCCAAGATGTGGGCCTCCCAGAGGGCTGCTAGTAACTTTACAGAAATCAACAACTTACTGGTCAACACTCTATACACCGTCAGAGTGAGTGTCGCCGTCCATTCCAGCCATCCACGCAGTCTTAGAACTGAGCGAAATTGCTGCTATTTTGTGAGAACTCTCTACTCACCTTTATGAGATGCGTATTACTCATCTGCAAAATACCCAACTTCTTGTCCTGGGACGGGGGAGCTCAGAGTTTCTTTCAGTCTGTTAAATGGACGCCACAGAGAGCTTGACGTCAGAGTTTCTGTCGATAACGGGGCATTTATGGGAATGCAGCTTCCCTGCTTTTAACTCCGAAATTCTGCTAGCTTTCCAGCTCCTGTACTTTTGCACTCAGCTCTTCTCTGCTTATCTTTAGCTGCAGGATGATGCAGAGCTATGATAAGTAGTCTTTCGACACTGATTTTGTGAGGTTCTTATGAAATATATTTTTAGTATTTTTTGGCAGAAAGAGATAGATTTTGTGTAAAGCATGTTTGCTAAGACCATTAAGTGTACACATTCGTGACTCTCACACTGATCATTTTGTCAGCACCCTTTTTATATATGTGTCTATTTATGAACCCCCTCCCCCATACACCTGCCCTTTAGAAGAACCTTGATATTTGTCGATCAATAGACATTTCCTGATCTCAGGACTGTCATAATGCCCTTTACCCAAGCTCCTTCCCTCGGGTATTTTGCCGTCTTATTTCAGATGCTGGCGCCTCTGAATATTCTGGATCACTCTGTATAAAATTTTTCCACCCTCACTGCCAAAATCTCAGCCCTTTAACTCATTCAGTATTCTTGCTGTGTGGTGTATTGCCTTCATGTCATACTAATTCCCCCTCTGATTTGAAAAGGTGGCTGCGGTGACTAGTCGTGGAATAGGAAACTGGAGCGATTCTAAATGCATTACCACCATAAAAGGAAAAGGTAAATGATCCCAGCCTTTGCAGATTTAGAGAAAATATTATAGAAACCCTTTCAAATGACTTTCAGTATGACTAGAAAATGGAAAAGCGTAGGTCAGAAAAACATCACACAAATTCCTTCTCCCCAACACATGCACATTTCTGGGTGTCTCTGTAGTGCTTTAGATACAAAGTCTTTTTGGGGTGACTGAGTGTGTTTTTCCTCCTAGAACTGAGCATTTCTTCTAATGCAGACATACAAAGGGATTTCCAAAGGCCATCGTGCCCAGCCCTTATGTGAGTAGTCACAATATCTAAAATAGAAGGAGTCCTTCCTTCTCGCCAAAGCCGAAGATGATTTTGTGCATGTTCATTTATGGTGTTTTAAAGAAAGCACCATGCTGAGTCTTGTTATTCTCCCAGTGGCACTGGCACACTGTGTGTAGGTGGTTTTTTATCTTGTACTAGAGCTGATATTAGTAATAACTGATGGCTTGCCAAGGGCAGGACACTCTAGAGTGTTCACTGCTTTGCGTACATCAGCTCATCTAATTGAATGGCCAGAACAACTACAAAAAAATATTAGGAACTTGAATGAGGTTATGTCACTTGCTCCAGGACACACAATCAGTAAGTGACAGAGCTGGCACTGGAACCTGATCTGCCTGACTCCAAAGCCTGTGCTCTTAACCACTGTGCTCCACGCTTCTCTCTGGGCTGAGACACATGCGGCCTACTGGACCGCCCTGCTTGCCGGGGGTGGCGGGCTCAGCATCTTGCACGAGTGCCTCATGAGGGCAGAGATCTGGTCTGTTTTTCTCTACTCTATCACGGGCATCTAGTAGAGACTAAGGAAATGATTGATGAATGAGTGAGTCGAACCAGTTAAATGAAGGGTTCTGGCATATTTTGGGGAATGGACTACAACTCATTTTCCAGAGTGGTTTTCCGGACCTTCGCCTTGGCACTGGGGACTTGCATTTCTGGATTTCCAGGTATTAAAACCGGGTGGACACTGTGGCATGCAACAGGACTGGAAGATTTTACTTTAACCTAAGCCTGTGAGGAATAGGCTCTGGGTCATGGAGAGTCACTATCTGGTCCCCTCTAAAATCTAGAGCCTTTGAGATCAGGGCCCAAGGCGGTCAAACATAGTGTCACCAGATGGTCTTCGGAGCTGAATGCTTGCAGGTCTTCGAGAAAGCCTGCTGAATTCACACTCTCCTAGAGTTTTTATTGTTTTATGACTTCTCTCTACAAAGTCTGTTTCAAAACACTGACCACACGTACCAAGAAAAAAGGATGTTGGAAGATCAACCAAAAACATGTACCTTGAATTCCAAAGGCACAAGTCACAACCGCATTTGCAAATCTCAGTGGGTGGTTGCTTCTCTTTAACTTATTTTCTGTGATTTTGATGAATCTCAGCTCCTTGCGTATATTTGGGCTAGGATTTATACAGAAGGCAGCTGTGTGCCACATCCAAACGGTGTTTGTTGTAAAATATCTGTGACCTGGTATCATAATAATATTTTAAGATGAAGGACAAAGACAGCAGAGGCATCAGCCAGACGTGCCAGGTTAATTGGTGAACGTCGTGGATTAGTAATGACAATGAGAAAAGCCACCATTCCCTGAGCACTTCTTATACACTAGCACCGTGCTATTGTTGCTCATGAATTGGTCTTTTATTAATCCTTACGAATCCTATGAGATAAGTATCCTTATCCTCATTGTGTAGCTGAGGAAACTGGGGTTTGGAGTGGATTGTGACTTGTCTGTGGCTGCCATGATTATAATTCAAGTCAGCTTTACCATATGCAGCATCCATAGTGTTTTGTTCTGTGTTGGCCGCCTGAAGCTTCCAATCTCCTTTCTTCTTCCAGTTGTTGAATTTTCCTGAAGTCAAGTTTTATTACGTGATTGATCATCTGGACAGACCTCTTCAGACTTTGACACGTCTCTTTTGCCACCAAATCTTATCTGCTCCTTTGAGTCTCTCTTGCCCAGTCTATAGAAGGGGCATATATGCGGAGAGTCTAATATGCAAGTTGTCATTTAAATAATATTTTCTGATAATATTGATCCGTTGAGCTCTTTTAGATCATGCTGGGCCAAGCACTGTCAGCCTTCTGGTGGCAAGGCCTTCCAGAGGACGAGCATGGCGCTCATTGGCTGAAGTGAGAGCGGTCTTTTCCTTGGCCACTTCTCCTTGCCCCATCAACTCGCAGCTTGAGCTCCGGTCTTTTTGAGAGCGCCAGTTGGTTTCTAGTTGTTTAATTGGCCGTATGTGAGGTTATATTAGAAAGGAAGAGAAAGAGAGGATCAGTTGAGTGCTAGGCACCATACATACATTATTTTAGTTAACCTTCCCAGCTCTGTGAAATGCGGATAACATCTCTAGGCTCCAGGAAGATCAGTAACTTGCGCAGGTTACACAGCTACCAGAACAGGAATTCGTATCTGTCCTCCTCACTCGGGTTTGCCGGATTCCAGAGGCCACATTCTTTCCATTTTGCTACACGTACATCTACCATTTATGATTTACCCCACTGTCAGCCTTCCGAAAGGACTTGAGATTGGTGGGACTTCGTTAGTGCCAAGTGAGACGCCACTCGCAGTGAATGATCCCTGTGCCTTTAAGAACGAGGCTGAAGCTGGGCTGTTTTGGGACCTTTACAAAATGGAACTTTTCTGCCTGACCTAATTGCCAGGATAGCTGACTGAGCCAAGATAGTTTTGTGTTCACCAAGCAACTGTGGACCAACCTTAGCTTCGGGAAAACAGTGGTAAAAAAGATAGATGAGGAACACTGCCAAAGAAATACCCTTTCTTCCCCGACTGAAAGATGGCTTTGTCCGTTGAGTTGAAAACTGTTAAGTCCTGCCTTCCTCGCTTTTCATCACGTGGCTTCTGTTTTTGAATTCCTTTTTGTTTTCAGTGATCCCACGACCAGATATCCACATTGACAGCTATGGGGAAAATTATCTAAGCTTCACCCTGACCATGGAGAGTGATATCAAGGTAATGTGGGAATTTCAAACCAGCAGCTGGATGGGGCTTTATTTTGTATGGGAACTGAAAGGACATAGCACAGTAAGGCTGACAAAACAAAAACAAAAACAAAAACAAAACGAACGGCTAGATCTAGTGAAGCTAAAATACCAGAACTAGGTGGTTCCTTCCCCCCATGAAGAATAACTTGAATCTTCGCATGTAATTATTCTGCCTCAGCCTGGTGCCTTTTTTTCCTTAACCATATAATTAAATGGCTCACAGCAACAGTGCAAATAAAGAGTTGGTGTTAACAGAATATGTATGCCCTGTAATTTTCAGCTTTATTGGATTTCCTGGTGCTAAGCGCTAATGCTGAGGCACTCACAGTGGAAGAACAACCTTCTTGTGGGAGAGTTGGATACCTTGGAAACATATTCACTTTCCATCCACCTAAGATCTTCCTCTTCCAGCACCGCCCTCGCTTCTATTGGCCCTCTGCGTAGCCGACTTCACCATTGTTATCTGTGCCCATGTGGTTCCTCAAGCTGAGATCCACTTTCCATAGTGTTCCTTCTTATCTGTCCCTCCTCACAGCCTCTCCATCGACGAAGCTGTGTTGGGACAAGCAGCCTTCAGAGTCCTTGTGCCATTTACTTAACTACCATTTAGTGTCATGCCCTTAGCTTCAGAATGGGTTGATATAAGAAATGGTCTTGGCCGGGTGTGGTAGCTCACGCCTGTAATCCCAGCACTTTGGGAGGCTGAGGCAGATGGATCACCTGAGGTCGGGAGTTTGAGACCAGCCTGGCCAACATGGTGAAACCCGTCTCTACTAAAAATACAAAAATTAGCCAGGTGTGGTGGTGCATGCCTGTAATCCCAGCTACTTGGAGGCTGGGGCAGGAGAATTGCTTGAACCTGGGAAATGGAGGCTGCAGTGAGTCAAGATCATGCCACTGCAGTCCAGCTTGGGCAACAGAGTAAGACTCTGTCTCAAAAAAAAAAAAAAAAAAAAAGAAGAAAAGAAAAAGAAATGGCCTTATGTGGTTCTTGTCTTGTAATCTTTGATCTTGAAAATATTTTTGTTTGTTCGTTGTCCCATATTTAAAGATCTTTAGATCAAATCCTTTTATGAGCTCAGGACTTGGAAAAGGTAATCTTTCCTGATGGGTGGATGTATTTTTGGTAGTTAGACAATGAGATCTAACCAGCCTGTTTTGGGTGGATTGGCCTCATGGCCTTGACTGCAAGGACTTACCTTAATTTCCATAGCCTAATTATCTTTCCAGTGTTTCCTCTTTCTACCTTTGTTAATTGTTTATTATTCTTTTATTCTTCATTCATTTTTTTGTTGCATCGAATTTATAAATTAAACATGGTCTGCTATTTGTTTTTAGAAGTAGGTGGAGTATAACTAAATATTAGCTGATGGTAGCACAAATAGAACCTGTTTAAAGATTTTAAAAAACAACCTGTTCAGTGTAAGAAGCGAGATACCCAAGGAAACAGCAGAAAAGAGGTGTATTTTTAATCCTGCCTTTTGTGTGTGGTGTGCCGCATGACTAGCTGTTCATCTGACGTGCTTCTTCGTTCTTGGCAGGTGAATGGCTATGTGGTGAACCTTTTCTGGGCGTTTGATACCCACAAGCAAGAGAGGAGAACTCTGAACTTCCGAGGAAGCATATTATCACACAAAGGTAACACGTTGGTGCTGGTCGGTGTGTGAGCAGGAAGGAGTAAGGCTGGACCGACGCCTTCCCGCCATAGAGCTTGATTGGGGGTGCCAGGGAACGGGGGGTATTCTCTGGAAGCTGTTCTGCGTTGACAGGTTCTCGTGCATTGAGGATCCTGTAAGTCTGCTGCTGATCCTAGGCAGAGGGCTTCCCTCGGTGGCCCCTCGAGCCCTCCTCCAACCTCATGACCCTTAGTGGAAGTTGGGGGCCATAAGGAGGAAAATTGGACAGAGGCAAGACTAATTCTCTGCAGATGAGTTTTGATTTCCAAAATAAAGAGTTCTTAGATGTAGACAGTTTCCTGTCTCTCTTTTCTATTCCGTTGCTAATGAGAGACAGCAGAAGGCCTTATGCATAACTGGCGTTCAGTAAATATACGTTGCCTGGAGAAATGAACAAAAAGTAAAGGAGGAGTGGTCCAGTCCTTGTTACATATGTACCAGCAGCAGGTCTCAGCTACAGTTCCTCTATCTAAACACGTGCTACAGGACGGATTTTAATTTATTTCTAAGTGGCAAAAGCTGACTGTGATTGTTGAGAATGACTTGGGAGCTTCTTCCTGTCTCCATCTTCTAGTCGTGAAGTACTTTCAGTCATGTTTTTATTTAGTCCTTGTCATAGCCTTATAAAATAGAGACTACAAATGTTCTATTGTTACTTTTTTTTTTTTAACTGAAAGTCTACAAGGTACCCGAGGAGGTTGTTATTGGTACTCTTGCACATGGAGCACCTACCATGTGCAGGCATTTACATAGGCATTCTATGCATATTATTTACATAACCCCAAGTATAATTCCATGAGATATGGGCGCTTTACAGAGGCAAAACTGAAGTTGAAAGAATAAATCATACTCTCAGATGGTGGCAGAGCCAGGACTGGAACCCACATCTTTCTAACTCCAAAGCCTATGATCTCATGGCCTCAGTGTTGCCCCAGTAGAAACTGGCAGAGTCAGGAGCAGAAGTCTTAACTAGCCGTTGTCTGAAATCTATTAGGGCTAGTGCCATGCTAGGCATTATGCCAAGCACTTTATAAGCATTTTCTTTTTTTTCTCCCTGTAAGCCAGCAGCTGCTGTAAGTGCTGTTATTTTTTTCTCCATCTCACCAACAAGGAAATAGAGAGTTTAAATACTTTATCCAAGGTTATACAACCACAAAGTATAGAGTCAGGCCTTAAACCCCAGTCCTTCTGATTCCAAAGGCTATCCTGTTAGTGTAGCCTCCCCCTTCTCACTTTTCTTTTAGTTTTATTTATTTATTTATTTATTTGAGATGGAGTGTCGCTGTGCCGCCCAGGCTGGAGTGCAGTGGCGCGATCTCGGCTCACTGCAAGCTCCACCTCCCAGGTTCACACCATTCTCCTGCCTCAGCCTCCTGAGTAACTGGGACTGCAGGCACCCGCCACCATGCCCAGCTAATTTTTTGTATTTTTAGTACAGATGGGGTTTCACCGTGTTAGCCAGGATGGTCTCGATCTCCTGACCTCATGATCTACCTGCCTCAGCCTCCCAAAGTTTTGGGATTACAGGCGTGAGCCATCGCGCCCGGCTTCTTTTAGTTTTAATAGCCTTTCCTCTGATTAGAAAGGGGATACATATTTGTTTCAGAAAATTGAGAGCACAAAAAGAGTGTAATGAAAATTAAAGTTGCCTGTAATTTCACTTTTACATTTCAGATGTATTCTAATATATTTTTCCATGGATTGATCTCTATGTCTTTTTTATAAAATCAGAATAATGCCATATATAGTATTATATCCCGCCCTTTTCACTTAACATACAATTGTGAGAATTTTCCAGTGTCATCAAATATTTTTGAAACAACTTTTAGTGCCTGCACAGTAGTTCATGGAACGCACATTATTTAATTATTATCCTGTTACTGGACAATTAAATTACATTCAGTTTTTTCCTATTGTAACACTGTGATGCGAATCCTTATTATACACACGTTCGAGTCTTTCTCTGACTTCATAGGATAACTGGATTGAAGGCTATGATTTTCAAGGTTCTTGTTATACAAGGCCAGATGGCTTCCAGGAGCATCATACCAACCCATATCCGTGGATGGGCAGCTTTAAGGAAATTACCCAGTGCCTGTGCAGTGTGTTATGTACGGTCGTCATCAGTGCATAAACGTTGAATGAATTTGTCATCTAATGACAGTCCTACAGTACATGGGACTCATTTAAATTGAGAGATGACTATTTTTTTAAGAAGTGTGTATACCAAGACACATTCTTGACTCACACCCCCAGCTTCCTCCTGGAATCTCCTTTTCCTGTTTTCACAGTTGGCAATCTGACAGCTCATACGTCCTATGAGATTTCTGCCTGGGCCAAGACTGACTTGGGGGATAGCCCTCTGGCATTTGAGCATGTCATGACCAGAGGGGTTCGCCCACCTGCACCTAGCCTCAAGGCCAAAGCCATCAACCAGACTGCAGTGGAATGTACCTGGACCGGCCCCCGGAATGTGGTAAGTCAGCCAGAATGACCATCACAGAGTGAGTGTGGACTGTCTCCTAATGCTGCGCCACCACACAACTCTAGCGCTTTTCTGTCTTTTGCAAATGTTCCAGTGTCCCTGCTGCACTTGGATATAGGCCTTTCTTTTTCCTTTGTTTTCGTATGTGCATTATGATTCACTGTGATCAGATCTGTGCTCCTTTTTCAGTCTAGTGTTTCACTTTCCACTCCTCCCCAGTGTGTCCCCTTTGCTTTTAGGTCAACCGTCCCGAGGCTGTTGGCACGTTCATCCCCCTCTTGCCTCTCTGTACTTGGCTTATGCCCTTTCTCCTCCTTGGAGTCCTTTCCTCCTCCTGCTATGCAAGAAAATCCTCCCTTCTATAATTGATCTCTTTCCCTATGAACTCCTACTATATTTATAGTTGGTTCCATATAGCATGATATTTCATTAAATACCGCCTTACCCTATTTGATCATTTCTGTCTGTTACTCTTATCTTCCTAACTAGTTTGTAATTTCCTTGAAGGGAAGGATTGTTTTCTGGATTTTCTCAATGGAAAAGCATATAGAAGTAAATTTATAATCAGGAATTAGTAAATCCTTAGTGATGAGTGGAGGAACTACCCACGTCTGGTCTTCTGAGGATATCTTCAGTGTGCATTTGGCACAGGGCTGATTTATAAGGAAATAACCAAAGTTTGCAAGTAATCGTCTATAAAATCAGTGAAGAAGAAGGAAGGAGAAGTTAAGGTTTACTGAGCAGCCAGTATGTGCCAGGAACAATACAAAACCCGATAAACCCATGCTCCCCCTTATTCCTTTTATTGGTTCTGTGGGTAAATATTCCCATTTTGCCAGCGAGGAAACTAAGGCTCAGTGAGGCTGAGTAACTTGCTAGAGTTAAAACGCTCACAGGCAGTAGATTGAGTTTCAGTTCAGGTCTGGCTAATTTAACAGCCTCTGCTCTTTCGTATGTCCCAGCACCTGAAGCTGAGGCAGGAACAGTGATGAGAAGCCCTGACCCATCCCCGGAGCTCTCTTTTACCTGGAAGTTGAGTCTACTCACAAAGCACCCTTTCTTTCCATTTACATACCCGGCAGCACGTGACCACCTCATCACCCCCAACTATCTGTCCAGAGCAGGGCAATTGCACAGAACACTGCAGCCTGACTTGATTTAGGGTCTGTAAGTGTGCGTGAAGTTGGAGGAGCCTTCCTGCACCTCATCCCAGCTCATGCGCTGGTCACACTAAAGGTGGCTTTCAGAGATGAGAGTGCAAATGAGATCACCTGTAGGAAGCTCTCTGTTTCTGCCCCGCTTTAGTTCACTGAGGACCCTGACAGCTCTTACGGTTTTCCTGTCTACTGTGAGAAGTGCCATTGTCACTGTGCATGTGGGGAACCTCTCATCCCTTGGCTCCCATAGCTCTGTGGTCCCCTTTCCTCTCCAGAGACACCCCATCCAGGGCGGTCACCAGCTTGTCCTCGGTGATGTCATCCTACCTCTGTACTCTAAGCCCCCACTTGGCCTACTGCCACCTCATGTTTTGCAGCTCCATTTGCATTTGCTTTGGGACTCCTTTGAGTCCCTCAGCGCTTATCTTTCTTACATCCTCCCAGGCGATCACCGTCTTCAGGGTTTCCCTTCCTCTTTCTCTGTCTGTGCTCTCCCGTCTGTCTGTCCTTTTTCAGCTGTCAAAAAAAAAAGAATCAAACTCTGTAAAATATATGAAAAGATTTATTCTGAGCCAAATATGAGTGACCACGGCCCATGACACAGCCCTCAGGAGGTCCTGAGAACATGTGCCCAAGGTGGCCAGGATGCAGCTTGGTTTTATACATTTTAGGGAGGTGTGAGACTTTAATCGAATACATTTAGGAAATACACTGGTTTGATCCAGAAAGACAGGACAACTCAAAGTGGGCGCGAGGAAGGTGGGGTTCCAGGCTATAGGTAAATTTAAACATTTTCTGGTTGTCATCTGGTTGAGTTTGTCTGAAGACCTGAGATCAACAGAAAGGAAATGATCAGGTTAAGATAAAAGATTGTGGAGACCAAGGTTGTTTTGAAGTCTTTCAGTGGCTGCCCTTAGGGGAAATAGATGACAAATGTTTCCTATGTAGATCTTTAAAAGGTGCAAGACTTTTAGTTAATGTCTTCAGGATTGGGAGGGCCTGGAAGAAAAAAATCTAGCTATGTGAATAGAGATTCTTTACAGATGTGAATTTTCCCCCACGAAGGACAGCTTTGCAGGGCCTTTTCAAGCTATGACAAAGAAACATGTTTTGGGGTAAAATATTTTGATTTTCTTCCTTGTCTCATGATGTTATGCCAGGGTCAGGTTGGAAAGTAAGTCCGATATATAGGATGAAATGAAACCCATCTAATGAGAATTTATGGTTTGTAGGGCATGACTCCCCAGACCCCTTAGAGAGGAATTTGGTCAATATTTTACAAATCAGAGCTTAGTCCTCACAGCTGCTGAGCAGTGTTGGAGAAAGTCACCCTGTTGCCTGGGACTTGGAAATCCCTTTGTGGATGGATCCCTGCTCAGTTCCTGCTCATCCCATGGATCCTGCAGCTCCTACAGTTCTCTTCAAGCCCCTGTCTTACCTGTGCACATAACTCTTGGAGAAAATTCTCTTTGATTCTGCCTTACAGAGAAAGCTTCCTCAGCTCCCACCCTCCAGTAATAAACTCCCTCGGCTTCCACTTTCTGCCATAAGCTTCATCCCATTCCCACTTCCCTGCTTGAAACTCCCTCAGTTTCCAATGTTTACCAGCTAGGACTAAGCAGGGATGCATAGAGCAGAGGAAGTGACAGTAACAGTGGCTTTGAACAGTTTATTTCCTCTCGTAATTAAAAGAAGCTTAGAGTTGAGCAGTGCAGGGCTTCTGTCAGAGCAGCACGATTTGATCGGGCACCTGAGCCCTGTCATCTCCAGCCTGTGACATGCGTCTTCAAGCTTACCTCATGGTGCTGGGGCTGCAGTCATGATCTCTATTCCAGGCAGCCGGAGGGCAGGAAGAAGGGCTCCTCCCTCTGTTGTAATGAGTCCTCCTAAAGCTTTCCAGTGTGATACGTCTGCATCTCAATGGCTGGAAGCTCCTTGTCTAGCCTCTGCTAGCTTAGGGAGGTGCGCAGTGTAGACTTTTCTAGGCAGCAATTCTCAGTAAGTACCAGAGTTCTGAGGAAGAAAGGGAGGATGGGTCCCCGCTGGACAGCCAGCAGTGTCTGCCCTCCTTCCCTCCCTCCACACACTCGCTGGGGTGTTCATATCTACTCTGCAAGCTCCCATGACTTTCCTTCCCACTCAGCACATCTCCTTGGAGCCCACGTCCATGCTGCCAATGGTAGAATGACACCCCCTCTTTAATAGCTCCCCCGGTTCCCTGGCTCATCATGTGGGTTTCTGGTGTAGCATCTAACGCTCTATGTTTGCCACTTGTTATTTATAATTATGTATGTTTTTCTTCTCTGCCCGCCTCTTCTCCAGAATGAGCTCTTTGAGGACAGAGACCACATCATATTTATTTTTGTAGCTCTACATACAGTGCCTGGCCCAAGTGCCTTCTCTGTAAATGCTATAAATGTAATAAATGTAGAATGAAGACTTCTCTCTGAGCTCCTTTGAAGCAGTTCCAGGGTCTTAAATTGGGGATTTCAAGGAAATGAGGTCATTGGCCCATGAGCTGATGTCCTCTTCCATTCTCTGCTTTCAGGTGTATGGTATTTTCTATGCCACGTCCTTTCTTGACCTCTATCGCAACCCGAAGAGCTTGACTACTTCGCTCCACAATAAGACGGTCATTGTCAGTAAGGATGAGCAGTATTTGTTTCTGGTAAGTTTCCTGTACCATTTAAGTTTTTTAAGGGATGTCTTAAGTCCTGGGCTCTGGGCTCAACCCAGGACCTGGGGAGCTCGCATACCTGGACTCCAGGATCGATGTGTGTGACGAGAGGCAACTTCCTCTTCTTCATAAGCATCATCAGGTTCTTGCTTGAAATACGGAATGAACGACCACTGTCACCAACTGCAGCTCCATTATAGAGGATTGATAACTTGGCAGATGATCACAAGTATAGATAAATCAAAAACTTTTATCAGGTTCCAGTTCTAGGAATTTAGTCTACATACTTTTATGTGTGTGCTGAGATAGATGGAGAAAGATACTTGGTATGTTATTATTACTTATGATAGCAAAAGATGTGACGCAACCTAAATGTCTATGAAGAGAGGACTGGTTAAACATACTGTGATTTATTCATGCACTGGAGTACAGGGCAGCCATTCATAAGAAATATGACAACTCCAAATGTACTGATACGGAAAAGTCTCTAACCTATCTTATTATGTGAAAGAAGCCAAGAGCAGAATATGTGTGCCACTGTCTCAGTTGTATAAAAAATATTTGCGGAAGATAGGCTACATATACACATGCTTATATGGGTAAGGATACATGTATATACATATCCGTGCTTATATATGCATAGGGCATTTCTGGAAGGAAGCACAAACACTCTTACCAGTGGTACCTCTTGGAAAATGATCTGGGGTAGGTGGGAAATTACTTTATATTTTATGTTGTTTTTTACTAACTGAATGTTAATTGTTGTCATTATTTTGTTGAAAAAATACGTTAATAAGGCCATAATATATTTTTTTCCTGTGTGTGTGCTTGGGCTTTAGGTCCGGGTGGTGGTACCCTACCAGGGGCCATTGTCTGACTACGTTGTAGTGAAGATGATTCCAGACAGCCGCCTTCCGCCCCGTCACCTGCATGTGGTTCATACGGGCAAAACTTCCGTGGTCATCAAATGGGAATCACCGTATGACTCTCCTGACCAGGACTTGGTGAGTGGGCCGGGCTTCCAGGCCTCTGTGTTTATTCTTGGCATGGTTAGGATAGGGTGGGATGGAAGGGGGTCCTCTAATGGGGCAAGAAACACAGGCCTGCTTTCTGGCACCCAGCAGAAGGTCTCTCCCATTTCTGTCTGGCCAAAGATGGGGTCCGTATAGGGACTTCTTCTTAACTGACACTTCTCCATTATTCCCAGCTCTTCTCTGCTGCTCACATTTCCTTCCCTGACCCTCTCACACAGGGATTAGCAAACAGAGGTCTGCAGGCCAAACACAGCCCATTGCCTATTTTTTTTAATAAAGTTTTATTGGAACCAAGTCATGCCCATTTGTATATGTATATTATATCTCACCACTTTTGTGCAATGATCAGCAGAGTCGTTGTGGTGGAGACTCTCTGGGCCTCAGCGCCTACAGTATTACTGTGTGTGGACCCTTACAGAAAGTTTGTGACCCCTCTTTGAAAGGAGCGTTGATCCTAAACAAAACAAAACAAAACAAAAATCACCCATTTTTTCCTTGCTCTGGGCTGCTCTGCCCTCTGCCCTCTCTCCACTCCCCTTCGTCCAGCAGTGGTTGGTTTAAAACGCTTGGTTGCTAATACTCCTCTCAACTCTCCACTTCTTTGTTGTGACTGAATTTCCTGTGCTTACTATATGCCCTGTTATTTTCCCTTGCACCCATATACCTAGAAGCAGCCTGGGAGAAAGTAAGTAGATCCTTGCCCTTTAGAGCCAGGATTGAACACTTTGGTTCATTCTCTCTCCACCAACAACATCCATGAACTATTGCAATGGTGGAGATATGGAAGTTGAGTACTGAGTTTGGATGTGCTTGCTTGTTCCAACCTACCTGCTGATGCCACGATAAACGTGGCCTTCCCTAGAGGGCTAAAAAAAATTTAATTGATAACTCTATGTGCAATTCTATGAGTGAATAGTTATTTTAAGATTGGACCTGGTCCTCCAAAGGCTTTCCAAAGAATGAAGTCAGAGTTTGGGACTCAAACTATGGTTGCTGTGGGTCACAGCTATTAATACACTGCATTGTCCACCATTGAACTACAAAGAGTGAAAAATGTCAGCCTTCTGATTATCATTCAGATGTTCTTTTTCGGTCCTAGTTGTATGCAATTGCAGTTAAAGATCTAATAAGAAAGACTGACAGGAGCTACAAAGTAAAATCCCGTAACAGTACTGTGGAATATACCCTTAACAAGTTGGAACCTGGTGGGAAATACCACATCATTGTCCAACTGGGGAACATGAGCAAAGATGCCAGCATCAAAATTACCACAGGTAAGCGGGAGAGAGGTTAGAGGTCTCCCCGCACAGCCAAGTGCCCACAGTGCTGTGCCGCTAGACCTCCAGACACAGACTTTTCATTAGGAGTTTCACAGGAAGTGCAAACGCTGCCTTCAGTATCCCTACAGGGGCAGAGCAGTGCAGAGGCTCCAGTGTCTGGGCTGCGGCGTGGTGGCCGGGGCACAGTGGGCTGGGGAGTGGCTATCGTTTTCTATATTTTCTAAGTCTTTTTAACTCCCCTCACTTGTTTTGATATTACTAAAGGAAAAGAGAGGAGGGATGCCCAAGAGAGGAAATAAAACCGAATAGTTACCACGATGTAGCTGAAGATCTGAATGGCAGGTTCTCAGTGGTCCGTTGTGGCAGTCTGACATGTCGAAGTGGAGGGAGACCCATAGCTGGGCAGTGGATCTAAGGGCAGTCACGCTCAATTCAGAAAGATGGTAGTAAGCTCAGTTGCTCAGACAGCAGGTATTATTGGGAGTTTTGATAGTGGGTTATGGAGGCCCATCCCCATTTATGCTAGTGGCATGCAGTGGGCCCGGGCCACGAGCCATCGTCACTCCAGTGTCCTGTTTTCAGACGAAACTCCTTACGCCATCCCATTCCTTCCCCACCACCCCTCTAGCCCACCCCATTTGTTTTTGTACACCCTTGGGTACAAGGGCTATTAAATTAAGTACTGTCCAGATTTCTTGCCTGAAGATGTTATAAGAATAACAAAGAGATGCCAATTAAAGAATATCTACCACATGCTAGGTTCTGTACTCAGCAGTCTGTATGTTTTATTTTTTCCGTAATCCAGCCTCCAAGGCTAGCATTATTTAATCTCTCTTTGACAGACAAGAAAATGGAGTTTCAAATGTGTATCCACTAACTGCATCCCATTTCATCTTTAATTTTCAGTTTCATTATCAGCACCTGATGCCTTAAAAATCATAACAGAAAATGACCATGTTCTTCTGTTTTGGAAAAGCCTGGGTTTAAAGGAAAAGCATTTTAATGAAAGTAGGGTAAGTTCCTCCCTCATTCTCAATGACTTTGGAAATTTAATTGAAATGCTGTTTCAGAGATGAGCTCGTTAACAGCCTGCTGGCATAGATAGTGTAAAAAAAAAAGAAAGGAAAAGAATAGGACGTGGACATGAACTTGAGAATTAAAGGACCATTTTCGATGGGATTGCTAATTAGTGAAATGTTTATATTGCCCATTAAAGATGAGAATCTCTGCACTAAGCACTTTTCAATCCTGACTTGTCTTCCTCTGAAGAAAGAGGAATGGGCTGGAGGCCATGCTGTGCTTCCCGCAGAAGCTGCAGCTGGGCTGGGGCTCAGGGTATCACACCAGGAGCCCCGCCTGTTCCACACTCGCTGAGGGCGGGACTGTGGCTTCAGTACCAGGAGCTGAGCTGCACTCTCAGCCTGGCATCTCAGCACTCTCTTCCCAGAGAAATTACAGGGAGCAGGAGGTACTTGAAGATACCTTGCTGACTTATGAAGAACACCTTGGTTTTGTTTGGTTTTGCTATTGGTAGGCCAATATGATATTCACAGCAAAAGACAGGGGAAGGGGAGTGAGACCTGGGAGTAGATTTACCACCCAAGGGTGGACAGATTCTTGAGTAAAGCTGGGTTGGCCCCAGTGACAGCAAAGCCTTAGCTAAATAGGAATGTGATGAATCAACTATGGCTACCTGGAGATGCAGCATAGGCAAAGAGCCGTGGGTTCTAAATAGTCACCATGCAATGCCAAAGCAAAGTGAAATGAAAATTGGAAAATTCTCACCACACACTCTGTGAGAGTTCTCATAACTCTTACAACTATGATATCTAAATGGCTAATATCCTTAAATATAAGGAAAGCTTTCAAGTAAATTCACAACAGAAATATTCTAATTTTGAAGAAGGTACATGTAACAAAGCAAAAAATTCCAGCAGCAGTAAGCAAAAGGAGAAAAGTTCAACCTCACCAATAATGTAAATAACAAAGAGGTAGCCCTGTCATGTTAAATTGGTAAAGATTTGCAGGGAAGAATATAACCGGTATGGATAATAGTTAGGGAAGTAAACATTCTGTGAATATAAATTGGTTCAACCTTAAGTAAGGCTCTTGGGTAATATCTATCAAAAATGTTAAAAGTGTTCACACCCATTGATCCGGGAGTTGTAGGATTTTACTCTAAAGAAACAATGTGCCTGAAGAATTTATGTACAGAATTTATGACAGTAAGAAAGAGGAAATGGCCGAAATGCCAAACAGAAGAGGATGGGTTAAATAATGTATGAGTGGTTGATGTTGTGTAATCTAAATTATTTTCTTTATAACCTTTATGTATTTTACAAACGATCGACACCAAATATATATTAGGTGGAAGGTAATAACTGCTAGCTTATAGAACAGAATGTGGGGATGAGATTCCAGGCAGGTATTGGGAATCCCAGTTCGGCAGCCAGTCGCCAGTAGGGGATCCTTCCTGGGTGGCTGGAGCCCGGCTCTTAGGTTGAGATTCTAAGTTAGTATTTCGTTCCTAGTGGAGGGTCTGGCACAGGCAGAGCATGTCCTTCTTCCCTTCCCCCGACAGGGAGTTCAAAGAATTATATTAGTCCGTTTCCACGGTGCTAATAAAGACATACCCGAGCCTAGGTAATTTATAAATGAAAGAGGTTTAATTGACTCACATTACCGCATGGCTGCGGAGGCCTCTCCATCATGGTGGAAGGCCAAGAGGAGCAAAGCCACATCTTACATGGTGGCAGACAAAGAGAATGAGAGCCAAGTGAAAGGGGAAACTTCTTATCAAACCATCAGATCTCGTGAGACTATTCACGACCATGAGAACAATATAGGGGAAACCACACCCATGATTCAGTTATCTCTCACTGGGTCCCTCCCACAACACCTGAGAATTATGGGAGCTAGAATTTAAGATGCGATTTGGGTGGGGACACAGCCAAATCACATCAAGAATAGACAGGTCAGTGGTGTTGGGATCAAGAGACTGTGATTATGCAAGGGGGCCCAATATGTGGCTAGAGATAAGGGATGGAGTCTTTTCAGGGGGATGGTGGAGAGTGTCAGTAGCTTTGACACTGGAATAGTTGGGGATCAGCAGAGAGGTCAGATTGTCAGCCCTCATCCCAGCTAGCATCCTAGGCCAGGGCTGTCCCAAGGGTGACTTTTCCCAGCACCGGAGTCCAGGGCTCTAACTAGGAAGACATTTCATCCTCTCCTCCAGAGAACAGGGGCCTGATCAAGCTACAGTGCTTCTTATTTCAAGGCCAGGTTGTTGGGGAGCTGAGATCAGCTCAGGAGGAGCTAGAAAGCAAGGAGACAGGAAGTGAGCCGACAAGGTCATTCCTACACATTGTTCTGGGGACAAATGTCCTGTCTTTTCTAATTGCAAGTTCCCCTTTCTCACCCCTTTGCTGGAGTCCACTGCGACCTGGATTTATTATTAGTCAAATCCCATTACGGCAACCTGTTCAGATTCTTGGTGGCATTTAATATTGCTTGAGACAGGTAGACTGCTGAGCACAACTCTGAGTGTGGCTTTGTTAAAATGACTTTCCTGAGGGCCACAGTTCTCATTTCCACAATATAGCTTGTAAGTGGGGGGCGGGGGGTGGCAGTTATTTGAGACATTGGAGATGAGCAAATTTTCATTTTCTGAATCCAGTATCTCAGTGGTAGTATAAAAAGAACAAGGAGAAACCCAGAGCACTTTAGCATCTATAGCAGCCTGCAGTGAGGAGTTCACATAAAGCTGGAACCAGTAATAGACTAGGCTGTCAGTTTCCATATTCGACTTCCTGAGCAATCTCCTGTGTTTGTTTTCAGGGCTATGAGATACACATGTATGATAGTGCCATGAATATCACAGCTTACCTTGGGAATACTACTGACAATTTCTTTAAAATTTCCAACCTGAAGATGGGTCATAATTACACGTTCACTGTCCAAGCAAGATGCCTTTTTGGCAGTCAGATCTGTGGGGAGCCTGCCATCCTGCTGTACGATGAGCTGGGTTCTGGTGAGTTGTGATTGCTGTCCATTTCTGCCTGCAGTTCTGGGGAAATAGCAAGAACGTTGGATGATTTGATGACCACGTGTCTTTCTAAAACACCTTGAAGATATTCTCAGCTTAAAAGAAAATCATTTATATATCAGTTTAATCAGGTAGTGATGTATTTAACAAATACTTCCTGAGCTGGACATGGTACAAGAAGCTGAGATTACAGGGGGACCGGATTCTCAACAGAAAGTGTAAGAAAGGCAAGGCTTGGTTTAAAAAGAGAAATACTAGGTTCATAAGAGTTTTGTTTTTTGTGGGACTTCTCAGAGCCTCTACCCTGCTAATATACCCTGTGGGTCCCCAAGCCAGTAGATCATCTCTTTGTCATGGATTTTACATGTAAAATCATATAACAGTGCGCACCCCCACCCCGTCCCGGCTTCATCTTAGCTCTCAGCATAAGCTTAGGCCTGGAATTTGCCCTGGGATCTCTGTCTTATGTCTTATGCCGGGCCATGCTAGTGGTAGGAGAGAAGACCCTTCCGTTCATACAGAAAGTCTGCTTACATTAGAGTAGCTTGGCCAGGATTTCAACAAATGTTTTGCCACTGGTCTTTTTTAGTTCCATTTACTCTCAGCCAAGAACTAACCAGTGCTCAAGCCAAAATCTTGTGTTAGAGTTGTTAAATGTTCCGTCTCATAGTGTTTCTCAGGGTGAGATCTCGTGCAATATTTATCCTTGGCACCCCCCACTAAGAGAGGGAAGCACTGCCTGCCACTTCCCTTGGGAGAATCATAACATATTAGAGGTTCTGAGAAGGTCCTACAGAAACCAGCACAACTCTTGTTGACCTAGGATTTCCTCAATAGAGCCCCATTTTTAGGCAAAACTAATTGGTAACCTGTGAAATATGCTTCGGGAAAAATTCCTGTGCAGACCCCTCCCGGCCACCTTTATGGAACCAAGGTTGTCAGGCAGAAGGGCTTTTGACTGACATCTTGCCCCTTCATGTTCACCTTCCCCTTGGAAGTGGGGTGGGGGAGGGAGGGCGCTCATTCCTGGAGCTCCCAGCCTCCATTGTGCCGACTTCCTCTTCACTGCTCCGGCCGAGCACACCCGCTTCATTAACCACAGCACAGTTGGAATAGGTTGGAACATATTAAATAAGATGTTGCTAGAGTTTTTTTCTGGCAAGGAAATAATGAAAGAAATTTAAATACAGACATGAATATTGAATTGTTAAATTAAGCTTGCAAGAAATGGTGGTTCTCTGGCCCATCTTAATGAATACCCTGTGAGGGTGAATGCCTGGGTAGCGACAGAGCTTTCTACATGAAGCAGAGTCCTGGCCTGTGCCACTTCTCCCGATACCAGGGAGCAACCCCAAGCCTGTTGAGGCTCCTCATGGAGACCTAGCCTGAGGGAAGTCCACTCTGTTTCCTTTGCCAAAACCTGATTCCTAGGTTTCATTTTCAAGTTCAAACATTCCCTGGAATTTTTAACATGAAAAGTCTACCGCTTTCAAGGAGACTGGCCCCTACCCCAGCAGCGTGGAAGGTGGGCCATGGCTTTGCCCTAGAGCCCTGGTGGTACAAATCTATTAGTGACTCATCACAGAGCCAGTTGGTTTAAGTCAATAGGAAGGGGCCATCTGTGTTAGGTTATAAATGGCAAAACGGCTTTGTAAAGAGCTTTAAAAAATGTTACATGTATATGGAAAGTTGTTTTTCTCCCCCACTCTCTTTTTTACTTAAGTGAAAAACCTCGTAAAACTTCATGAGCTGTTAAGTCTGTATTGTGGTATAGGAATCTCGTTTGTATCACTTAATGGAGCTTCAGGTAATTGCAGTTCAGAGTGACTTTGGTGCCAAGTAGGGGGAAATAATTGCAATCTCGTTAATTAGTGGTCTGATTTCACATCCTCTTATGTAAGGCAAGCAAGTGGTCTTAAGTAATAATGCTAATGAAATCAATGTTGATACCCCAACAAAGGTCTCCCTTCCAAGAGATTATCTAAATAACCAACAAGGCAGTGATTAGGAGTCTAATGTAATTACCGTATTTGCATGCACAAGGCCCTTGGTCTATCAGCCCATAGCAAGTAGTCGGAAAGCAATCAGGCATCACGCACATGCAGAAATGTCTCATACCAGACAGGCAGTTTGTGTAGCTGTGGCGATCCCCCAGCTTTTTTTGGTGGGTGGGGCCTTGAGGAGTCATCTGGTCTGTTCTCCTGCCCTCAGGTGGGCTTATTGGTGGGAACTTTGCCTTGGCAGGTGCAGATGCATCCGCCATGCAGGCTGCCAGATCTACGGATGTTGCTGCCGTGGTGGTGCCCATCTTATTCCTGATACTGCTGAGCCTGGGGGTGGGGTTTGCCATCCTGTACACGAAGCACCGGAGGCTGCAGAGCAGCTTCACCGCCTTCGCCAACAGCCACTACAGCTCCAGGCTGGGGTCTGCAATCTTCTCCTCTGGGGATGACCTGGGTAAGTGGGGCAGGGAAAGTCGGTTCTTCCTCCCAGGGCTGGCCGGCACACAGCCAATGACTTGAAGGGGAAACACCCACCCTCAGCTCGTCTTTCGACACTAGAGGAGCTCTCATCAGCCAGCGATTTGATTCCATGGCTTTTGGTTAAACCATTCAGAGTCCTTACTTTTTACCTTTTAAGTTAATTAAAATGTTGTATTATCTTTGACTGTGTAGTTCTGGCCTGAAACAGGGAGCGTGCCTCAAACAGGAAGGATAGATAGGCCCCAGGCATTGAGACTCCCAAAGTTTGGGAAAATCCTCAAGAATATCTGAGCCCTCTCTCATCCTTCACTGACCTGGAGGTCGGACGTCTCTGAAGATCCTAACTCGAGATAACAAATAATGCTTTCCCAATCAGCTTCTATCAAAGGAGGCCCTTTCCGTCTTGCTGTTTCTCTTTCTGGTTGCTAGTGTAACCTCACCAGCCATTCTTTTATGTACCTTAACACAGTGGTCCCCAACTTTTTTTGTACCAGGGACCAGTTTTGTGGAAGATAATTTTTTTCACTGGACCAGCGGTGGAGCGGGGAGGGTTGGGGCATGATTTCAGGATGAGACTGTTCCACCTCAGATCAACAGGCATTAGATTCTCATAAGGAGCGCTCAGCCTGGATCCCTTGCATGCTCAGTTCACAACAGGGTTTGCGCTGTGAGACTCTAATGCCGCCCTGATCTGACAGGAGGCGAGGCTCAGGCTGTAATGCTCACTGGCTCGCTGCTTGCCCCCTGCTCTGCGGCCCCGTTCCTAACAGGCCAGGTACTGGTACCGGTGGTCCTTAACCCGGGCACTGGGGACCCCTCTCTTGACACATAGCAAGGGAAAAAGGAAGAAATTTCCCGTTTTGGAATCTTTGCACAATGAAAACCCTAAATGCTAATAGAGATAGTAAGATAGTAATATAATTAAGTGGGTGTGTTACAAGGCTTCCCCAAACTGAGACTAATGACTGTGAATGTACAAGTTTATTTTTTTCTGTAAACTAGTTATAATTGTTTATCTATGTGTATAAAGACATTTGTATATTCCCCTTCACGGGTCGTATATTAGCTCTGTTCCCTTTCCTTGTCAGTTTCCTTTCTTGCTTAATAAGCCGGCACCTGGACTGCCTTGTGTAAATGGGGTGGCTTCTTTGCTTCTGCTGTTGGAGGCAAAAGGAGTCGACCCGTCACGGTGCCCTGCGATAATCCCTGAGTGTCGGTCGACACTTGGTTGCACAGGATTATACCAGGGGTCACAAGAGGATAGCCATTAGTCTGGGAAGCTGTCCTCAAAATGCTTAAACCCTACCAAGATCCTTTTTCCCCAGAGCAGTTTGGGTTCAGAAGAGAAAGCAGACACTGCAGTTCACTGTGCTAGTGTAGGGTATGGATAACTCAAACTGGGGAACCCAAACCACCCACTTAGCTTTTGTGTAGGTAATAAGATTCTTCTCCTGAGAAACTTTGTTTTCCTAATTTGGCTACGTTCAAGTGACCGTTAAAATCAGTATGAGGATCCGTCGATGGGTAGAAGGTGGCCAGGAGGGACCGTGGGAAGCTGGGCTGGGTTTCAGAACTGATTATGGTGTCTGCCTGGCTATGGCGTTGACCTTCTCAGCTAGCGGGTTGTGGTAGGGTTGAGGGGTAGGTAGAGTGGTGGGATGTGGGGTCAGGTTAAAGTGTGTTGGAACTCACCAAGGCCTGACTGTTTTGTCTCTAGGGGAAGATGATGAAGATGCTCCTATGATAACTGGATTTTCAGATGACGTCCCCATGGTGATAGCCTGAAAGAGCTTTCCTCACTAGAAACCAAATGGTGTAAATATTTTATTTGATAAAGATAGTTGATGGTTTATTTTAAAAGATGCACTTTGAGTTGCAATATGTTATTTTTATATGGGCCAAAAACAAAAAACAAAAAACAAAAAAAAAGGAAAGAAAGGAGTGAATAAACTTTGTAGTAATCAACTGTGAACTTCAAACCAGGTTGATTTGAGTAACCAAATTGCTTTGATTTGACATTAATGTAGTCTTACAGGGCTGTGCTTGCTGGGCATGCTTTCAAGTCTGTGAGATAATTTTGGTTCAGTAAATTGGCCAATCTTTTTATTTTTTCTAAGACACAGAAATGTATTTAATAAAAACCTCAAGAGAGTGATGGGTGGAACCCCTTCTCCTTGAAAGTGTGCGCAGATACTCCATTTTGTTTGGATATAGTTTATAGGAAAGTGTGTGGGTGTGTTATGGGGGAAGGTTTCTTTATGTTATTTTGTTAATTTATTGGGACTCTGTGTAAGGCCAGGCTTTAGTGGTCATTAGACACCACATGTGTTATAAGCCCCTTACCCATAGGGTTGGAGGTGGGAACAGAAGCATTTTTTGTTGCCATTCCAGAAGCAATCCATTTGATTCACTTGTGTGTCACATAATGGTCTTTGGCAGGAGAGAGCACTGAGTCATTGCCGGAGTTCAGTTAAACAGAGCTGCAGCCTGGGAAGCCCTGCAAGCCCACAGCTTCCTCTCTTATATTAATTGATGGAATTTTACTGTATGTGCCTCTGTACAAGATGTAGCTTTGAGAGCTACAAAATGATAACACTGCTTTATTACACACTGGTTTCATTGTCATTGCAAAAACTTACCCTTGTTGTAGGAGAGAGTTCTAGATCTGTGCCATGATCCATACACTGGCCAATAGAGTACATAATTTTTCCATTTTCCATTTTTTGTTTTTACTTACTACTGAAGGATCTCAAATGTAAAATTATGTATTTGGGTTGAGATGGCCACTTATTGTCCTTAAAAATCCATACTGATGTATGCAGTCATTTTGAATTGGGTCAGTGCCTTCTCGCTCTCTTTTTTTTTTTTTCTTTTCTTCCATCTCCCTCACCCATGCCCCCACGCAATCTAAAGAGACAGTGCTGTACACTCTCATAGAGATAGAGAAGATCTAAAACGTTGAGACTCCTCAATCCAGTTAACAACAGCAGGAGCACTAGAGGGTGTTCATTTATTCTCTCTGTAAAACAAGCTGTGCTTTTTTTTCCTTCTGCCTTTAAAATGCCACCCCTGTATTCAAACCATGGCCACTTGATAGTTATGTAGAAGCCATCGTGGGCTGATGCCAACCCTTTATGCTTAGCGTTGTAGGTACCAATGTCTAGCATCGTTGTGACTTGTACTGTATGATTCTCACTGAAGAATATCCTTTCAGCCAAGAAGCAGTGAGGTCTGGGAATAGTCCAAAGTCGTGTCTCTGAATATATGTCCTTGATATGCAAGCTTTGTAAAACCCCATCCCCCCTTAGGTGCGATGCATCACCTTCTCACAAGTGTTTAGTTTCTTTTAACCGAAAGTATCATTCTTGGGTGATAATATAGTTTTATTCTACTTAGGGATTGTTTAGAAAACAAAGAGCCAATTAAATTTTTTAGTTTTTAAAATTTTTATTTATATATATACTGAGATGAGTATTTTAAGCTGTCGACCTTTAATTTGCCATACGGGTAGGGCTGTATTTCATTTTAACAACCGGTGGTAATGATAAGCCTTCTTCTAGTGTATTTTCTCTTCTTTCCTGTCACTCTCCTTTTTTAAGTTTTTTTTTTTTTTAAAGACTGGAATTTTTTTGGCTTTATCATGTCTTACTATAGAGATTTGTTCAAAACTCTAAGCCCTACCACCTCCCCTTTAATAAGCTCTTTAAATAGTTGAATCATTAACAACCTGGTGGGAGGTAAGTCATTTAATTGAACCACTAGGAAGTGTATTTTCTTTTCTTTTTCTGCCAACTTTTTGGTGGCATTTGTAAAAGCTGATATAAAAGGCTCTGCGATGTTATTTTCAGTTATTCCATAGGCAAGCCTTTTTACAGAGCATATGTCTCCAGTTGGCAGCTTGAGATATTTTTGAGCATCCAGTTCTAGCTACCAGTGCCTCCCAATGCTTAGTGCACAGTACTGTAGACTGGCCATCACCCCTCTCCTTGGAAAATGCCACTGTGCTGTTTGAAAAAAAGCAGCTTTTTAGGGCTAGAGTATTTTCTATAAACAGAAGAGCTAAGTTCCTGAAGACTAAGCTAGATAGATGCAGCTATATGTAAATTGTATATTTTTATGAACTTTTGAAGCACACACTCCCGTTTCCCTCTGCATAGCTTTGTGGGGATTTCATGTGTATATGCTGTCTGAAAGAATCCAGAGGTTGGAGTGCCAATAGGAAATGAAAACAAATGCCTCATACTACAGACAGCCTTTGAAGGTGACCAGATAACTGTCTTCATTGTGACCAGCTGGAGTCCCTCCTTGCTTGTGAAGAAGGGGCTTTTGTACCTTGTTGGAGATGCCACCTCAGAAGGTCACGCCGTGCAGGAAAAAGGTTTTATTCTCTCGCGGTGTACATTAGAATGTCAGATGCCTGCATCCATGTGGACCACGATGGGCCTCTAAAATTTGGTGGGCAGGGGTTTTGCTTATGAGTTTTCTCTGGAAGCCGATTTTACTCCTGGATGTATTGAATGCCCCTTGAGCTTTATGAGATACGAGTCCACATGGATAAAATGTCAGAGAGTAAAGTTCTACAGAGGATATTCCAGGAAAAGGCCATGTCTGTGCAGTCCTAGTTCCAGACAGGTGAGAAGCTCCCGGAGCTCCTGGCTACCTTGACAAGCTGGGTAGATAGTTATTATTCTGGGTAACTGTTGAAACTTTGACTTTTGAACAAGTAATTCCTGGGGTTCTGTCTTTGGTAGCATCACCAGGGATATTTGGGTAGGACGGACAGGGGACACACAGCTGCCTTTTCTCTCCTGCCCATCATGTTTGGCTATACTCAGCAAAAATTTAAGGAATGTAACCCTTCTCAAAACTGGCCATTTTCAGGGGAGGCTTGGGAGAGCAGTAGTATGGTGAGCCCCTTACAGATGAGCACCCACTCCTCCTTGGTGAATCCTGCCTTCAGATGCTTACCCAGTGGTCCCTGCATCTAGTAAGATTATATTTCCAGTACACTTCCTTAGGGCAGAAACACCATCCTGTCAGGTTTGGTCAGTCCCTTCTCCATGAAGGGAGTCATGGTGAATTCCTGAAAATCTTCTTCCTTCTGCAGACGGTTGGAGGGGTCCCTTAGAGAAGGCATCCAGAGACATAACCAAACTGAATATCACCCCATATTGATTTTCGGAATTGACTCTCAAACTCTGTGCAGAATCTTGTGTTGGGATTATATCTTGACATTCCTGTCATGTTATTTTTCTTAACTGGAGTGTGTGCTGCCTTTCAGGTACAATTTTTGTGTAATAAAAGCCAGTGCATTAAGTTTATATAGACTACTTTCTATGCAAGACTGAGATATGGAATGGATAGCAAGAGATATGTACTGTTGGGTACACGGACAGTAAGTGTGTTTTCGGATGGAGTACCAGCACCGAAAATGGGTTGAGGGAGGATGGGTTGTATATATGTTTCTGCCCACTAATTTTGAGCAGCCATATTATGAATTAAATCATCACAGCCAAGTAATAACCCAAGAATGGTATTAGTTTCATGTGTAATAGCTCAAATGGAATAAGCATGAATGCTGGAGTGGAACATTATCCTCAAATATTCTATGTCACTTCTCATTTAAAGGCTCTTGTTATGAACTATTAGAAACTTTAGGCAAAATCGAAAGTATTTGTGGCAAAATAAAGGCCTATTCTACTCTTATTTAAAGTGAAACACTGTATACTTGTTTCTCTCCAAAGTGAAATTAGGTATTTATAATTTCAATTGCCTCGATAAGTTTCCAAGTCACTGAAATCTGCTGAAGGTTTTACTATATTGTTGCACAATTTTAAGATAATTTTTGTCTCAATGTCAACTTTTTCACTGAATAAAAATTTAACTGGGTCAAGAAAACACCTATTTGAAAATCCACTGTCTCTGTGTGTCTTGAGTTGTTCTTTAGAGTGCAATAAAGATGGCTAACGCAGGCTCCAAACCCCATTTGATTGGTCTGTTTTAAAGGGATGTTTATTTCATAGATGAGAGAACACTAAGGCCTGGAATAATTCTGTTATTAACAAGCTGGTCTCAGATGGTGGATCCTTGAAGAACACGATGCCTTTGTGTTGGCTGAGGAGGGGGGAGATGTGGTGGCTGTTTTGAAGTAAACAGAATTATTCCGTAGGGACAACGACTAAAGTAGCTCCCTTAAATCTGTAGCTACATTTGCTAAGAGGCAGTGTGCTAAGAAGGCAATTTTCAAATCTAAGAGAAGGAAGCGCAGCAGTAGAGATGAGCTGTGTGTCTAAGAGCACTTCCACGGGTCTCCATAGAGAGTCTTGTGAGGAGGGCTGCATGTACCTCTTATGAGCAGCTGAATGGCCAGTGGGCCTGTAAGTGAGGATTGGAGGCTGTGGAACTGGGTGGGGGAGGGAGGCAGGTTTTTAAGAATTTAACAGGTCTTCTGGTATGCTGCTTTTGTTTAGACACTGAGCCAGAGCCAAACCCTGAAGTATTAGCATCCGGTTTTGTGAATGAAGAAAAGGAGGCATAGAAAAGTGAAGTAATTTAGGAGAAACCAGAGCATAAAAGGCAAAACCAGCCTCCCGTCCCTGGTGTTTCTGATTCCAGATCCTTTTCTGAATCACGATGCCGCAGCGCCTCATGTCACCATTCAGTGTCACAGAGAACGCATTAGTCCAACATATTGCACCAAGCGAAATCCCAAGGGGAGACCTACCACCTGGGTGAGTCTCCTTGGTCATGGCCTCACCCTTAGGTTTTCAGGCTTAGATAATTTTTGTCAACACATGATAGTGAATTCATCTCTCATGGCCAAACACACCTTAACCAAACTCAGGATGCTGATATTGCAACGTCATAATGTCCATTTGTTAATTCACCCTGGGAAAGTGTCCTGTCCCTTACAATGTCCACATGACCAGTGCATTCTCTCCCCGTAGGGAGATCTATCCCAGGAGCCAGTCACCACCAGAAGCTTGCTTGGAGAGTAGGGGCAAATAATTTTAAAAGTAGGAGGATTCTGGGTTAGCATAGTGGCATAAATAATGAATGGACAAAGGCTTGACACTCCGCAACAGGAATCATCTACTCCATATAAACTTAGTATTTGGAAACCGTCAGATTGCAACGCCCTGTATCCATTTCTATTTAAAAAGATCTTGCCAATGGGATCTAATACTTCAAGTCCAGGCACTGTGGTTCCCCTGGACAGGTCTTGGGCACTGCCCACATCGGTCACTCTGACTCATCTCTACGTGTCCCGTTGTTGAGTAAGCTCCCCCACTCATGAAAACATTCTATAGCAAAATGAATGCATTTGGACTGAGTTTGAATCGAATCTTCCTGGCTAAGAGCCACATTCTGACTACATCCGTCAGCTGTGATTATTGGGCTCCCCAGCCCACAGCAAATTGAACATGGGTTGAGGCTGCTAAAGGCGGCTACTCCGAGTACAATAGAAGAGAAGCCACGAGTTGGAGTTAGACTGCTGGAAAACCTATGTGAGAGATAAAGGAACTCCAGCAAATATACTTCTTGGGAATATTTAGCATAAAACCAGAGTCCTACACAGTAAGTAGCCCATCCAATTAGAATAATTATTCCCTTCCATTGAACCCCTATTCTTTGCTAGTGACTATGCTAAACTCTCTCTCTCTCTCTATATATATATATGTGCGTGTGTATATATATATAAAACAATATCTTTTATAGGAAAGTTTATATATCTTGTTATATACAGAAACAACATCTTTTTTCTTTTAAAGGAAAGATTAATACCTAAATCACAGAAGCACTTTTAGAATTAAAATATTAAATATATTTATATATTTATATAATATATAAATATATTAATATATAATATATGTATATATATAAAACAACATCTTTTTTCTTTTATAGGAAAGTTTATATATCTTGTTATATATGTAAAAGCAACATCTTTTTTCTTTTAAAGGAAAGATTAATACCTAAATCACAGAAGCACTTTCAGAATTAAAATAGGTGTATATATACATATATTTACATATTATATATAATATAATATATTTGTATATTATATATAATATAGTATATATTTATATATTATATGTAATACATAAATATATAAATTATATATATATTATATATAATATATAATTTATATATAATATAATATAATATGCATATATATCCCTTTATCACTTTGTTCTGTATAAGTGACAGCATCTGTTACAGTTCTGCTGTGACAATGACTAAGTCCCTGTGTAGGAGTGTGCCAGACCTCTGTCACTTCTCTTAGGTCTTAGTTCCAACTACAAAGACAAATCTGAATTCAGATAGAAGCCGAGCAGTTCCCCTTTGTCCCTAGGAGCAGTTTTAATACAGGCTTACTCGGAAGACCAGGAACCGGGGGTTGTTGCTGCACCACCAGCTGTGTGTCTCCTTCTCTTATCATTAATACATATATTTATACATTATATATTAATATATTTATATATAAATATATATTAATATATTTAATATGTTAATTCTTAAAGTGCTTCTCTAATTTAGGTATTAATCTTTCCTTTAAAAGAAACAAGATGTTGTTTTAAAAGAAGAGTAACTTCTCCAAGGTCTCACATGTATTAAAGTGGAAGTGTCAAAATAATCTAGATTTATCGCATCCTTAAACTCCTGCTCTTAGTTGTCATGCTGTTTAGCCCTGTCAGTATAACATTAAGTGATCTGTAATAGTGATATTTAAAGGATTCCCACTAGAAAGATTAAAAACAATGTTTGGAGACATAAAGAAGTATACTTAGATTTCTTTGCACAACCATTTATGTGGAACACAGTATTACCTATGGATGGTAGATCAATGAAGCCTTTTTTATTGGAAAACGTTTTTGCAAAGAGTTCAATAATTAGGAACATGGAGGATTCTTTTGCTTTTCAGCAACCCAGTTACATTTTATCAAAATTCTCTGCATCTTTGGTTAGGAACGTTCAGTGAATATTTTATTCACCTTTATTTACATATGCAGCGAGGTACATCATCACATGTTCTATTAGGGTGATAATTGGGCTAGCATGAGACCATCAAAAATCCCAGCAAAAGGAGGTGGCTCCCATTCTTTCCATCCAGCCCGAACTGGCTTTGATGCTTGTGGCCCATTAATTTTAAGAGATCATGTGTAGGGTAATTTGAGCCCGCAACAATTTACAGAACAATGATGTTATGCTTTTTAAAATGCTAATGTTACAACTGTAATGTTGCAACCCTGTTTAATGCCAAAATGACAATTGGTAATGTTTGGGAATATTTGTATGAAAACAATGACATTTCATACTTAAAACTCAGCATCAGCAAACTTTGAGGAAGAAAAAAGACGAGGATTTAAATGTAAATCAGCCTTTTATGAAATTTGCCCTTTGGTTACATGCTGATCTGTAAAGCTTTCAGGATCTATCAAAGAGGTTTCATAATTCAAACGTTTTTCAACCTCTCTCTAGCAGACGCAGAACTTATTAGTTACCCAGGGATTGATCAAGCCCCAGATGGTGCTGAACTATGTGGTGTGTGTGTTTGCAGCTATGTTTGATGGAATTCTCCATAGACAGCAGATGACCAACAATAGAACAACCTGTTGGTTTCCTAAATACACCTTATTTTGGACCCCAAACTGCTTGACTGCTCCTAAGAATTAGCACATTTTCGAAGGAGAAGTTTTGTTCTTATTGAGGTGATTCAAGAGAATGCATTTAAGACTAATGACTAGGTTCCCAAAAGGTGGTCCAAAAATATCTTGAGGAAGGGCAGCACTGTAGCAATAAGTAATAGTATTTTGTAATAAGTAGTAAGTAATTGCTACTTGCCAGACACTGTTCTGAGGGCTTCTTATATGTCAACTCATTTAATCTTCACAACAGCCCTTTAAGGAAGGTATTATTATTCTCGTATTATAAAGAAATGGAAGCACGGAAAGGTTAAGAAATTTCTCCAAGGTCACAACAGCTTCTAAGTGTCAGAGCTGAGATATGAACCCAGGTAACCTGGCTCCAGAGTGCTTTCAGTTACTTCACTGCACAACCCCTCCAAACAACCCTTTTGATAGCACAGTTTTGGGTGTATACACTAGGAATTTATTTTAACCAGCCAGTTTACCTTTTTAAATACAGTAATGTTCTGTTAGGGGGTGGATTATAGAAGGAATTTGTATCCATTGTAGACATTTTTGGAAACTGAAAGCAGCCAGAAGGAAGTAAGATTTCCAGGTAATCCCAGAGATAATGGCTGTTAACATTTGGTATGTGTCCCTTTATCGCTTTGTTCTGTATGAGTGACGGCATCTGTTACAGTTCTGCCGTGACAATGACTAAGTCCATGTGTGGGAGTGTGCCAGACCTCTGTCACTTCTCTTAGGTCTTAGTTCCAACTACAAAGACAAATCTGAATTCAGATAGAAGCCGAGCAGGATCTTCTTCCCCCTGTGCACCTAGGAGCAGTTTTAATACGGGCTGACTCGGAAGACCAGTGGACCCGGGGGTTGTTGCTGCACCACCAGCTGTGTGTCTCCTTCTCTTATCATTACAGTCAAGTGCTTTGAGTCATCTTCCACTAATGGAGTTCCCAGGAGGATTCATTCCAGTCACCTCGTTGTCTCTGGCTCACCAGGTTTTTACTGTTCAGTGTTTTGCTGCTCACAAGATTGGGAGAACAGCTATCAATACATCCCATCAGTGAAAGTAGAGAACAGCTATCAATACATCCCATCAGTGAAAGTAGAGAACAGCTATCAATACATCCCATCAGTGAAAGTAGAGAACAGACGTAGACATGAAACAGCACAACATAGGCACATAAACAGAAGATGGGTTGCAAACATGTTTGTCACATTAAGCATGTTTAGGCCAAAAGGAACCTGACTTGCCAATAAGGAGGTGTCAACTCTGGGGAGAAGTAGTGGATGGTCTACAGTCTGCTAAAGGCTCAGTGGTGGGACCGGTTTGCAGGTTTCTGTGATGGGGAGGGAGGAAGAAAAAGAGATGAAAGGAGTTTTGGAGGTATTTAGTGTTGGATGGTGAATACTTTCTTCATTTCAACTCAGAATGGGAATGTGTTACATGGCAAGATGGTTTTCCTTAGTATTAAATTGCAGCACACCAAGATTATAGAGGTTATTATGCCAGAGCTAGAGGATGTAAAATTCAGATTCTATGTGAATAGATGCTGTGCCTTCTGCTGGGAATAAGACAGGCATGATTCCTGCTCTCCCGAGCAACAAATAATGAAACCTCAGGGTCGAGAGGCCATTTTGGGTCTTATGTAGGTAGTGTAAATGATATGATAAAAGAGGAAATGGAGGATAAAGATGTCAAATGACTTGCATAAGAGCTTGGCTCATCAGTGAGCTGATCAGTTTTAATCCAAAAGCTCTGAAGTGAAGCCTGTGCTGTACGCCCTGTGACTCTACTGGGATGGGGGAGTAGGCTCCCGTTTGATTTCCAGCCTAAGTCAGGCTGCAACTCAACTTCTCAGAGAAACCTTCTTCTCTGGCGCGGAAGAGTTGTGTTGTCTGTTTATCCAGATTTTATTAATAATGTGGTACCTTATTCCCCTTGGCCATTGTTTTTATATGTAGACTCTTCCTCAAATGGAAAAAGGGATGAATGGAAGAATCCCAGTACCCAAATACTCTCCTGTAACCTGACACTATTCTGTTATTTTATATTAGGGAAATAAAAGCTGATTGTAATAACAGCAAAATGTACAAAAGTAGGCAAGCTTTTTGTTTATAAAACACACATAGAAAATACATTTTTGAATAACCCATCTTCTAAGGTTTTTCCAGAATTTCTCAGCTCCCTTTCTAAAGGGAGCACAGGTAATATGTCCATCTTCACCATTTCACCCTAAACTCTGTAATTCATACTAAAAATGAGTCTCTAAACCATAAATTAACAAGTTGATCTTCCTCCTTGCTCTGAACGTCATAGGTGGGATTCCTTCTCCTTGACTCTTTTAGACAGCCCTCGAATCAATGGTGCAAGCAGCTGCATCCTACACCCATATGGCCTGTTGATACGAACATAGCATCATCCCCTGCACAGTAGAGCAGGAGACGGAGTCCTTCCCTGAATGCTTCTGCTTGTCAACTGCTACAGCAGGGGTACCAGCAGGATGGAAAGTGAAGAATACATCCTTGAGTCCCTCACTGAAAGGGCAGCTCTCTTCTGCTCCAGTTGGGCTGTGTGAAGGAATGGCATATACACACAGGGCCTGAGGTGTGATCTGGTTTCTTACTAAAATAAATCACACTGGCTGGGTGTGGTGGCTCACGCCTGTAATCCTAGCACTTTGGGAAGCCAAGGCAAGTGAATTGCTTGAGGTGAGGAGTTCGAGAGCAGCCTGGCCAATATGGCAAACCCTGTCTCTACTAAAAATACAAAAATTAGCTGAGCGTGGTGGCTCGTGCCTGTAGCCCCAGCTACTTAGGGGCCGAGGTGGGAAGATCGCTTGAGCCCAGTAGGTGGAGTGATACCTTGCCTCAAAATAAATAAATAAATCACACTTATTGTAGAGATTTGTGGCCACTGGAACCCTTTGATGGAAAATCTATTTTGCCTTCTTATCTGGTAAAATTTCCCCTAACTTCTATTTTGGATGGCAAAACTAAGTTCTCTAAAATGAAAGACCAGTGTCTATCACTGACACTATACTGCTCTGAATTTACGGTTAATTTGGAAATGTTTGTTGGGTGGATGGATGGATGAGTGCCTAATGATCCCTCCCATTTATGGAGGACCAATGATGTGCCAGGCATTTCCATATCACTAAACTTGAAAACTCTTTTGGAATAAATATAATCATCCAGTTTTACATAGAAGATAAATCCAGTTTTGAGCCCAGATCTATCTGGTCCTTCCTGGGGTTAACCCCACTGTGCTAGTTAGCAGATGGTCTGTTTTATGGAATCGACATTTACTTGAGTGTTTCCTGTATTCAGAGGTTCTGGTCGGGGGGTAGATTGAAAGGAGAAGACAAAGTAATTATGTCTTACAAGACGCAGCAAGCCATGACAGGAAGAGTGAGCCCAGAGATTTATGTGATTTTCCCTATCTCCTTGCATTAGGGTGGAACCATTAGGAAATATATATATGGAATTGGCTCACATAATTATGAAGGCTGAGAAGTCCTACAATCTACTGTTTGAGGGCTGAAGACCCAGGAAAGGTAGTTGTGTAATTGAGTCCAAAAGGTGAGAACCATAGGAGCTAATGGTGTAAATCCTAATCTAAGGACTGGAGACAATGAGATGAGATGTTCCAGCTCAAGCAGGCAGGTAGGGAGCACAACAGAGCAAACCCCTCCTTCTTCCACGTTTGTTCTATTCAGGCCCCTGATGGACTGGATGATGCCCAGTCTCACTGGGGAAGGGATCTATTTTAGTGAGTCCACCAGTCAAGTGATAACCTCATCTGGAAATACCCTCACAGACACACCTTGAAATAATGTTTAATCTGGGCACTTTATAGGCAGTTAAATTGATATATAAAATTAACCATCACACTCCTCATTGAAAATGATACACACACACACACACACACACACACACACAATTAGTCTGTTCTATACAGCTACATGATCTTTAAATTTCTTACTGCTGCAAAATTTGGTGATACATTGAACAGGTTAGAATAAATGGACACATTTTCAAGATGTAGCAAATTTTCGGAATAAGTGCCAGACTGAAGTAGTCCTTTGGGGGCTTACTCTTTCAAGATTTTTAGTTTCTTTGTGCTGGGTATGTAGTTCCTCCTTTAGCTCTGAGAAGTTTGATCGACGGAAGCCTTCTTCTCTCAACTCGTCAAAGTCATTCACCATCCAGCCTTGATCCGTTGCTGGTGATGAGCTGCGTTCCTTTGGAGGGGGAGATGTGCTCTGATTTTTTGAATTTCCAGCTTTTCTGCCCTGCTTTTTCCCCATCTTTGTGGTTTTATCAGCCTTTGGATTTTGATGCTGGTGACGTACTGATGGGGTTTTGGTATGGGTGTCCTTTCTGTTTGTTAGTTTTCCTTCTTTTTTTTTTGAAATAAAATATTTATTTCAGTATTTCCATAATTAAAGCAAACATACATGCTTGAGTTCATTATTTAAGGTGATTTATACTATAAAATGACTTCCATGAATATTAGAGTTCCTGAATGTCATTTGAGTATCTGCCTACATGCTTGTTGGAAGCTTCTGTAGCCTTTTCTTTGCAGGAATTCCAGTTTTTCTGAATTCTTCCCTTTCCTTCAGGTATTCCATTTTGCATTCTTCATGAAAGGCTGGATCATTATAGTAAGCAGTTAGACATTCTTTCAATGCAGAGTTTTCTTTCCGGCATTTTACTACTATAAGAACTCCAGAGTTCTTGCAACATTTGGTAAAATCTTGAACTTGTTCAGAATACCTCTCTTTGGCCTTTTCTCTCATTATTTTAGGGATCAAAATGTCTTTTTCGACATGTCTGAGATGCTGGTCTGCGCGGTCGAGCGCCATCTCAGCGGGCCGAGAAGCAGCCAGCCGCTTGGCGGCTCCGGGGCAAGCGGGGAGGGGAGTGGAGGGAGGGGCTTGGGCTCGGACGCACGTGCGACCTCCGGGAGCTTCCCACAACAGAAAGGTGGGCCCTTTGCAAAAGCCTGTTAGTTTTCCTTCTAACAGTCAGGACCCTCAGCTGTAGGTCTGTTGGAGATTGCTTGAGGTCCACTCCAGACCCTGTTTGCCTGGGTATCATCAGCAGAGGCTGCAGAAGATAGAATATTGCTGAACAGTGAGTGCTGCTGTCTGATTCTTGCTCTGGAAGCTTCCTCTCAGGGGTATACCCCGCCATGTGAGGTGTGAGGTGTTGGTCTGCACCTAGTGGGGGATGTCTCCCAGTTAGTCTACTCGGGTCAGGGACCCGCTTGAGCAGGCAGTCTGTCCGTTCTCAGACCTCAACCTCTGTGCTGGGAGATCCGCTGCTCTCTTCAAAGCTGTCAGACAGGGTCATTAACATCTGCAGAGGTTTCTGCTGCTTTTTGTTAACGGTGCCCTGTCCCCAGAGGTGGCATCTACAGAGACAGGCAAGCCTCCTTGAGCTGCGGTGGGCTCCACCCAGTTTGAGCTTCCCGGAGGCTTTGTTTACCTACTTAAGCCTCAGCAATGGCCGGCGCTCCTCCCCCAGCCTCGCTGCTGCCTTGCGGTTAGATCTCAGACTGCTGTGGTAGCAATGAGGGAGGCTCCGTGGGCGTGGGACACTCTGGGCCAGGTGTGGGATATAATCTCTTGGTGTGCTCTTTGCTAAGACCATTGGTAAAGCTCAGTATTAGGGTGGGAGTTACCCGGTTTTCCAGGTGTTGTGTGTCTCAGTTTCCCTTGGCTAGGAAAAGGGATTCCCTTCCCCCTTGTGCTTCCCAGGTGAGGCGATGCCTCGCCCTGCTTCAGCTCTCGCTGGTCGGCACTCCCCAGTGAGATGAACCCAGTACCTCAATTGAAAATGCAGAAATCACCCGTCTTCTGTGTCACTTGAGCTGGGAGCTGGAGGCTGGAGCTGTTCCTATTCGGCCGTCTTGCTCCCGACCTCTGGGGGCTTACTCTTAAAGGACATTCCAAGGTCACGTGAAGTTGCTCTTCACACAAAGACACATGGACCAGAAGTGGCTCTGACAGGGGGAGACAGCACAAAAGGTGACCTCTTCGCTTCAGGAGCACAAGTCACCCCATCCGTGGAGAAGGTGAGCTTGATGGGAGAATACAAAAGTGAAGGTCATTGATCTTACCCAGGAGTGAGCAAACTTGTGGAATAAAGCCTGCCGCTTGTCAGCCCTGGATCCCGAGCGGTTAGGGGTAGAGTGAGGGTGAAGAAGTAGAAAACACAGAACCTTTTAAATTGGAGCTCCTCGTTTGTTTATTTCCATAGAGCCTAGAACAATCCTTGACACTCAGTGAATCTGTTGAATGGCTGAGGAGATGAATTAACCTATTCTCCTCTCTTTTATTTTCCTTTTCTTTTCCAGACAGGGGTCTTACTTTGTCACCCAGGCTGGAGTATAGTGATGCAGTCACGGCTCACTTGCAGCCTTGACCTTCCAGCCTCAAACGATCCTCCCCCTTAAGCCTCCCAGGTAGCTGGGACCACAGGCTGTTCCACCATGCCTGGCTAATTTGTTTTCAAATTTTTCTTGGAGACAGAGTCTGTGCCCCAGTGCTTCTCCTGCCTCAGCTTCCCAAAGTGCTGGGATTATAGATGTGAGCTACTGCACCAGGCCTTAATTAACCTGTTCTTGAAGAATGAATCAGTTAGTATGTGGCTCAGCTGCATATAACCTAAATCCCATTTAACAGTGGCTTCAAAAGACTGGGGTTGTATGTTTGTTTGTTTTCGTGTAAAAGAAATCTTGGGCTGGTATAGAAGCTTTGACCGTCAAAGATCCAGGATTTTCCCATCTTTCAGCGCCACCATCCTTAGGGTGACTTTCTCCCTTTAGATCCCCTCCTTGTCTGCAGCCTGCGTGGAGCTCCCATCCCAGCCATCATGTCTAAGTTTCAGGCATTAAGAAGGAGGAAGAGGTCAGGTGGGTAAGAGTACCTCACTGCTGTGTCGGCTCCTTTTAAAGAGTCTTCCCAGAATCTCCACCTAACAACTTCTGATTGTGCGGCTTTGGCCACCCCTTCCTGCAAGGAGTCTGGGAAGCATGTGCATTTATCCTGGCTCATTGCCACTTCCAGCGCTGGAAGGGAAGGGGAGAATCAATATTGAGCAGGCAACTAGTGATCTTTGCCTCCAGCCTGTGGCAGATAATAGTAAAACCAATGAAAAGTTAGAAAACATAAACAAAAAACAAAAACAAAACAGGCCAGATTCTACGGAGGGCCAGGTTAGCTAGGTCTAGCCTGAAGTGGGGTGCGGGGGGCAAGTGTAAGCTGAGGCATCAGCCTGCCTCAGTGCTTCGTGGCTTTGTGACCACTGAGACAATTTCCCTGATCACCTCGGTACCTCAGTGCCTTAGTTCTCTTGTCCATAAAATGGAATAATGTGGAAGCGGACCTCACAGGGTTGTTGGAAGGTTTGAAAGATGTAGATATACAAGTGCTTTCTTTTTTTCTTTTTTTGAGATGGAGTCTCGCTCTGTTGCTCAGGCTGGAGTGCAGTGGTGTGGTCTCGCCTCACTGCAACCTCCACCTCCTGGGTTCAAGCAATTCTCCTGCCTCAGCCTCCCAAGTAGCTGGGATTACAGGCACCTGCCACCACATCCAGCTAATTTTTTGTATTTTTAGTACAGCCGGGGTCTCACCATGTTGGCCAGGCTGATCTCAAACTCCTGACCTCAGGACTCGCCTCCCAAAGTGCTGGGATTACAGGCGTGAGCCACCGTGCCCGGTCGTACAAGTGCTTTTAAGCTGGAAGGCGCTAGATGAATATCACTTCTGTAAGTGTTTGGAGAAAAAAGACAATGTTTGGAAAATGATCACCTAGCCCAGGCCAATGTCTTGTGACCGACTTTGCTGCGCTGCACTCACCGCACTGCTTGTGCCGCCCATTTCATTGTCTAGTCTGACATGGGTCCTCAGTTGTTTCATCTAGGACAATGCCTTGCTGATAACGTTGTAAGGGGTCTCCTTGAGTACGGAGATCACTGTTTTGCAAAACCTCAGGGGTCATACCATCTGCAGAGAACTCACTGCAGCTAGCAGTGTGCCCCTAGAAGAAGGGGCATGAAGGCAGAGCAAGGTTCAGGACAGTTTCAACATTCCCAGTCTGTAAAACTGAGGGTCTGGCTGAACGAACCCAGACAGGAGAGGCAGAAGGAGGACAAGGGCTGGGAAGGGTGGTGAATTCTGTTTTGGAAATGTTGAGTTTGAAGGGCTAGTGGCACTTCCAGGCGGCATGACCGGTTGACAGCTATTTTTTTTTTTCATTTCTGAGTGACTATGTGCCAGGCACACTCCAGGTGCTGGGAATACCACAGTGCACAAACACACAAACCTCTGCCTTCAAGGAACTTGGCCTCAAGCAGAGGGAGACAAACAATAAACACAGGAGATTACGAAATGACATTGTATGTTTGAAGATGGTCGGTGTTACCAGTGCTGGGGAGGCGGGGGCTGGGGGAGGTACAGAGCTCGAAGGAGAATTGTGCATGGGAAGGGCGGTTGGGGAGGACAGTTTAGACAGTTTTTTTGGAGTGCAGAGCGAGGCTGGAGATGTTTGCCAGAGATTTATATCTTGAATCGTGGCAGTTAGAGGGAGGGTAGAGAGAAAAGTTGGGAGAAGGATGTCAAGAAGAGAAGATCTCAAAGCCACACTTTTGGGACTCTTTCAATATCCAACATCAGGAGCCTGGGACAAGCTGTGCTAGGGAGGCCAGAGAGGTAGGTGGAGATCAGGAGCACTCAGATGTCAAGGGGCACAGGAAGCTGATGAGGCAGGATCCGGCTCAAATACCACAGGGAGCTGAGGGATGATAACTGTGGAGCAGCTCATCTGTTCCAGAAACACTTCTTTGCATTTTCCATGCAGAATCACATGTGGTTAACCGTCTGGGCTCTGGGCTCAGATGGCCTCGGCTTGATCTGGACTCAGGGGCCATGTGACTGGGTGTCTTAACCTTTTTTGCATTGTAGTTTCCTTGGTTGTAATTAAGGGTGGTTTCGCACCTGACTCACAGTGTTGTAGTGAGGGTGAAATTAGATAATGAGAGAACGCATATCCTAGCCAAGACTATGAGTGGTGCCTGTGAGAATGCCCCTCCTTCATCCTTCCTGCAGCCCTTGACAGATAAAGAAACCATTGGTGTCCTCAACAAACGGGTTTTGGAACACTCTGCAGCAACACCAGACTAGCAGAGGATGAGCAGGGATTGAGAGGTGGGGAGAAGAAATGACTTTAGAGTTATCTCTACAAATGTTCAAAAAGAGAGAAAGAGGACAGTAGGTTCAATGTGGAAAAAAAGATCAAGGGAAAGATCTCATAGTCTGGGGAAGACTGGGCCATGTCTGGTGGGCAGAGGGGAAGCAGGAGTGTCTGGAGAGCAGGAGGCTGGCCCTGCAGCCTGTACTGTGTGCTCAGTGGCTTCTGCCACCTCAGAACTCACTGCTCTGCCACCTGCACCCCCACCTGCCTCAGAACATCGTCATCTTGTTCAGACGTGTCCTTTCTCCTGAACTAGATGTGGCTGGGCCCATATCACTAGCACACTTTTCAGACAGATACTTGCTGCTCCAGAGTGTTTGCTGCCTCTGCTGAAAGTGCAAAAAGAACCCAGGTGATCTGAGTCTGTTTGGGCTGCTGTCACAGAATAGCACAGAATGGGTGGCTGATTAACAGAGGGAATGTATTTCTCACAGCTCTGGTGGCTGGGAAGTCTGAGATCAAGGCACCGGCAGATCTGATGGCTGATAAGGGCCCACTTCCTGATTCATAGACTTCTTGCTGTATCCTCACATGGAGAAAGCGGGAAGGGAGCTCTCTGGGGTCCCTTTGATAAAGACATGAATCTCATTCATAAGTGCTCTGCCCTCCTGACCAAATCACCTCCCAAAGGCCTCACCTCCTTATACCATCACAATGGAGATCAGGCTGCAACCTATATATTTTGGGGGGATACAAACATTCAGTCTCTAGCACAAATCATTAAAACACAAAGGGAGATCTGACTGATGGCAGGTGCTTGATTGAAAGAGAGGAATGGGGAGGACAAGACATCCCTCTATCACCACCACCACACTGTGCAGAAGGGAGGGACCATTGTTCTGTTTCTCCTAGCATGTGGCAGTGGAAGCCTATGGCCCTGGGTCAGAGCAGGCTTGGGGAAGGGATTGCTGGCCCCCAACCACTGTGTCATCTCCCAAGGGAATGGAAGGAGCTCTGCTCTCAGGAATCCCTTGCTTTCATTCCCCATTTACTCACCTCATGTCCCCAGCACCATGCTAAGCCCTGGGGATGCAGCTAGAAAGGAGGCAGGGGCTGCCCTGCAGTCCTCGAGCTGGAGGGGACCAGCATGGCCAAGCACTGGGACCGAGGCAGGTGCACAGTGCTGTGGCGACATGAAGCGGGGAAGAAATCAGCCCAGTGTTTGGGAAAGTTGGTAATGCTTGAGGGTAGGACTGGCATTTGACTTGGGCCATGAGGAATGAGGAGGAGTCTGCCTAGTGGGGATTGAGGTGACGGCGGCTCTGTGAAGACTGTGGTCTGTGGTGGGGTGCTGAAATTTGGTGCTGCTGCAGGTCACAGGTTGGTTGGAGGACTGGAGTCAGGGTGAGGTGCAGGAACAAGAGTCAGAAGGACCTAAAGGACTTAACGGCAGAAAGTTTCCTTCCCCCCTTTCTCCCCACTTTGTCCCCAGTGCTTCCAAGGGAAGAAAGATCATTACGGTATCTGGGAGTCCAAGGTTCCAGAATTCTGTATCTGGCTTGTGTAGTCCACCCATTCGTTTTACACCCGTGGAAAGTGAGGCATGCCTGCGTGTCGTGAGATGACACTACACGGCAGAGCTGGAACTTTCCTTCTGGAAAACCAACAGCATCCTTCAAGTCCAGAGCAAATTGTATTGGAACAAATGGTTGCTTCCCTCACCGTCCTCCAGGAGGGCAGCTCTGGGCTCCGAGCACTTTGAACTTGCCCTGAACCTTCAGGTCTTACCTCCACAGGTTCTGACCTGCACTTTCCCCCACGTCTCATGGTCAGAGTGCTTATTAGGCTTTCAGAGGTGGAGATGTGGGTGGGGTAGGTCAGGTAGTGCAGAGTGAGTACAAATGTACCTTGTTTTACACCGCACATGCATTCTGCAAATTTGTATGTCAGTCTTTTTTTTTCTGCAAATTCAATGGAATCTTAAAGAAATTAGGGGGAGTTGTCATTTAATGGAGTGCAAACCTGCCTCTTTTTAATCAAGTGAAGGCTCCTTTTGTAATGCAAATAATGCCTTCGTTTTGTGAGCTGAGATTCTGCCTTGGCTTTCTTTAAATGAGACACACCTCTAAGGGGCAAATGTGGGGCTCACACGCAGCATTCTAAACGCAGGCTAGCGTCCATCCTCTGCCTTTGTTGTAACATTTGCTTTGGTGGTCTTTGTTTATATCAGGTATTATTTTGGCCACTGGAGGGCCCTCCAGATAGAGAATGACTGGAGAATCCCAAATACGTTGCCTCAGCCCAGACTTCAGTTCACACCCAGATTTTTGAGCATGCAGCATTTCTTGCAAATCGGATTTAACTGGGGAGACTAGCAGTAGCATTGATGTTTCTTTTATTTAGGAATTTAAGCATAAAAGGAACCTCTATTTAAAAGAGCAGCTTTTGGATTATAGTCTATTTGGAGCTGGAAAGGAGGTGCTAATCTTGTATGTGGAGAGTGATCTTGCAGAATTCAGCACAGCTTAGGAGAGCAGAGCCTTGAACAAAGGTTATTTCTCTGTGTGAAGAGAATCACACCAAGATGTATGGAGTGAAGTGGGGCAACAGAAATTATTTTTTATAATGAGGAAAAAGAGAGTCTTATATAGGCCTGGAAAAATAGTTGGGAGGTTGGCATCCTAGGCCTAGTAAGGCACAAAATCACCAAAGTTTATTTTCATGCCACATATTTTTTCATCTGCAGTTTTTCTACCCTCTTGCTGGAGCCTAGTTCAGAGATTTTATTTTGCTGAATGTTGACAAAACACCCTAAAATCTGGGCTCAGAATTGTCAATGCAGCATGAAAAATTTCAGCCCTCAATAGATTCAAACACAGATCTGTTGCAAAACCAGATAGAAATGAGGAAAACTGTCAAGAAGAGTCCAGAAAAGAAATATGGGTCAGTGACAAGGTTTCCTCAGTTTATAAAACAAAGAAAATTCATCAGAACTCTCCACATCAGTCCAGTACCAAACCAGATTAAAGTGCTGTCTCATGTTCTAAGCCTCTGAGGCCTGAAACAAAAAGTGAAGTTGATTGTGTTGAATTGCATGGTTTCCCTGAACTAGTAATCTTTCAGCATCAGAGCGGAGCAGGTGACTGACCGACGGACTTGCAGATGGCCTTGGGGATTCGTTTGCGCCCTAATAATTTAAGAACGTGAGTCCTGTGGGAATGGATGTGGCCACTGGGGATATAGCTGGTGGCAAGATTTCTGAGGATCGGGATGGGTCTTACATTTTTTGCCCAGCTGTAAAATGGGAAGGAGGCTTTTTTCCAACTCAGTCCTTAGTGTCAAGTTTCCAGACCCACGCAAATGGCAGCTCTTTCTATACTTATCTGGGGGTGAGATGGAAGAAGGGATGGAATGGAGAGGATCCGTTCCCTTTTTGAACTTGGGAGTTTATAGGTAAGTGGACAAAAATGAGCCTACGGAAGAGACTGACTTTGGTCCGGATTAGCAGTATTTGCTCTTCCGGGAACCTCACATGTGGGCAGCAGAGAGCTGAGGGTGTGCTTGGTAGCTACAAGTAAAGGGAGGCGCTGTGCTTAATGAGGTCTGCAAGCCTGGATCTTTTCATTTGACCCAAGTCTTTCTCCCTTGGATTAACCTCTCTGTGTTGCTGGGAAGCACAGCTCATCTGGCTGTAGCTCAGAATTTTGTACCTGGCCCACAGGAGATTCCTGGGAGTGGAGTCTAGGTCCCCACCCAATTCTGATTGTGAGTAATGGATACCGTTTGGATGGGAACTGTAGAGGATTTATGTTTAACGCCAGAGGGCTGGAGGTCATAGCTGAAGCAAGTTGATTAAAATCAGTTACTCAGGGGATTTGACTACACAACCCGTAATTGGAGGAATCCAGCTTCTTCTCAGAATTGGCCCCCAAATACTGAGGAAAGGTAGATTCGAGGTCTGCAATCCTCTCCTTAACTCTGAACTCAGAGCTGTCATTGTCTCAGACACGCACTTGACACTAAACATACATTTTCCTCTGACATATTTGTATTGTTTTTTAAACTGTCTGACAAATAGTTGTGCTGAGTGAGTTCCGGGCACCTAGCAGGCAGGCAGTAAATATTTGCTGTGCATCGAAAGAATGCCGTTGGCTTGGCTGTCAGTATGGCTCCGATTCAGAACCATCCCAGCGCTGGGTTCTTGAGGCTGGGAGGATTGCACGTTGAAGGGCTGGTCAAGCCCTGCCTGACCAGAAAGGTCTCTGTGAATACTGGAACATTCTCAGACATGCTGAGGAAAAGCTACCATCGCAGGCAAGAGGGACGGTGGGGGGAAGTGCAGTTGGGAGTTTTCCTAGAGACGTGGTTCCTTTGTTCTGGTAGATTTCAGCCAGAAAGAACAGCAAAATTTTACTGTCTGCAAACCACCAAGGAGCTACTCCCCTCCCCCTTTACCTCCTTCCTTCCCAACCTGGGAATTCATTTGCTGCTTCTCTCTCCTCCTCCTCTGCCCTGGGGCAGTCCCCAGGGACAAAGCTCTTTGTTGTGAACACTCTGAGACAATACGGAATTGCACAGTCCCCAGGGCACAATCGGGGCTGTCCTCCACGGAGAGTGATCGCCCGGGCAGAGACCCCCACCTGTTGATCTCCCCCTTCCCGGGGCGAGCGGCAACCTGCATTGTGCTGAGGACGCACGCGTTTCCACAGCAGGCTCAGCAGATGGTGCTGGTGAGCAAAGCCATGCCCGTCCCTCCCGCGCCCCTCCCCACCGCCAGAGCCTCGCTGGTCTAAAGCAAAAACAGATGTTTTCATCATTTCTGGATCTGGCATGTGACTCGCAGTTCAGCAATGCGCCGACATAACCCAGAGTTGTACGTCCCCTTCATCCCCCGCAAAATAAAAATCCTGAACTTAAATGAGCCTTCCTCCTTGGCGAGCCACTGACACATGATCTGTGTAATCCACGGGGCACATGTTTAATCGGACTCCGACTGCAACTGCCTTTGTAGCCGGCCCCGGCTCTATAATTGGGAAGTTGTCTTTTTTTCAGCGAAGACACAGGACAGCCAGACTAGCTATCTTTACACCAAGGGCTGGGAAGAGGCGCTAGCCTTTTAAAATAGCCCTGGTCTGGCTGGCTGGCGAACCTGTCTGCGTGGGAGCCGGTGAGCGGGGCCAGAACAAAACAGGAAGGCCGCGGCGGCGCGCCCTGTTCCCGGCGCCCTCGGCAGGTGGCAGCATCGGCCCGAGCTGGCCTCTGCCGCTGGCCAGCCCCAAAGCAGGGCCCTTTTACTTTCGGTGGCCTCAAAATTATTAGTTCCAGATGAGTTCTTGCAATTGTAATATTTGGTTTAACCCAATCTGCCCGACTGCGTCAGCGCACGTTCAAATACAGCCGTCTGAAGTCTAAGCAGACATCAGAGGCATGGTTCAGGGGGTGTCAACATTCCTTACCCTTGGAAAGAATTAAAGCAAAACAAAACAAAACAAAAAAAGGAGGCTGATTTATCCCCAAACGAAAGAAGGGTGAACAGGCATGGGGCTAGGGTGCCCGAGAGGGAGCGAGCAGTGGACATTCAGGGAAGGCGTAACAATGGAACTTTGTCCAGGAGGCCCGCTAGAGTGGAACTGGATTTATTTGTTGAACTAGGAAGGGACCTCTGGGTTCTTTGAAGGTTAGAGCAAATAAGCAAAACTGGCGTGCATTTGGTTTACTAAGAGCAGAGTCCTTCAAGTCACGTAGGCTGCTATTGTCAGACACAAAACGCGTTGTTTCTGGGGCTGGGCCTCTGCTTAACACTTGGCCTGGTGTCCCAGGAAGGGGGCAGAGGAGGAGGGGGCTCCCCATGTTAGCACACAGCTTTTAGGGGGACTCTGAATATCTGCCAAGGATGTGGACTGGGTTTCCTAAGGACAGCAGCCCAGGCCCCAGAGGACTCATTAAGAAGACAGGAGCCCTCCTGCAGGCCCTCTGGCCAGTGGACTGGCTGGAGTCATCAAGTGTCTTGTAAATGGCCCTGCTGTGGTTTTACTACCACACCGTGGAGCTGGACGCAGGGGAGACTAGGGACCCATCCTGGTGGTCTCAGGGTATTCCAGATGCATGAGCTGAGGCTAAAAGACTCCCTCTGACCCCCAGGACAGAGCAGCAAAATGTGCAAAGGGAGCCCAGAAAGCCTGCTCCAACCACCAGCCAGGAAAGGGTGTCTCCTCCCTTAGCAGAGATGGAATAACCTGGCCTTGAAAAGACAGCCTCTGTCAAGCAGTCCCCCACGCCCCTTCCCCCTGCCGGCACCTCACTTGTAAATCTGTGCTCAAATTCTTCAAGCACCTCTCCCAAGGTTGCAAGAAAGATTCCTGCTAGTCGACTCCAGGGAGCCTGGCCGTTTCCCTGCAGGTCTCTGGCTCAACATGGTACTGATCAAAAGCCGGCACCAGTCTGGCAGATGCTTTAAGTCCTGCATGTCGGGAGCTAGCGGCTGGCGCTGGCATCAGCCAGCCAGGCCGACGGAGCGGCCATCTTGTTAGATGTGGTTGGGGCCTCGCTGGTCTCTTACCTGCTGCAGGGGCCACCCCACTGTGTGGAGGAGGAGGTGGGACCTCCACACATCTGGTCCAATACCTGCAGAGTGTTTAGGGACCCAGACTTCCTGCTATCCTCCTTTCAGTCTGAAAACTACATGTGTTCCTGCAGATTGCTGGGAAAGTGCTGACTGTCTTGCTGGGAGTCTCGCCCTGATCCTAGAGGGAACTTGGCCTTGGGGGGAAATAGGCAAGTGAGGCATTCGCGTGAGTACAATGGTTCGAGGCCTGCGTGCCTGGAATGGCTGAGGAATTCCAGTGTTCCTTTCCATTGCTGCATTTACTTTATTCCCTTCTGAGAATCAGCCTTTGGACATGCTATAATCCAGAACTTCTCAGTCCTGCCTACTTAGGAATTGCCTGGCCCCTACCCCCAGAGCTGCTGAAATCACAAGGAAAAGGGATTGGGGATAGGGGTCACAATTTTACTCCCTGCCCAGGTGGTTGTAATGTACAGCTAGAAGCTAAAAAACAAAATTTAAAAATCACTGCATTTCTAACCCAAATTCCCTTGCTTTAACAGATGAGGTTCCTAAGAGTTAAGTGGCTCAGCCAAGGTCACACAAATTCAAGTCCAAGTCCGGAATTTCTGTATAAGAGCTCCTTGCTCCTCAGCCATGATTGAGGCTTTTCCTCAGTCTTTGAACCCATTAATGACTGAGCCAGTCACTTCTTTTCCCTGTTTAATGAAACCCTCCATCAGCCACAACCTGTGTTGCTGTTGCCTATAAGAAATTCCTCTTACAGTCGGCTCTCTGTGTCCATGGGGTCTTCATCCATGGATTCAATTGGCCTCAGATTCAAAATATTAAATATATATATTATGTATATTATATATATATGGATGGCTTTGTCTGTACTGAATATGCAGACTTTGTTTCTTGTCATGATTCTCTAAACAATACAGTATATCAACTATTCACATAGCGTTTACATTGTATTAGGTATTATAAGTAATCTAGAGATGATTTAAAGTATATAGAAGGATGTATATAGGTTTTATGCAAATCCCACACCATTTCATCTAAAGGGACTTGAGAATTCATGAATTTTGGTATCTGTGAGGGTCCTGGAACCAATTCCCCACAGATACTGAGGGAGGACAGTACTTACCGGGGAATTTTCAATTTTGTAGCTTTAAATAAATCCTTATACTGAGATCTTTAGAAATGAAAATCCAACCCCCGCTGACCCTGATTTCCCTCATTTATCACTTATGTTCCCAAAAGGGATTCCCACCTGCAGATGGCCATCATGGAGATAACTGCTCTGCAATGATTTGTTTTTAGAGATGAGGCTCCTGGGCCCTAGAAAAGTTTAGTGCCATGTTTGGGCCAAAGTAGATGGCAGAGGCAAAATGAACATGGAGGCACCCACTTCCCAGCCCTTGCTGACATCACTGCTTTAGTCTCACCTCTCTTCCCCTGGGGCTGCTCAAGGTGCTGTTTTCTTGTTAGTCGTCACCTGCTGGAGGTAACAAACACCCTCAGAAATAAGTCTGTCCTCTGTGAGCAAGGAAGCAGTCACTGGCTTAACGCTATGTTTCTGAGAATTGGTTTGACTTGAATATTTTGAGATCTTTGATACTTGAAGGTTGAGGAAGTTACCATAACTCTTTGGGAAGAAGACAGACAAAGAGCCCAGACATTGTTGTGGTCACCAGGTAAAGTGGAAAGGAAGCTGGATGGGGAGTCAGGCAATGGTGTCCTGTGTGACCTTGGACAAGCCATTGTACCACTATGGGCCCAGGTTTTTTCCTCTGGAAAAAAGCCAGGAAGTTGGACATGATCTCTGAGGTCTCTCCCAGCTCTGACATTCCATGGGACAATGAGTTCCTCATCTCTGGGACCTTCCTTTCATGTGTCAGATATGAAGCTCCAGATTCTCTTCTCTCTCTAAGTCAATTACTCTTGAGGCATTTCCCCAGTGACCTTAGGACTAACTCATGATTTTTAAAAATGGAGGTCAGAACATGAGCAGCCACACAAAAACAATGACTTGGTTCCCTACCCAATGCCTGGTGACTTCACAAAGGACACTTGCTGTAAGTCCCTTCTCTAGAATTCTTTCTTTTCTTAGAGGAACTGCCCAGGGATCTTGCATCACTGGGGCTCGTTTGTCCATCCACCCATTTATTCCATCTTATAAACATTTGTTAAGTACTAACTCTGTTTAAAGAAACGATGGGGAAGAATGTTTATTTCTAGGAATGACTCTTCTAGATTAAGAGGTTATAGAGGCATTATAACTAACTACAGTATATGAACTTAATTGGATCCTGGATCCAAGAAGAAGAAAAAAGCTAGAAAAGACATTTTTGAGACAACTGTGGAAATCTGAATATAGATCTTGTAATGGGATTATTGACACATTTTTTAGATTTGATAATAGCATTGTGGTTTTATATGAGAAGTTTTACATGCTGAAGTACTTAAGGATCAGTGTCATGATGTTTGCAACTTTCCTTCAAATGATTCAGGAAAAAAAAGCAAATGTACCAGATGCTAATGATTGATGAATCAAGGATGGGGTGTATCAAGTGTTCATTGACTAACTCAACTTTTTTGGAGATGAGTTTTCTAAATAAAAAGTCATGACCAAAAGGGAGTGCCTCTGTCCACAGGGGGCTTCCATTTCCCATTTATTTACCCTTTGCTGCTTATCAAAGGCAAACAGACATGTGAATCACTATATTTAATGCAAGGCAGAATAGAATACATGGCCAGAGGAGGTGTAAGCGGTAAGTCTTGGAAGACCAAAATGGAGAGTTGTTAATTTTTCCTAGGGCTTTGATGGGGGTAAGGGAAGGCTTCTTAATGGGGCAGTATTTGAGTTCGATATAGAAAGGTGTGTACAGTTTCAATAGGAAAAGGGCAAGGAGGGTGGGGATTTTAGGCTGAGGGGACAACGGGAGAAAAGTTACACAGCCTGAAGTTGTTTAGGGCACAGAGATTACTCTATGTAAGGTAGTAGGCATGGGGAGGGATGTAACGGGGTGTAAATATTGCTTGGTGTCTGACAATGGGTGCTTCAAAAGCCATACAAACAATTAAAACTCTGACCTCAAGAAGAGATAAACCAAACATGTATTTCATGCTGCACCCACAAGTAGCTGCTGTATAACCACCACCATTTGGTTGTCTAACGAATTTTCTGTGGCAAAGTCCTGCCCATTCTTCAAAACTAGCACATAAGATTCCTCTCTATACTTTTACCCAGCCTCTGCAGATAGAACTAGTCACTCTGGCCTTTTCTTTTTCTGTTCCTGAAGTCCATTCACACTTATCACGATGTCACGAGGAGCAGGTCAGGCCAGTCTTGGCAAGAGCTGGTTCTGCCTACTTTCTCTAGAGTACACTCACTGGTTCTTATACTTTTTTTTTTTTTTTGAGATGGAGTCTTGCTCTGTCACCCAGGCTAGAGTGCAGTGGCGTGATCTTGGCTTCACTGCAACCTCTGCTTCCTGGATTCTCCTGTCTCAGCCTCCCAAGTAGCTGGCATGATAGACACCCATCACCATGCCTTTTTTTTTTTTTTTTTTGTATTTTTAGTAGAGACGGGGTTTCACCTTGTTGGCCAGGCTGGTTTCGAACTCCTGACTTCAAGTAAACCGCCCACTTCGGCCTCCCAAAGTGCTGGGATTACAGGCATGAGCCACCGCTCCTGGCCCACTGCTTTTTATTCTTATCCTTTTTGGATCACCAGTCCTTTGGCACCACAACTCAGCTCCCCACACTTATTCGCCTCAGGCTCTGCTTGCTGGGATAACCAGCCAGTGGTCACATGGTTTTTTGATATCTTCATGTTACCTTGGTTTGCCAGCGCCAAGGATCGAGGGCTTGCAGGAGAGAGGCCTGGCTGCTGCCCAGCGTATGCCAGGGCCCCACATCAGCTGGGTTGTCAGTGGGACTTCCCCAGCATGGAAATAAGAGCATTTCTTCCTCCATGTTCCCAGAGAAATTTTGTGTACCTTTATTGTTATAGTCCCTATCATCTTGTACTGTGATTTTTTTTTTTTTTTTTGCCTCTTTTCCTTTCTATACCATGAGTCCCTAAAGGACAATCTCATATCTTAGTCAGCTTTGAATCACCAGAACTTAGCAAACTTCCTGATACTTAGCAGGTGCCCAATAAATGCTTATTGCAAGAAAGAGTGGATAAATGAATGGATGGAATGAGAAGTATTTTTTCATTGACATCCATTTAGATTCCTACATCATTTGTCCTTTATCTGAATGCATAATTGAGAATTGACTATGTGTTTAGAAACCAACAGCCATAAACAGGTGATGGAGAGTCTCCCTTATTGAAGTTTCATTTCTGCGTGCACTTGTATTAATGCATTAAGTATGGCTCCCTAAGACAGTGAGAGCCTCTAGCGGTGTTCCACTGGGAAGCTGTTTTTCCAATGCACATAGAAGAGATGAACTCTGCTGTGGAAATCACATGGGATTGCAAAATGTATCAATACAGAGCTTGGGAAAAGAGGTGAGTCATAAACTGTAGTAACAAGACTTTGCTCTTCTGTGTGGCCCTTTTCACTAGCAGTTCCACCCAAAATGTAGCAAAGACCAATTAAATTAAAGACTGCTAGAGTCACTTTCCTGCACAATCTGTGTGGAAAAAACTTTGTCATCACATCCACAAGGGCATAGCCATTTCACCTCTGTTTGACACACCAGTAGACTGTGTGCTGAGAAACAAAGGCACTAACTTCAGAGCACAAAGCAGTTTCCATGAAGAGCCCAGGCCAGGAACCAAGGGATCTGTTCTGATCACTAAATAACCATCCCTTGTCCATGTAACAGATGGTGGGTAATTGTGTTGGCTTGTGTAATTCATCCTGGCAGTGTCTCCTTGATGACTGTTTTCAAAATATTTTCTCTGTCCCTGCCCCTCACCCCCAGGCCCCTATCTCTAAAGGATAAGAAACAAGTCTCTGGTTGATTTCATAATTCAGAACCAAGCTGACCATGTTTATGTGGTTCTTATAGAAAATAAAAATTTCATACTGGATCCAACAATAGCTTAAATCCCATGCAGGACAACTGACAATGGCTTGGGTGATTGATTCTACTGCCCAAGAATGGATACCTGGCAAACTGATTAGGCTTAGGGACTGGACGTCGTGATAGAGAGGTCTTGTCATCTCTTGATTCCATCTCCTCCAACTCGGAGCACCAGGATTCTCTCTCTACTAATAATGAAACCTGTGACCAAAGAATCACCTACCACACTCTCTGCTGAGCGGTATTCACAGAGCCATTTTGATTCAGTTCGACTCAGTGAAATTCAGTGATTATTTGTTGTTGAGGTGCTCTCAGGAATAAGGTGCCACACCAGGTGCTATAGGGCCATGGTATTATGAACTAGACATTGATCCTTTCTTCAAGGCTGTCTAGGCCTATTGCCATCTCTACCCCAACTTCTTGTAGGACCACAGAACTGATTTCCTCTTTCAGATTCTATTAGATAAATTGGGTGTAGAAGAAGGAGACCCCATAAAATAGGAATATGAGTGGTGATTATATTCAGTTGAGAATCTTAAATAAAAGTTGGTATGCAAAAGAATAGTCTGGCTCTGAATTCAATTTTTCGAGGCTCATTCCCTTAGAAATATCATTTCTAAATATTATCATTTCTAAATTCCCTGGCTTCAGACAAAGTCACCCTCTGCCTGCCATTCAGAGGACTGGTGGTAAAGGTGCTACAAATGGTACTTCCGTTATTTTGGGACATTCTTCTTCACTTGACTTTGGTGGGGAATCCACAGCCAACAGAACAGAGAATTGGAACTAGGGGCACTGGATGAGGACCCATTGATAGAGAGACAGATGTTGACAATCAGGATTTTTAAAGAGGCTAAAAGAAAATGTTAGTAGTCTTTATCTAGTGGAGTTCAGGCACCCCTATTTAAAGAGGAGTGATAAGTTTGAAATTAATTTACATGGGCCCGTAAAACACTCAAAAATACATCATACCATTAAGCACCCAATGCTCCAATGCCCTCTGTAAACATCCTAATGCCCCAGTGCCCTCTGTAAGTACCTGGATACCCCAGTGTCCTCTGAAGAGTGTGATCCAACCCATTTTCCATCTTCTAGCATGAAAACAGGGAAATAGAAAAGTTTGAAATTAATTTACATGTGCCTGTAAAACACTTAAAAATACATCATACAACTAAGCACCCAATGCCCCTGTGCGCTCTGTAAACACTCTGACGCCCCAGTGCCCTCTATAAGTACACTGTCCTCTGAAGAGTGTAATCCAACCCATTTTCCATCTTCCAACATGAAAACAGGGAAATAAAGGAAGCTGCCCACAACCTTTCAATGAGTGCATGGATTTTGAACGTTTTCAAATGATCCTCCTGCCAACTCAGCCACAGGAAAGTATTGCTCGAGAGTTGCTTCCACCGCCCATCACCTCCTAACCTTGGCTCCAACAAGCCCTCTCCACACCCTCTGTTCTAGCCAGGCTGAGTTGCCTTATTCTTTAACAAGCCTACCTTGTCCCATTCTACCCTGTACTCCCTTCCTGTTCATGCCATTCCTTGTGGTGTTGGCTGATTTTCCTTCTATGTTTTGTGTAAATCTTTGTATTTTTCATGACAACCAGCACAGGTCACTGCACATGGTATATGTTCAATAAATGTTTATTGGACGAATGGTTAATTTTCTTCTCCATATTATATTCAAAAAGACTTAATTAAAGGATTAACTGTATGAGGCACAGTGCCGGGTACCCTACTGAGATAATTACACCAAGGGTCCCTGTCCTAAGTAGCTTAACATCTAAAACTGTTAAACAGATATAAACATTCATCTGTAGCAGCCAGTGTGACCTGGGTTCTTAACCTGCAATCTACTGACAAGCCTCTCCCCCAGTGGTGTGTGAATGAGTCTATGAAGCCTCTGAAATAATATGGAAAATGTTGCATATATGCATATTTTGGGGATAAGGTCCACAACCGTGTGAGAGTTAGGGCATAAGAGATGGTGAGAAGTAGCAGATGCTGGATTTTATTTTGGACTTATTGATTTATTGATTGATTTTCTTTATCTTGGATTTTCTATTTGAGTGATTGGATGGGTGTCCTGCCATGTACTGAGCGAGTGAGGATTTGCTGGTGGAGGTGGGAGCAGGCCCGAATAAGCTTGAGATGTCTATTAGGTATCCAAGCATAGATGTCAGAGAGAATGGATGTAGGGAACTGAGCTCAGAAGAGAACTGGGCTGGAACTATAAATTTGAAAATTGTCAGCGCATAGATGGTACTTAAAGCCACTGTGTTGGATGTCACTCAGGGGAAGCGAGGACCAGGGAATAAGCCACAGGACTTTCTGAGACATGAAGGAACAAGATCCAGCAAAGCAGGCTGAGACAGAGGTGTCACTGAGTTAGGAGGAAAACCAGGTGACTGTGTTGTCCTTGAAGCCCAGAGAAGCCAGTGTTAAGAAGGGAGCACTGGTCAGCCATGTAAAGTTTCACTCCTAGAAACAAAATCACCTTCATGTACATATTTACTTGTCTGTCTCACTGACTAGACCCATTTTCCAAGTCCAGCTGAAGTTCAGACTGCACAGGAATCACATTCATCTTAGACTCGGTAGGGCACAGCACAAAGCTGGGCACATAATTGGTGCTTGCTCATTGTCTAATGAATAGAAAGAAAGAAAGAAGGAAAGAGAAGGAAGGAAGGAAGGGAGGGAGGGAGAGAGGAAGGGAGGGAGGGAGGGAGGGAAGGGAAGGAAGGGAAGGAATCTGAAAGGCCAAGCAGGAGAATAAAATACCCTTAAAGCTGAGGCTTCAGGGACTGAGACAGCATTGTTTTAGCATGCTTCCAGAACAGTGTCGGAGCTGGTATGGTATGATATGATTCCATGCAGCAGGAGGCAGGACAGTCGCACTGCTGTGTCAAAGAGCTGGAGCCCTTGGTAGGACACGTACCCAACAATGTCATTTGTGCACAAGGGGACTTGGCTGGGGAGCAACTGCACTTCCACCTCCACCATCTGCTTAGTTAATTCCCAGCCCGCTGGCTCCAGTGTCTCTTACCTCTTAATTACCAGCCTTGGCTCCCACCTGGCTCAAGAGACCAGCTTTGCTTCCCTGTTGCATTTTAAGCAGTGACCTGACAAAGCCTATCTCTCCTGGCTGAGATTTCCTTTGGTCGCCTTCAGCCAGCCCTTTCCCTTTGGGATATCCTGCCTTACCCATGTAGTGGTTCAGAGCAGCCTGACATCCAGGTGGCCCTGGCAGCTCTGAGCTAGTTCTGTCCACTCGGGGGCAATGCCCCACAGGGCAAACTGGCATTTAGAGACTTTGAGAGTGACTGGCACAGGATAAAACCAATTAAGAGGGCAGTTCAGAGATGCTGGGACCCGTGGCATAGTCTACCATTGGTGGACTTTCCAAGTCAGGGCGATGGTAATTACCTGAATCCCTGGATGCTCTCTTTGTTTGACGTCCTGGAAAAGAGCCTACCTTAGTCAGTTCATCTCAGCCCAGATAGTGCCTATTCTTGAACTATCTCTTCTGTAAAAGAATTTCAATGTTTTTCCTTTTTGAGAGTGGGTGACCTTGGATTGACGGCATCTTGGTTCAGAGCATGACCTCAGAATGGAGAGCTTTCTCCAGCTGAACTGATGAAATTTGCCTCCTCTTAACCCTCTTAGCTTTTTTCTTAAATTCCAGTCAATAGAAAAACTCCAAAATTTACCCTTCTTCTGAATTGAGTTGCTTTTATTCTATAGATATTTTAGTCTTTCCCTCTGTGTCAACTTTGATGACCCTGACAGTGAAGGCGAACATGATACCTGGATTTCTGAGTGTCATTTTCTCATCAGGTGCTCAGATGAGAGCTCTTATGCTAGGTCCTTTGGACAACAGAGAAAACCCATGAAAGGTGTGCATTCTAGGTAAATAGTCAAAATAAGGTGCTTGAAGGTGGATTGAATTAGATAAACTATCTCATATGCTCCAGATGCTTGTGACAGCCCCAACAGGTAAGTGCCTGTGAGCATTCTAGGGGACAGGGGATTTTATTTAAAAGCCTGAAGAAAAATGTTCATGTCTTCTTATTTCCAAGCATTTCCCATTGTATCTTATTTAATCTTTACTAGAATAATCCTACAGGGAAAGGAAGGAGAGTGGACTAGCTTGCTCCTCCCCACCTTTTACTTCTTTAATAGATGGTAACAGATGTAGAAGGAATGAGTTATCCATTAGGTAGATCTGGGACTTGAACCTGGGTCTTCAGATTCCCACCACAGGGAGAAGTTCTATGAGGGTGGGAGGCATCATATGTAATACCTGGCTCATCCATCTTGGATGAAGATGATAGAAAGCTGCACTGTGAACAGGGCTTCAAATCGATCTCCACCCATCTGGTGGATATCAGAATCTCCAGAGTGGGCAGAGGAGGAAAAAAAAAACTAGTGTTTTTCAGAAAAATATATTCGTTATACATTCCTGCTTAGAAAATGAATGTTTATAATATAAACTAGCAAAACTTCTAGCAAAATCTTGACTAATATGATATGGATTAAAAAATACTGAAAACCAGTTTGATCTTTTTTGCCCTCTTTGTCTACCAGAGAGTTGTGGTCTCTGGAGCTGGGACAGCTACCTCACTGCATGGCCACGATCCCACTATACCCTGATAGAGTGCGGAGCCAGAAGTAGCTCCAAAGGAATCAGCTATCATCAGAGCCTTTACTACCAATTTGTAGTCTCAGATGGAGTTGACTTCTGGTGAACTGGTGGACTGAGGCTGACCCATTAATCGACAGGTCTTACTAAGCACATGTCCAGCACTATGCTAGGTCCTTTGGACAACAGAGAAAACCCATGAAGGGTGTGCATTCTAGGTAAGGAGTCAAAATAAAATGCTTAAAGTTGGATTGAACTACATAAATGATTAGACAGGTTCATAAAAAAGAGTAATTCTGGGCCGGGCATGGTGGCTCCTGCCTGTAATCCTAGCACTTTGATAGGCCGAGATGGGCAGATTGCCTGAGATCAGGAGTTCGAGACCAGTCTGGCCAACATGATGAAACCCCATCTCTACTAAAAATACAAAAAAATTAGCCGGGTATGGTGGTGTGCACCTGTAATCCCAGCTACTCGGGAGGCTGAGGCAGGGGAATTGTTTGAACCAGGGAGGTGGAGGTTGCAGTGAGCCAAGATCGTGCCACTGCGCTCCAGCCTGGGTGACAGAACAAGAGTTCAACTCAAAAAGAGTAATTCGGTATATGATTTATTTGGCATTTGAATATTAAATACTCACTATGTGCTAAATGTCCTATATCAGTTGTTGAAAAGGTAGGGTGGCAAAATAGGCAGGATAAGCTAAGCTGTGCTGAAATAACAGCAGTCCCCAGATTTTAAAGCTTTAACACAACAAAGGGTTAATTTTGCTCAGATAATGTATCCAACAAGGGTGTAAGGAATTGTCTGCTCCACATAGTCACTCAGGGACCCATACAGATGGGAGCTCCCCATCTTGTGGCTGAACTTTAATGTAGCATACATGAAATATTTGATGAACACTAACAGTTTCTGTGACACGTGGGAGTAGATATAAAGATAGATATAGTCCCTACCCTCAATTCCTGTTCAAAACTATGACACAAAACAGATGGTGCTAAGCACCATCAGAGAGATACAGATAAAGTGCTGAGTTAGTTGAGAGACTGGACAGATTGGTGGGACTGAATCCAGGACAGGATTTTGGAGAACATGGCATTACAGCCTGAAGGACTGGTAGGTTTTGATAGACTCTTTGAACAAAGGCATGCTGGTAGAAAAGCAACATAGAACAGCAAATAGTTTGCTGGAGGGCAGGATCTGAGATGAGGCGGAAGGATATGAACGACAGCGATAACTGAGTGCCAAGTATACGCCAGGTCGGGTTTTAAGTGCTTCATGTATAGTAACTCATTTAATCATCTCAATAGTCCTTTGTCGAAACTGGGGCCCAAAGATGTTAAATATTGTTTAAGTTAATTTGCCCAAGTCCACAGTAGTACTAAATGGCAGAGCTAAGCTTGTCCCCCAGGCCTTCTGACTCCAGAGTGGGTGCTGTTACAGGTAAGGTCCAGATTCCAGATGGCAATGAACACCAGGCTAAGGCACCTGCACATTTACTCTGAAGGCAGAGGGCACCATGGAAGGCTTCAAAGCAGGAGAGTGACGTGATCAGATTTGTAATTAAATCATAAATGGCCCAGGTCCCTAAAGTGTGAAGACATGGGAGAAGAGGAGAAGGGGACTTGGGCTGGATTCTGAGTGATGGGGATGCTATGACCATATCAGAGAGAAATAAAGGACTTTCCAGGCAAGGGACAAGCCCGCTGGGGAGGTAGAAGGAATACATGTGGATTGGAGCAAGATAGTGAGATTTGTTTGACTGCGTTGGGACTAGGTTTCATAGAGTGGGGACAGATAGGGCAAAGCAACGTGGTGAGGGGTTTTAAAGTCAGACGAAGGAGTTCGGTTTGATTTAGTTAGAGGGAAAGAGACATGGACCGCTTTGAAGACACAGCCAAGCAATGTGTTAAGAGGCGTCTCCTTGCCCTTCACTGTCCGCAGCCTGAGCCTAGTCACGGCCCCAACACACCTGGCATTTCAAAGCCTGGGGCATTTTCAAAGCAAACCCGAAAGGCTTGTTGCCATTCTTTCAAAAGATTGCCTCTTCTCTACAAGCAATAAAATAATTAAAGTCAGGTTGTTGTATTTTCTTTTTTTAAATTTTTACAAGAGCCATTACAAAGGTGTGAAATATTAGACACTTACGCATCTGTGAATAAGATTGTAGGCTAAAATGTGTGAGTTCCCGTCTCAGCTAATGAACCAGAATATGGTTTTAATTTTTGAACTGCAAAAATGTTCTGCCTTTTTTGGTCGTCCCTACAGAAGACTTCATATTTTAATAATTCAGTGTAGCCTAATTACTTTAATTAATCACCTTCTTTTCAAAGATGTCAGTGGGCTTCGTATTTTCTTGTTACTGTGGGTACTATTGGGAGTTTTAAGGAATTTTAAAAATATATATGTAATAACCAAGGTTAACTCTTTCATGAACTCAGAAATGTATATTCTTTTCCTTAGAGTTCTCTGTCATTCACAAATGGTAGGCAAGGTCATGCCCATAACTCTTTTCTCTTCCGTCCCTTTCCCTCCCTATGACTGGTTAACAAAATCATCTCTAGTCATCCTGCGCCTTAAAAACTGGTGTGTGGAGACAAAAGTAAAATACTATTTAGAGCAAGTCAATATTTTTGCATCTTTCTGAGTCATGATGAATATACTGGGAATGACAATAGCTTTTATTGTACAATCAATATAATTTGTTTCCCTTGCAGGAAAACATAATTAGCTTATAGGTCATGCAGAGGCAATGAGAATGTGCCCATTTCTAAAGTCTGTTCGTGGCTGGAGGGGTCCTTTCTGATCCAAGTGGGAGGTGTTCCTCTCTGGTCCTGACCCAGGTTGATCGGGTGTCACTAAGCAGCTCTCTTAACTTGTGGGGCCCTTGTTAATTTCTTGCACCCAGGAATGACAATGCTTTTATACAGAGTTAATAATACATAATTTGGATATTTGGAGGCTTCAAGTTAGGGCCTGGCTTCGAATACAATCCATTTTGCTTAAATGACAGAGCTCTAGTATTGATTCTTCAACTGGTCTGATAGTCTTTTTTGTCTTTTTTTTTTTTTTTTTCCATGAAAGGGAGGGCTCAGATCTTATGATTTCCACACATTTTCCCCAGTAAATATAGAAAGGTTCTTAATTAATAAATAAATCATTAATGCATTGAGATATAGGGAAAGAGACGCCTTGCCACCTTCCTTCTTCTTTCCGGGGACCTGTTTGTCCCCCTCAGTGGCTGCTCGGTGGAGGCTGCCTGCGACTTCATTCCTGTGCAGTTTACACGCCCTGGCACCAGGCTCTGAAGCCTCGGCTTAGTTTGGGTGAGGTGGCTTTGTAAGCAGTCTGAGGTTTTGTTTTTTTTGTTTTTTTTTTTTTTTGAGACGGAGTCTCGCTCTGTCGCCCAGGCTGGAGTGCAGTGGCCGGATCTCAGCTCACTGCAAGCTCCGCCTCCCGGGTTCACGCCGTTCTCCTGCCTCCGCCTCCCGAGTAGCTGGGACTACAGGCGTCCGCCACCTCGGCCGGCTAGTTTTTTGTATTTTTTAGTAGAGACGGGGTTTCACCGTGTTAACCAGGATGGTCTCGATCTCCTGACCTCGTGATCCGCCCGTCTCGGCCTCCCAAAGTGCTGGGATTACAGGCTCGAGCCACCGCGCCCGGCCCAGTCTGAGGTTTTATGAGAACTGAGAACAAAGTGAGGTCTGAGTGGAGACTTGACGGCAGTGCATCTCACAGAATTCCTGGTTAAAAAACAAACAAACAAAAAAGCTGCAGAGAGACCTCCCATTTGGGGCTCAGGGTGAATGCCTTTGTTTTAAAATGCTGACTATCTGAAATCAGATTTATTCAACCCGGACTTTGGCTTTGAACTGAGGCACACTTGCTACCTGTCACCTGAAGAGCGCAATTAAGCTCTGTACTTGGAGCTATGTTTTCTATCAATGCTGAGGGGTGGACGTGAACAGTGCGTGGGATTTGTTTGGCTGAAAGAACAAGAAAGGTCTATTAAAAACAATTCCCTTTTTGTTTCATTTCTTCCCATTTTCTGCCCACACCCCACCCTCCTTTTTCCAAAGTCGCCAACCACCTGAAAAGTCACAGAAATCAGTAAGAAATAAATCAATAATCAGATCAATTCCTGGATGATCATCATAAATCAATAATCAGATCAATTCCTGGATGCCATGGATTCAATAAAGGCTTGTGAATGAAAACCTTCCTAGTCCTTGCAGGTCTCCTAAACTTTTTCTATTGCAATCAGAGATGTTAATTGGTTGAAACTGCCTGTGGTCTTAGGAAGTGCTCCGATTACAAAAAGAAATCCTTTTATGTTGCTGGACTCCAGCCACAAAATCTCTGATGTTAGGAATCTGGCAGAGGTTGAGCCCCCTCCAGGGTGTAAATAAACTGGCCAGGTCTATAACCCAATAGAAGTCAATTCATTATGTGTGTGTGCTTCAGCCCAAACCCTGCCCATGTATTAAAGAAAGGGTGTGGGTTATAGCCGGAGCCCAGACAATGGAATATAGCAACGGAGGCCCCACAATGATTGTCAAGTCTACACAGTCAATGGAGGAGATGAGGGGGACCTGTGGAGATCGATATTTCTCTTCCTGCCCAGATTTGCAAGGCTCTGCCTAGAATCAAGCAGCTAAGCGTGACTGGCACACGGAACTGCTTACTTTGCTAGCTGGGAGGCTGAGACGCAAATGGCTTAAGTGGGGGAACGTTTTATAGCCTCCGTCTGGAAGTCCCAGTGACATTCTCTGCTGCACTGATAACACATGAGCCCACACGCTTGTTATCAGAACTAGAGGTTTTGCTGGGCCACATCTTGCCCTGACTCAGTGAGATGCTTAGGGCAGCGTGTTGGGCGGCGGCTCAGAAGCCTTGGGCAGGGAACACGCTGGGCCCCTTGTTTCCGCACACAGAGCTGTTTCACTTACATTGTAAAAGGTTGTTTGGGGTTTACCTAATCTCGAGACTGGAGGAAGCATCCTGATGCCCCTCCACCCTCATCCCTGCTTCCCTGCCTCCAGCTCTAGCATACTTGTATTCCCCAAACGGTGTGTGGCAGCGTGGCGAGGGTGTGAAATGTACCCAGCCTCGTTTGCATACCTCTCCAGACTGCCAGTAACAGTGAGCTATTAGTGAAACCCAGGACAGTCTGAACAAAGCTGACTCTTAATTGCTCATTCTCAGCTTTGGTCCATCAGGCACCACTACTCACCTACACCTTAAAAAAAATAGACCAACGAAACCTCCCATAAATTTACAATACCCCACTTTAACATAGAAAACGCAATAATAGTCCAGCCCGGAGAGTCTTCTTTTTTTTTTTTTTTCTTTTGGTGGCTTTTTTTTCCCCCTCCATCCTCTTCATTCCCATTGGTTTCTGCCAAGTCCCAAAGAACCAATGGGATCCTTCTTCTTCATTCATGTCCTAGCAACAAGCTCTGTTCCAATCTTTCTCTGCCAAACTAACACCTGAAAAATTACATCATGAATAATGGCAAAAGCAGCAAGGGCCAGAGAAGGGCTTTTTTTTTTTTTTTTTCATCTGTCTGCTGCAGAGTTCATTTAAGGTGTTTTAGTCTAGATTCTTAAAGCGACAATATCCTAGATTTTTGCTGATCTTTTTCAACACATTGGTTAACATAAGCAATATAAAATGAACAGTGATTGAATGCAGCAAAAGGCCTTTAGGTGAAGTGAGGGAAACACATTTTGTTAAGGATGTTCCCTATATATTCCTTTTAACAGTCTTCATTTAGGGAAGCCCCTGAAGTGGAGAAGTAGATTGTTCATATGGTACAGTCTTTGAGACAGGACTAAAATATTGCAAACCACACAAGCCGCCCACCCACTCTCCCATACAAAAATGCACCCCTTCCTGGTGGCTTCTCTCACTCAAGTTAACTATACCCAAGGCCCTTTCTATTCCTACTTTGGAATAAAGAATCCATTCTGTTAAGGGGGTCCTGGAGCCAAGGAAGGAATTGCCTTGTGAATCTGCAAAAGGTGTGGAGTTGTTGGGGTAAAGAGCCACAGGGTGGGGGTGCCGGGAGCACGTGTGTGTCTGTGCACGTGCAGGGCTGCTAATGCAGACAGGCAGCTGGGGAAATGCAAGAACAACGAGATCCAGATGACCAGGGAAGGAGGGGGTTGGTAGAGAAATCAGAAAGGGGAGCTAAGGTGATAAGGAGTGGGTGCAGGGGAGGGAAGGAGGCCAGGAGAGGAAAGCAACTGTACAGCAAACTTGTTCTGTCCAAACGGGCAAGAGTTTCTAATGCAAATGTCCACTTCTAGGCATTTCTCAAGACCCAGACGCTGATTTGACACTTCCGGCTTCCCCACCCCACCCAGTCTAGTGCAGACAGGGAGCAGAAACTCAGACACAAAGAACTGCAGCCTGTGCAGGCAGCAAGTGGGAGAAGGGCGGGTGCTCAGCACCTGCCAGGCATCCACGTGCACTGTGCATTGCCTGCCCAGCACCCTGGCCCCTCAGTGCTAGGCACCAGCACCTATGCACGCTGGCTTCCTGGTTTCCTTGTAAGCATGTGTGAAGTACTGGCGGCTTGAGCTGGGAAAGGGTCCCTGAGGCCTTCTCGGGTGCCTGGAGATGCAGAAAATAGATCTATTTAGTGTCTGGCCCTGACCGGAGTTTGCAGCTCGCTTCAGCCATGCATTGGCAGTAGAGTGGTTAGAGGTGCTGGCAGACAGTCACGGTCAGCCTGAGTTCTTGTGAAACTTTGTGACTATATAAGGCCTGGGAAGGAAAGAGAATGATGCCAACCTAAGGGATGGGATGGTGAAAGAATGGGAAGAGTGCAAGGGAGGCCACTTTTGGTGCTGAGCTAGAGATATTCCCCTTTATCCACCCGCAGCAGGTTGCAGTGGCAATAACTTCTCCTGCAGAAAGTCTGCCATCAATTGCGTCATAAAGGAGGAGTCCCGAAGGGAGTAGGTGGATGGGGTGCCGTACCAGGTTCCTGTAGGAGTAGATGCTCTTTCTATGGTGACTTACTTGACAGTGGCTCCCCCTCTGGTCAGAATCAGTTGGCTTCAAGGTGGGCCAGGAAGAAGACCCTGAAGTCCGAAGTCTCAAATCTCTTTGATGAGTATCACATCCCATGGTACAGAAGACTTAGGTCACCTAGCCTGAGGGGCAGTTTTGGAGAAAGATGGCCAGGTAGGCTAGGCCAATGAAAAGGCAAGAGGAGCAAGGAGTACTGGCTTAGAAGTCAGGAGTCTTGTATTTATCCTGGCTCTGGCAGGGAGATCTAGAGGAGTGTGATCCCTTTTCCTATGCAATGCTACTGTTGGGATGACATGAGATCATTCTCATAAAGCTCTTAGACTAGTGCCAGGGTATACAGTAAGCACTCAATCATCTTAGACATTGCCATCACTACCCTCCCACTCGCCTTCTGCATGGTTCTGGAACCTTGAGTTAGAAAGGGACACCATCCCCAGCTGCACCCTCTTAGATTTTGCAGTATAACATTTTTCTGTTTTTCTTCCCACTTCCTGGGCACTCCTTCTCATTGTTCTTTGTGGGCCCTGCTCTTTCTGGCCTGGCCCTTAAGGACTGGTTATCCTCTGGGCTCTGTTACAGGATCTACTCTTCTCTCCTTACATCTCTGTTTCTGTGGCCTCATCCTCCCAAAGGCTTTGCTCTATTCTGATGGGTGCCATCTCCATGCCTCCAGCCCGGATGTCCCAAACTTCAGGACCCTGTGTGCAGTAATCTGGACTTTTTCCTATCAGCATCCTCTAGGTATGTGAGGTTTAATATGTTCCTCATCTTTGCCTCAAAATCCCCTGAGTGCCTCTTTACCTTCATATACAATGGAGATGCTTCCATTCAGGGTTGCCCAAGGAAGAGAGCTGGTGGTCATCCTTGATGCCTCCTTGTCTCTCATCCTCCAAATCTAATCCCTCACTAACTGTCCTTTTTTATCTCCTAGCTGTTTTTCAAATGCATCCACTTCCTCCCTCTCCACGGCCATTCAGCTAGTAGAAGTTGCCAATTCTCTCACCCAGACTGTTTCGTTAATGCTCTTGCTCCTGCGTAGGACCCCTGGCTAGCTTTTCATGGTTCTCAGGACATGGCTTGGACATGACTTCCTGTCTTTTGCACTTCATCTTGCTTTGTTGTTCTTAGAGTTCCAACCACACTGATCTTCCTATACCTCCTTCAAAATGCTTCTTTCTCCCACACAGAGACTTTGCAAATGCAAAATCCCCTCCCCCAATTGGATAAAGTCATACCTCCTCATCCTTAAGCGTCTAACTGGATGGTCGTTTTCTCAAGGAGGCTTCCCCTGCTCTTCTGGGCTAGGCCAGCTCCCTTTGTATGTGGTCCCATAGAATTGTTCACCTTCTTTCACCTTGAAATCATACATTCTACTTGTTCAATTAATGTCTGCTTCCCCTATAAGAAGGTAATACCATGAGAATAGAAACCTCATTCTTTTCTTCATCATTATTGTCTTAAGTGTCTAGCACAACATGGATGCTTAAAGAACATTTGTTGGATAAACAAATAAAAGAAACTCACAACTACGTGCCACCAGTAAATCTAATAAGTAGGATTTCTTGCCATATGAAAATGTGGAATAGGGCAAAGGTCAAGAACAAAGCCTTGTACTTTTAATCCATTTTATAGAATCTTTTTTGATTATTTAAAATTAATATTATTGAGGTATAATTTACATATAAATCACATAGATTAAAATGAACCCATTGAAACTGCACATTTTGATGAATTTTGACCAACACATGCACCCCTGCAAGCATTGCCACAGTCAAGACAGAACGTTTCCGCCACCTACCATGTCACTTTGTGTGCAGTTTTCACCCTTTCCTGGATCCAGGCAACCACAGCTCTGTCTTCTGTCACTATTGATTAGTACAGTATTGCCTGTTTTAGAATTTCACATAAGTGGAATAAGACATTATATACTATTTGTATCCAGCCATTTTTACTCAGCATAATGTTTGTGAGACTCGCTCATGAGGTAGCATATATAAGTAATTTGTTCTTTTTATTGCTAAAGAATATTCCACTGTGTAAATTTGTCACAATGTGTTTATGCATTCCCCTGTCAATGGACATTTGGGTTATGTCCAGTTTTTGGCTATCATGATTAACTCAGTCTCAAACATTCCTGTATGAGTCCTTGTGAGTCCGTGTGTCCATGTGAATGAGTCCACACATTTCACTTCTCTTGAGTAAATGCCTAAGCGAGGAATTGTTAGGTCATAAGGTAAATGTGTGCTTAACTGTGTAAGAAACTGCCAGTTTTCCAAAGTAGTCGTCAGATTTTTACCCTCCTGTCAGCAGTGTATGAGAGTGCACCTTGCATTGCCTGTCTAGCACCCTGAAGCCTGAGTCCTAGGCACCAATACCTATGCACTCTGGCTTCCTGGTTTCCTAGTAAGCAGTTGCAAAATGCTGGCGGCATGAGCTGGGAAAGGGCCCTTGAGACCTTCTCCCATGCCTTGCTGGAGATCTATTCGGTGCCTAGCCCTGACCTGGAGTTTGCAGCTCACCTCAGTCATGCCTTGGCTGAGAGTCCCAGTTGTTCTACATACTTGCCAATGTTTGGTATTGTGTGTGGTGATAATTTCTTGGGCAATTAATTTTTATTTCCATGATTACTAATGAGGTTGAGCTTCTCTCTCTTCTCTCTCTATGTGTGTGTGTGTGTGTGTGTGTGTGTGTGTGTATATATATGTATATAAAAGTCGTTGTTTTTTTTCTTTCCACCTGATTTGTAGCTTTTCTTTTTTTTCTTAACAATATTTTTCAAAGATCAGAACAGCCATTTTTAATTTTGATGGAGCTTAATTTATTATTTTTTCTTTTATAATTAATGCTTTACTTGCCCTTATTATGGAGTCATTGCCTACCCTGAGATTGATAACATTTTCTACTGTTTCTTTCTTGAAGTTTTGTAGTTGTAACTTATAAGTTGAGTTTAGTGATGAACTTTGAGCTACTTTTTTGTATGTGAGGTAAAATAAAAGCCAAGACTTATGTTTTTCTCCACAAACATCACAATTTTTTGAAAAGAGTTTTCCCCCATTGAATTACCTTGGCAGTTCAACTGTTTGAATTAACTGACCAAAGGGTTGAAAAATCAACTGACCAGATGTGAGCGTGGGTCTATTTCTGGACCCTATGCACTCTCCATTGATTTGTATGCCCAACCTCACACCAATGTGTGAGCACAATCCTCACCGGTTAGTGTCGTTTTCTAGTAAATATAAAACCAGAGAGCATAAATTCTCCAACTTTGTTCTTTATACAAAATTATATTATACATTATAGATTTTTAATTTCCCTATAAATATTAGAACCAGCTTGTCAAATTCTACAAAAAAAAAACTTTTACAATTTTGCTCAAAATTATATGGATCCTGGCTGGATGCAGTGGCTTATGCCTGTAATCCCAGCAGTTTGGGGGGCTTAGGCAGGTGGATCACTTGAGGTCAGGAGTTTGAGACCAGCCTGGCCAACATGGTGAAACCCTGTCTCTACTAAAAATACAAAAATTAGCCAGGCGTGGTGGTGCGCACCTATAGTCTCAGCTACTCGGGAGGCTGAGGCAGGAGAGTCACTTGAGCCCAGGAGGAGGAAGTTGCACTGAGCCGAGATTGCGCCATTGCACTTCAGCCTGGACAACAGAGTGAAACTCCATCTCAAAATAAATATATAAATAAATAAATGGATCCTATAGACCAATCTGGGAGAGTGATAACAGTTAGTCTTTCAATCCATGAAAGTGACATATCTTGGCGTTCTTCTCCAGTTTCTCTCAACAATGCTTTTGCTTTGCTCTTGTCAGTGTGCAGGTCTTGAAAAGATTTTTATACTTATCCCTTATTATATCATGTTTTTGAATGTTGTGGCAAAATTATATTGCTTTTAAGTATTATTTTTAATTTTGTATATAGAAATATAACTGACTCTTTCCTGGCATCCTCTGACCTAGCATCCTCTATTGTGTGTTGACTTATCACTCTTTGACATTCCAAATTTACTTAGTTTCGACGACTTCTTAGGTTCCTTAGGATTGCCTCCGTACATGATATTGCCTCTAAATAAAAGCAATTTCACGCCTTTCTTTCCAACAGCTATCTTTTTATGTCTTTTTCTTTTCTCATTTCTCTCGCTGGAACCTCCAGTAGAAAGATGACTAAAAGTAGTGACAGCTTATATTTTTGCCTTGTTACAAATCTTAGGGGGAAAGAGTTTAGTGTTCAGCATTAAGTATGAAGTTAACTGTAGGTTTTCATAGACATCCTTTACCAGGTTGAAGAAAGTTTGCTTCTAGTCTCAGTTTACTGAGAGTTTTTATCATGAATGAATGTTGAATTTTGTCAAGGGCTTTTTCTACATCTATTGAGATGATCATGTAATTTTCTCCTTTATTTTATGGTAAAAATTTTATGGCAAATTTCAGTGACTGATTTTCAAATGTTAAATCAGTATCACATTCTTGGTATAAATCCTGTTTGGTTATGATGCATTATGATTTTTATACATTGCTGAATTTAATTAGTGAATATTTTGCTAACACTTTTGTGTTTATATTTATGAAGGCTATTAGTTTGAATTTTTTTCTCGTAATTTTATTATTTGGTTTGGGTATCATATTATTGCTGTCCTATAAAATGAGTTGGCAAAGGTTCCCCTTTTTTGTTTTCTGAAAAATTTTCTGTGAGAAAAGTATTTTTTTCCTTGTAAGTTTCATGTAACTGACTACTGAAACCATCTGAGGTGGGAGTTTACTTTTTGGGAAAGTTTTACGTTTTTGAAAAGACTTCCTTTAATTAAATTCACTTAAATATATTTTATATTTATTCATACATTTACCATTTTGGTGCTCTTCATTTCTTTGTGTAGATCTCAGTGTCCATTTGATGCCCCTTTCCTTCAGCTTAAACTTCTTTAATATTTTTGTATGCAGATATGCTGATGACAGATTCTTTTAGCTTTTGTTTTTTAAAATGTCTTTATTTTGCCTCCATTTTTGAGACAGATTGTCAATGTACATAGAATGCTGGACTGACCATTTTCTTTCAGCACTTTAAAAGTGTCATTCAATAGCCTTCAGGCTTGCTTTTTTTTTTTAAGGAAAGTCTGCAGTTAGTATTATTTTGCTTCGTTGTATATATTTTTTCTCTAAGTGCTTTTGCAATTTTCTCTTTACTTTTGATTTATACAATTTCACTATAGTGTGTCCAATTATTTTCATTCTACGTGTTCTTTGTCGAGTGTCCTGGATCTCTGGATTTATAATTTTCATCTAATTTGGTAAATTTTTAACCATTATTTATTTAAACATTATTTTATGCTTGTCGTTCTAGGACTCAAATTACATACGTGCTAGACTGCTTCCTTTTGTCTTGAAAGTCACTGATGTTATGTTCATTTTTTTTCTAATTCTTTTTTTCTTTCCTCTGCTTCAATTTGGATAATCTCTATTGCCTTGCCTAAAAGAACTTCAGGCAAGTTCTTAAAACAGAACCAGTCTTTTTTACTGCAACGTCTAGTCTGCTTTAAGTAAGTCTATTTAGTAAATTTTTTATTTCAGATATAATATTTTTCAGCTCCGGAAGTTTCATTTTGATTTTTTTTTCATATTTTTAATTTATACTTTTATATTCTGTCTTATATCATTAAACTTGTTTATATTAGCCATTTAAAAGCCGTTGTCTGCTACTTTCATAATTTCTATCTGTTCTGCCACTGTTCTTATTGCCTGTTTTTTTTTTTAAACTGACTATGGGTTCCATATCTAACAATTTTTGGTGTAGGGTGTCCATTGGGTGTTGGACATTGTGAAAGCTACATTGTTGAGTGTCTTGGATTTTGTTGTCTTCCTTTAAAGAGTGGTGAATTTTGTTTTGGCAGACCATTAAGTTACTTGTGGATCACACGGATCGTGTTGAGATTTGTTTAAAAATTTTTAAAACTTGGGTCTAGAATAGTCTTTACCCTCACGGTAGTTTTATCTTATTACTAAGGTGTGATTCTTCTGTAGTCTCTGCTAAATGCCCTGAGGTTCTATGAACTCTCTTTATGCTGACTGGCTGGAGCATAACTATCTTCCAGCCCATGTGAGCTCTGGAAATTGTTTAGTTTACAACTCCCTAATATTTGTTGTTTTCCTGGCCTCATAGAGCTTCTGTCTGAAAATATGCAGGTTAATACTTAATAAAAGACTCAAGGGGACCACTATGCAAATATCTGGAGCTGTTTTCCTGTGTAGAATTCCTGCTCTGTTGTATTCTATTTCATAAATTCCAGCTGCCCCCACCTGCTCAAACTCTGATTTCTGCCTCCTCAATTCAGCAAGAATGCTGTGCTTTGCTTGGGCTCCTTTCTTCTCTGCTGTTTCCTTGAAAATGCTTCCAGACAGAATGCCAATCCTATTCTATAGCTCATCTGGTTTGCATCTCTTTTCTCAGAGATCACAATCCAGCATTGCCTATCTTCTAATGTTTGAAAATAATTGTTTTTTTTTTTTTTGCTCTTTTTTTGTTATTTTTTCCAGTTTTTAAATTATTTACTATAGGAGGGCAAACCTGGTACCAGTTACTCCGTCATGGCCATTGACATAGGTTTAACCAGCTTACATGACAGAATTTTCATTTTGTCTGTATTTCTTCTAAAGAAATCACCAAAAGAGTGTAAAACCAACAAAAAATATATATGACCTCTGTATGATCACATTAATTCACCTGTCTAATAATCCTTTTCAAACAGAAATGAGACTAGTGGATTTGACTTAGTCAAAATGAACCCATGCTAGCCTACAGGGGTCACATCTCTTTCTCTTCCTAAGTCAGACATTTAATGATGTTTTAAGGATTTTTCCAGAGAATATAATGTTCACCGTTAAGCAGGTTTTGGAATTGCTTCTTAAAAATATGAAAATATTTGTCTGTTTTTGGTCTTCGGCGTAATATTTATAAATAACATTTATTTGCTGATGAAGTGCTTACTGTGTGCCTGGAAGTAGCTAAATGTTTTATATACTTCGTCTTTTTGAGTCATCGTAATACTGTGAGTTTTGAGTCATTACAATAATATGAGTTCTTCTATTATCCTCACTTAATAGATGAAGAAATTGAGAATTAGAGATATAAAATAACATGCTCCAGGGCACATAACCGGAAAGGGATGGAACTGAAATTTGAATCAAAGCAGTTTGATTAGAAAATGCCAGATGAACCACTGGGCTATCCTTAACATCACCTATCTTGATCTTCGTGATTTCTCAGAAGTTTCTTTTAACCAAAAAGCTTAACTCTTTTTTTGTTTGTAAATATCATTTGAAGTACCCAAGGAATGCCAAATATGAACAAAAATGGAGTCCTTCAGTGTGTACTTTTTTTTTTTGAGATGGAGTCTCACTCTGTTGCCCAGTCTGGAGTGCAGGGACACGATCTCGGCTCACTGCAACCTCCACCTCCCAGGTTCAAGCAATTCTCCAGGCTTAGCCTCCCGAGTAGCTGGGATTACAAATGTGCACCACCGTGTCTGGCTGATTTTTTGTAGTTTTAGTAGAGATAGGGTTTCACCATGTTGGCCAGGCTGATCCGTTCAGTGTACATTGAGTATGTTTTACTGATTCATTTAATCTCTTTCTGTTCTTAGGGCATTCCAGGCAAATGGAATAATATGAAAAACAGCAAAAGAAGCATGAACCTGCAGAACTCATTAGTTCAAATGCAATATGGGGATGTTTTGTAGTAACATTACATGGATGTTGAGAGAGTTGAAAGGAAGGAAACACATTTTACTACACAAGGGGCTAGTGATGAGAATGTATGTTTAAAGTTCATAGATATATTTGGTACAACCATGACTACAACACCTGAATAAATTTAATTAATGCTTTTCCTGTGAAGAACATATAGTACTTAAGTATATCATAAAATATTATTGTTAGTGGTTTTAGGAGGGAGAATCATTCACCAAACAAGACAGACAAGAAAATCATGAGGATAAGAGCTGGACAAGTGTAATGTGTTGTTGGTAGAAGACACCCAAAGGAGGGAGAGATCAGACTCACTTGTTTATTTAAAGATGAGTAAGAATTTGCCTGACAGATGGGAATCATGAGAGCTGGAGAGAGGATGTTCTAGGCAAATGGAACAATATGTATAACACCATAGAGGCATGAAACAGACCACATTCTCTTTGATCAGTAATGTAACATATATATGAATGTGTATATTCAAATAGGTTTAAAATCTTAGTGCTCTCCTCCAAAGAGTTTATAACATAATTGAATAGATAATATACAAGTATGGGTAGAAAATGTTAATACTATGTGATAGCGGTCTGACAAGTATCTGTTGAATAAATAAATGAATGATGAACGAATGTCAGGGCATGCTAAATGCCAAACGACTAATGCTACCAGTATGATCTCCAGGAGGACAGGGCAGGGTATATTCATTTTTGCATGATATGATTTGGAGAGTCCTTGATGGAGAAGTGGGGATTGATCCAGACTTTGAAGGGTGGGTAGAAGTTGGATAAATGGATGAGGGAAGGTGCCCCAAGGGAGTGAAGAACGGCATCAGCAGAAGCAAGCAGGAGAGAGGGATGTTATCAGGGAGGGAAGGTTGAATGTGGAGGAGCTAGGACCAAAAGGTGGGCATCCCCAGATCATAATGGGCCACGAATCATAGGCTGATTTTGAACTTTGTTTTGTTGGTTGTTAGGGAATCCTAAAGGGTTCTGAGCAAGGAACTGACAGGATAAAAGTAATTTTTAGTCATTATGGACAAAGTTGAGTTACACATATTTATACAACGGCCAAGCACAATGTCTAATGCCTGTAATCCCAACACTGTGGGAGGCTGAGGCAGGCAGATTACTTGAGTGCAGGAGTTTGAGACCAGCCTGGTCAACATGGTGAAACTCTGTCTCTGCTGAAAATACAAAATAATTTAGCTGGGTGTGGTGATACACGCCTGTAATCCCAGCTCTTGAACCCGGGAGTCGGAGGTCGCAGTGAGCCGAGATTGTGCCACTGCACTCCAGCGTGGGTGACACAGTGAGACTCTCTAAATAAATAAATAAATTTACGAAACATATTTTTACAGTTCTTTAGCACCTACTGAGTGCCATGCACAGGGTATAAGATAAATAAGACCCATTTCTTGCTTTTAAGGAACTTTGAAAATGAAAGTGATGGTTGAGAAGAATTAATTTGGCAGTGATGAGAAGAGTGTATTGGAGGGAGAGAGAGGCAGAGAGAGCAGTTATGAAACAATTAAGGTAATTTAGCAACTAGTACCTAGTGGGGTGGGATGTGGGGTGGGGCAGGGGTGGGAGACATAGGAAATAGGAAACAATGGATAGACATTAGGGCTCTCACAGAGGGAGAAACGATAGGTCTTGGGACTGACGAAAGATGGCAGACAGTTGAGAGCCAACAGAGCACCGAGCTTTCTAGCTTCAGTGGTTAGAATGGTGGTGGTACCAATGGCAGGAATTCAGAGTCAAAATGTACTGAGCATTCATTATATGCCAGAGGATGTAGTGAGGATACAGCAGTGAACAGAAACAAGGCCTCTACTGTATTCTGAATAGAGAATATATGGATCTCATATTGTAGTGGAAGACAGACCATCACTCTTACTCCTTGCTGTGCTTTATTCTCCATCCTGCCACTGCCTGACGTCTGAAGTCCCCTGCTTCAGTGTTGTTCAAGAGAAATATAAGGAGAGCCACATTTGTAACCGAAAATATTCTAGTGGTCACATAGAAATGTAAGAAGAAATAGGTGAAATGGTTTTTTTTACAATATCTTATTTCACTCAACACATCCAAAATAGTATCATTTTAACATTCAATCGATATTAAAATTTTATTATAAGATATTTTACATTCCTTTTTTATACAGAGTTTCTGAAACTCAGTGTGTATTTTAAAACTTATAACACTTCTTAATTTGGAAGCTAAATGTTCAATGTTTAAAGGAATATGTAGCCCTATCAAAATAATGTACTTGTGTTTAGCAGAAAAATATTTCACACAGTTTTAGTTCCTTAGTTGCACCAGACACATCTCAAATTGTCCAAAGGCACATTGGCTGGTGGCTACCATATTGGACCTCACAGTTCTCTATTATCTGGGCCCTCTTTGTGATAACTTAGGTTTCATTATGTCACCAGGCATAGGGTACAAGTACCCCTGATAATCAGGCAGGTTCCTGCGTTATACCATAAACACAGCACAATAATTGAGGCTCAGCTTCCCTATCTGTCAAATGGAAACTAAAAATTCTTGACTCATAGGGAAGTTGTGGGGAGCCAGTCATATTACATGTGTGAAATCACCCACAACAGTGTTGGGGAATAGTGGGTGTCAGCAAATATTAGTTTATTTTCCCCCCTTCTATCTCACAGATAGATGTTATTCATTTTTCAAGGATTCACTTAATCGCAATCTTTCATAGCATTGTACATAGTTGCTCTGAACATCCACTTATCTCTAGAATTTGTTCCCTACGGTTTGGCCCTTAGTTGTAGCCACAGTCTTGCCATTTGCATTTTGTGATAATTTTTAGTCTTGTTTTTCCAACATTACTGGGATTCCTTCAGGTCAGGACCTGAAGGTCCTCTCCTTCCTTCTCAGATGTTTTCTGCAGCGCTGAATTCACAGTTCAAAATAAATACATGTATTCATATTTTGTGATTGACTGACTGAGATTGTCTCTGAAGTATTCTTAGTGACCAGGGAAATTCCATTGGGATTTTAAAAATTAATTGTAGATAATAGACTTTGTGAATCCAGTGGCAAATGAATAATTAAGGTTTGGCTGTGATTTGCCCTCATATGGCATTCATCAATTTCAAGTTACTTTATGTTAAAATTTATAATAAATTAATTTATGTTAAAATTAATTCTGAGGGGGTGAAATGATTACATTTCAAAACTGTTGAAAGATAAAGGAGAAAGAAATCCCTCTATCAACCTATCACAGTCCTTACAAAATGTTTAACTCAATTCAAGTTACTCTAATATTATATTATTGATACAATAAATTATATTCATAGGTTGCTAGGTAGAAAATAGGTTACTGTCTTCTTTTTGCAGATGGTGAAACTGAGGCTCAGGGATTCAAGAAAATTGTGCAGTTTGACATCAGAAATCAGGGTGAAGACACATGAGGAAGGTGGGTGTCTTGATAGTTTCTCCCAGCATGGTGCCCACAGGTTATGTTAGAACAGTTCCCTCCCGGAATCACTGGTTTGAGCTTTCATGACTGATAGTAATTAGAGTTCAAGGGTTTACCAAGAAATTGCATTGCCTCTATTTTCATTGTATGTTTAGTTGCCTTCTCGTATTATGTCAAAGTTTCTTAACATCAGTAGAAAGAGAAGAATTTGCAAAAACCAAATGACTGTGGCACTCAGTTGTATCCTTGTAAGGGACCTGGATTCAGCTAGGTCGTTGAGGCTTTGTTAGATCTTAAGCAGCATTGACAGTTTAAATTTGAGATTTCAATCCTTCCATAAGGCTGTTAAACTAGCCAGAAAATCTGGAGCATTTGAGAAATTCCACAGATTGAGGGGACACAAATAGACTGAAAGGAACCCAATTCTGGAGCTCAGGACCCAGGTGGAGGTGGAAACAGGAGAGCAGTACCAGGGGTGCCAAGGCTTTGAGCTCCTCACATGAGCTCCTTGAACTCAGCTCTGCCCATTCCCACAATGTACCTGGTCCTTCCCATAGAATGGATCTTGGTATTTTGAGTGAGAGTCAGGAGAATATTATACTAGAGTCATCTTGCTGTCCTGTGTGGAATACACTGGGTTTCCCATTTAGTGAGTGTTTAAGTGCCTGTGGCATGCACACAACGTGCAGAGGGTTCAGAAACAGATTCAGAGAACATCAGAGGCGGAAGGCATCCTTACGCACTTTGTAGAGACGTAATGGGACTTGGAGCACTTCTGGGATTCGCTTCAAGTCTTCTAACTAACCAGCCCAGTGCCATTTGAATAATCCCAGGTGTCCTATTTCAGTAGACTTTGATTTGCCCCACCTTTGTCCAAGTTTACAGTTTGCTGTTTATAATCATCGAGCAGGGCCCCGGGTTTCCTGTCTACAAAGGGGATAGAGATGGAGTAAACTCCAGACAAAAAGGCTGTTTCCTACGCACTTGGACCTTCTGCTGCCTTCCAAATCTATTTTTACACTTTTATATTATAACTTTTGTTTTCCAGCGGTTTCTTCTGCATCCCTACAGCCTTCTTGCCAGGAATCGAGTCCCAAGAATTCTTTTTTCAATTTCTTTTTTTAAAAAATGATTTCAACTTTTATTTTAGATTCAGAGGGTACATGTGCAGGCTTGCTACATGAGTATATTGTGTGATGCTGAGGTTTGGGGTACGATTGATCCTATAACTCAGGTAGTGATCATAGTAGCCAATAGTTGGTTTTTCAACCCTCCCCATCTCCTTCCACCCTCTAATAGTCCCTGGTGTCTATTGTTGCCATCTTTATGTCCATGAGTACCCATGTTTAGTTCCCACTTATAACTAAGAACATGTACTATCTGGTTTTCTGTTCCTGTGTTAATTTGCTTAGGATAATGGCCTCCAGCTGCATTCATGCTGCTGCAGAGGACATGATTTCATTCTTTTTTTTTTTTCTTCGAGACGGAGTTTTGCTCTTGTTGCCCAGATTGGAGTGCAATGGTGCGATCTTGGCTCACTGCAACCTCTGCCTCCCAGGTTTAAGCGAATCTCCTGCCTTAACCTCCCGAGTAGCTGGGATTACAGGCACCCGCCACCATGACCAGATAATTTTTTGTATTTTTAGTAGGGACGGAGTTTCACCATGTTGGCCAGTCTGGTCTCGAACTCCTGACCTCAGGCGATCCACCCGCCTCAGCCTCCCAAAGTGCTAGGATTACAGGCATGAGCCACCATGCCCGGCCAATTTCATTCTTTTTTATGGCCAGATAGTATTCCATAGTGTGTATGTCCCACATTTTCTTTATCTAGTCCACTGTAGATGGGAACTTAGGTTGATTCCATGTCTTTGCTATTGGGAATAGCGCACAATAAACATGGGAGTGCCTATGTCCTTCTGGAAAGAACAAGTTATTTTCCTTTGGGTATACACCCAGTAATGGGATTGCTAGGTTGAATGGTCATTCTGTTCTCAGTTCTTTGAGAAATCTCCAAACTGCTTTCCACAGTTGCTGAACTAATTTACATTCATACCAATTGTGTCTAAGTATTCTCTTTTCTCCACAGCCTCACTAGCATTTGTTGTTTTTTGACTTTTTAATAATAACCATTCTGACTGGTGTGAGATGGTATCTCATTGTGGTTTTGTTTTGTATTTCTCTGATGATTAGTGATGTTGAGAACTTTTCTATATATTTGTTTGTTGCTCATATGTCTTCTGTTGAGAAGTGTCTGTTCATGTCTTTTGTTCACTTTTTAATGGTGCTCTTTGTTTTTTGCTTGTTGAATTGTTTAATTTCTTTATAGATTCTGGACATTAGACCTTGGTAGGATGCATAGTTGTGAATATTTTTTTCTCATTCTGTAGGTTGTTTGTTTACTCTGTTGATAGTTTCTTTTGCTGTGCAGAAGCTCTTCAGTTTAATTAGGTCTCACTTGTCAATTTTAGTTTCCGGTGTAATTGCTTTTGAGGACTTAGTCATAAATTATTTCCCAAAACTTATATGCAGAATTGTGTTTCCTAGGTTTTCTTCTAGGATTCTTATCGTTTCAGGTCTTACATTTAAATCTTTGATTCATCTTGAGTTAATTTTTGCATATGGTAAAAGGTAGGGGTCCAGTTTCATTCTTCTGCATATGGCTAGCCAGCTATCCCAGCCCATTTAATAATAGGGAGTCTTTTCCCCCACTGCTTATTTTTGTTGACTTTGCTGAAGATCAGATGGCTGTAAGTGTGTGACTTTTTTACCTGGTTCTCTATTCTGTTCCGTTGGTCTACGTATCCTTTTTCTTACCAGTTCTGTGCTGTTTTGGTTACTGTAGTCTTATAGCACTGTTTGAAGTGTGCTGTAAGTGTGATACCTCTGACTTTTTCCAAGGTTTCTAACAGGACACTTTATCCCAATGTAGTTTAAATGTTATGACAATGGTCTTTTGCTATCGGAGGAGGTCACCAACTTAAAGAATGTGGTCCCAGATGAGCAGACATTATTATAGTCACTTTCTGACAGGGTGAGGGAGAGGACAGAGAGGGGAACCAGCCAGTTCAGAGACACCCAGCAAGTCAGGATTGACTGCCTTCAAGTGCACACCCCCGTGTACTTGCTCCCATAGGGAAATGACCGTGACCTAGACCTCCAGGGCTCATGGTTCAGGCTGTCCAGAGCACTCATGGTCTCTCTGCATGCCTCTCTTCTCTCACCCTCCAGAAAGCTTTCAAACAGCTCAAGTTTCACTGCGGGTTGGAGTGGGAGGCAGGCTGGCCTGGCTGCAGCAGTAATTTGTCTGGTTTACTAGGTCAGTTTCCTGTCAGGCTCACTGTGGTTTAAAGTTATTGTGGAGCCCGGTTTCTTATTGACAGAGGCTTTATAAGCCCCCAGTATGTCTGTCCCTGCTTCCATCCCGCAGGGAGCAGCTTGTCCATAACCTTTCCAGGCATTGCTTCTATTATTGAGGGCTAGATATTGTTTTCCTGGGTGACCTGTGATGTAGTACAGTACCACGGCTTTGAATTCTACATTTTGGGGCCTAAAGAAGGGTTGATGCTGACTTTCCTCAGCTCCGTTTCTGGTGAAACACTTCTACAACACAATTTCTTTTTTTAAAGGAAATTTCAATTGATTTGTAAATGCAACGTATTGTCTTATTCTTCCTACTTTACCTGCATGCTGGCCTGTCTGGCAGTCATCAGTCACATGTAGCTATTGCACACTTGACATGGGGCCAGTTCAAATTCAGATGTCCTCTATCTACAACAAAGCATGTCAAATAGCTCATGAAAAATTATTATATTGACTGTATGTTGAGAAGATAACATTTTAATATATTGGCATTTAAAAACCATTAATTTCACCTCTTTCCTTTTGCTTTGTTAATGTGGCTGATTTGTGTTAAATGTGGAAAATGTTTAACTTACACGTGTGGCTCTCATGAAGTTTCTGTTGAACAGCATTGATCTATATCAGCTTATTTTCTCTAAAATGCCAACTGCTCTTGTACTCCTACTACTATTTGAAAGACCAGGGTTCAACTCCTCGTTCCCAGATCACTAGTTTGTCATCTCCAGCAAGTTGCTGCACTATACCTAGCTTCAGATTCTTCACCGATTGCTAGTTTAACACTGCCCATGCTACCTATCTCTCATGGAATTTTATAGGTGGAAGGGAATCTTTTGAAATGTATGGCACTGGCTGTAAGGAATCAGAATGATCGTTAGGTGGTAACAGCTGCCATCTCTAATAGAGGATCCAGTACGCCCAGGATTATTCCTCAATTTCCACTTTGTGCAAGGAGAAAACTGTGCAAATCTTTTTCTTCCTAAAAGTTAAGAACGGCAGTTTGAGAGGCTTAGACTGTCCTTTGGTTAACAGTTCCCAGAACAGATCTGAATAGGTAAAAACAAAAAGGCCATCCAATCAGATGAGGAAAGACTGAAAGCTGCTGGCATTTCATTTCTTTTGTTCTCATTCTTGGTCATCAGAATAGAAACTGATGGGCAGTGGGTGGGGTGGACGGCCTCTGCAAAGTGGCCTGATCAGATTCCTGAGCATCTAGGTCATTGGGCAGGATGGCGCCTGGCCGGAGCCACCGCTGCTCTCTTCTGACCTTGAAAGGTGTGACAAGTGGATCTGCATTCATTGCTCTGTGAGCCTCTATTGAGTATCTGTGATGTGCTGGGCATCAGTCTGATCTTTATGAGAATTTGGTAAGCCCACAAAGGAGTAAGTAGTGGAAATGAGAAAATGTATATATTTGATATTGATTAACAATGACAACAATCAAACAAACTAGAGACAGGGAAAAATATAAGATACTCTTCCCTCCCTGTATTTTTTTGCTCCTTTTTATTCAGAGACCCTGGCACTTATGGTTCTTTGGAAATAAATGTAGGAATGAGTGAATGAGTTGTTTAAATCAAAATAGACATATTCATTTGTAAAATAAAACCATTTTGGTGTTGTGATTATCTTTTAAGTTCCCAAATAAGGTGCCCGAAGATGTTAGGTATCAGTTCGGAACAAAGAAGGATTCAATAAATACTTGGTGATTTAAAAGTTAACTGATAATGTCATGTAGCAGAGAAGGAGGATTCACCCTCTGTTTATCTGATGTCATAGATTTTTCTGAGGGGTAGAGAGAATGATTTCTCCTTCGAACCATGCAAATAGAATTTTATGTCAACACAAAAATGCGATGATACTATACATGCGCTTTGTTGCTATTGTAAGTCTGGTTTTCCTTTTCTGTTTTTGCTTTGCTCTTCCTTTCCCCACTCTTGTTCCCATCACCTTGACCTCTGCCCATGATGTACATATTAGCATACTAATATATTTCCATCTTCACTTTTCTCCATCCTCACATAATCACACACACATCATCATCATCATCCATATATAACATGTCTTTTGTCACAGTGCATTTTTATTAAATGTAGTAAAATTCTATCCTTTCCTCATTCAATGATACTGCATGGACATTCCACCAGGGCATCTAGTATAGCTCCAACTCTTTCTTTTTTGTTTTCTGAGATGAAGTCTCACTCTGTCACCCAGGCTGGAGTGCAGTGGTGAGATCTTGGATCACTGCAACCTCTGTCTCCCGGGTTCAAGCAATTCCTCCTGAGTAGCTGGGACTGCAGGGACATGCCACCATAACTGGCTAATTTTTGTATTTTTAGTAGAGATGCAGTTTCGCCATATTGGTCATGCTGGTCTCGAACTCCTGACCTCAGGTGATCGACCCGCCTCAGCCTCCCAAAGTGCTGGGATGACAGGTATGAGCCACTGCCCCAGGCTGTCCAACTCATTCTTTTTAGTGACTATATAATATTCCATTTGTTGGTATATCATCATTTCTCAACTGTCCCTTAGCAGTAGGCATTCACTTTGTTTCTAGGTGTGTGTATTTGTTTCTTTTTGACACTGTGAACAATGCTTGTCTCTATGTCTTTTTTTTTGTACTGGTGTTTTTATTTATTTAAGTTAAGTCTCAGGGCTGAGATTACAGAGTATATATGTATTTTAAAATTTCAATAAATATTTGCTCCATTACTTTCTAAAAGGCTGTAAAAATTCATATTTTCATAAACTGTGTAAGAAACTAATTCTTTGCCACATTTTTACCCAAAAGGGTGTGCTTTCTTTTTGTAAGAAATATTTTATAAGTATAATTGATATAAATTAATAATTCATTGCTCTAGACCAAGATTCTTAACCATTTTTTTGGCCACGGACTCCTCAGAATACTGGTTTTTTGTTTGTTTTGTTTTTTTTTTGAGATTGAGTCTTGCTCTGTCACCCAGGCTGGAGTGCAGTGGCGCAATCTCAGCTCACTGCAACCTCTGCCTCCTGAATTCAAATGTTTCTTGTGCCTCAGACCCCTGAGTAGCTTACAGACGTGCGCCACCACACCCAGCTAATTTTTGTATTTTTAGTAGAGATGGGGTTTCACCATGTTGGCCAGGCTGGTCTCCAATGCCAGACCTCAGATGATCCACCCACTTTGGTCTCCCTAAGTGCTGAGATTACAGGCGCGAGCCACCATGCCAAGCCTGAATACTTTTCCTTTTTTAATAAGCAAAATAAATTACATAGGATTACAAAGCAAAAACCAATTATATTGAAATACAGTTATCAATTTTTTCGAATAATGGATACTTGGATGCAGAAAAAAGAAAATAAGTCAAACACATTTTTAAAAACCCAATTTGTGATACAGAAATGTGTGTGTCTCTATTAACATATTAAATAACAAGGTCTACTTGCAAGTCTAATAGCTACCATAAATTAAAAGAAGTGATGGATATAATTGGTATTTTAAGATATATGCACCAACTGTAACATAGGAACATTTATGATTTCTGTTGGAGACAAAGTTATAGGTACTGCTAACGATACTGTGGTTTGTTGTAATTGAAGTAAATACTACATTTCCGTTAGAAATTTATGAAACAAATGTAACGGGGCTCTAAGTTCATGAACCTCTCAATATTATTCATGGACTCCTTGGAATGTCCCTGTCCCCTAAGTTAAGTACCCCTGCTTAGACCTTCAGAGAAGAGGCTCTAGAGACTCTTTTCTACTCTTTAGTTTTATAGAAGAGGAAACTTTGCTTCAGGGACATTATCATAGAGACTGTGGTCCAACCAAGAGCTGAATTCAGATCTCCTGGCTCCCTACCCTAGTATTCTTTTGCCACAAATATCACCTTTCTCTAGGGAAGCCAACCCCAGCAGACAAGGTTTCCTTAGTTTCCTCTGTTTGGCTCCAAATCCTGGTTAGACCACAGTTTGAAAAACTCTGGTTCAAGGGCAAAATCCAGCCTACTGCCTTTTCTTGTACATGCAGTTTCGTTGAAATACAGCCATGCCTACTTGCTTACTCACTGCCTATGCTGCTTTTCTGCTACAAGGGGAGAGTTGAGTAGATGCAGTGAACCCTGTGGACCATGGAGCCTACAATATTTACCATCTGGCCCTTTGCAAGAGCAGGGAGCTGACACCTGGCTTCAACCTACAGTTTGATGTGCTCTCTTGCCTCAACTGTGCTTTGATGCTCCACATTCCAACTGTGGTACTGAGGGGCACAATAGAACTCTTGTTTCAGGGACTGTGCATAAGCTGTTCCTGTTCTCGGGAATACTGGGCCCCCCACCCCCACTCCTATGATTTCACAGTGCTTTCCCTGCTTCACTCCTTTCCCCATGTCCAGTGTATGTGCCCCTAATGTGTGCCCTGTTAGTGTATTGTACCCACCCCGAATAGCACTAGTTATGTTGTACTGTAATTGAGGTACTTGCTTCTCATATTACATATAAACACTCCAGCCGGGTGCGGTGGCTCATGCCTGTAATCCCAGCACTTTGGGAGGCCAAGGGGGCGGATCACGAGGTCAGGAGATTGAGACCATCCTGGCTAACACAGTAAAACCTGTCTCTACTAAAAATACAAAAAATTAGCTGGGCATGGTGGCGGGCACCTGTAGTTCCAGCTACTCGGGAAACTGAGGCAGGAGAATTGTGTGAACCCGGGAGGCGGAGCTTGCAGTGAGCTGAGATAGTGCCACTGCACTCCAGCCTGGGCGAAAGTGTGAGACTCCATCTCAAAAAACAACCAACCAAACCAAACAAAACCAAACAAAACAAAACAAAAAACACTCCAAGGGCAAAAGGACCGTGTCTGCCTTGGTCGCTGTTATATCTCTAGTATCTGGCTCAAAAGAGATGCTCAAAATATACTTGTTGAGTGGTGAATGAATGAAGTAGGTGAAATTTATCCTCAGTGGCCATTGTCTTGACATCCTGGTCTTTGCGCCTTTTGGTTCAGGGACAGCCGTCACTAGCCAGCCCCCCTTTATGTGTTTCCAGGAAATAATTTGGTGAACTCATCCTTAAATGACTGATATAGATTAACAGAAGTGCCACAAGGGCAGAAACCCTGTACATGTTATTGACCTCATCTATCTATTCCCCAGCACTGTGCATTGCATAGAGTGTTTGGTAGATATTTGCTAAATAAATTAATGTTTGTAGTAGTGCAATTTTGAATTAGGCCAAAGAAACACATCTCTAATTGTGGAATTTCTTGTGTCAGGGTGCTAAGTTGGGAAATATTTTTGGAAATAAAATGTCTTGGAATTGTTTTAAAAAATTGACACATAATGAACTGGATGCGATGGCTCATGCCTGTAATCGCAGCACTTTGGGAGGCCAAGGCAGGGAGGCTTGAGCTCAGGAATTTGTGAGCAACCTGGGTAACATAGTGAAACCCCATTTCCACAAAAAATACCACAATTAGCCCGATGTGGTGGGACATACCTGTAGCCCCAGCTACTTGGGGGTCTGAGGCAGGAGAATCACTTGAGCCCAGGAGGTTGAGGCTGCAGTGAGCTGAGATCACACCACTGCACTCCAGCCTGGGCGACAAAGTGAGACCCTGTCTCAAAAAAAATTTGAAAAGTAATAATTGTGCATATTCATGAAGTACATAGTGATGTTTCAATGAATATAATATGTAGTGATCAGTTCAGGGTAATTAGCACATCCGTCTTCTGAAACATTTATCATTTCTTTGTGTGGGAAACACTTAATATTCTCCTTCTAGCTGTTCGAAGCTGTATAATATTTTATATATATATATATATTTGTGTGTGTGTGTGTGTGCAAATTTTTGTATTTTTAGTAGAGACAGGGTTTCACCATGTTGGCTAGGCTGGTCTCGAACTCCTGACCTCAGATGATCCACCCACCTCAGCCTCCCAAAGTGCTGGGATTACAAGCGTGAGCCACTGCACCCAGTCAATATTATTGTTAACTATAGTCATCCTCCTATAGCATGCTAGAACTTTTATTATGTTCCTGAAATATCACTAATTCCAAGATGTCCCATCCCATCTAACTGTAACTGACCCATCAGGGTAGTTTTGGCATCTCAGGTGTCAGTGTAGATGATTGGAAATGTTAGTGTAACGTGAATTAGGAGAGGTGTGAAAACCCAGAGAAGGCAAGTATTTTGTGAGAAAGGGTCTGCTCTTTTTGTAGCTCCCATAGTTCAAAATTCTTTCACCCCCAAAGTGCAGAAGTTAGTATTTTTCAATGTTTATAAGTAGCCTTGACAGTTCTGCTTCTGAACTCCAGTCCTAGCTTTGCTCTGGGACCACTCCTATTGGCTCTGGCTGAGAAAGAGTACACTCAGTGTCCCCAGAAGGCTTGTTCTCAGGGACATGGCCCCGTCAGGGGCCAGCCCCCACTTTCTTTTATCAGTGCCTCGAGGCTTTTGGTGTTTGTTAGGGATTTGGGCTGCTCCCAGCTATGGAGGATACTGGAAGGTGCCACATGCTACTGTCCAATATTCTATTTTTCTAATACTAGGCTTCTGTATTTTCCAATGCCCTGATGTTGTGTTTTCAATGTGGAGATGGAGCCTGTATTAATAAAGAGATCTTACTACCCCCATTCAAAGTACCAAAGAATCTGGATATCTCTCACGAGTTTTTTTCTTTCTTTCTTTCTTTTTTTTTCCAGCCTGTGGAAGGGTTGGAGAGCTGATCTCTTACATTTTTCCAGTTATCAGCTCAGAGAGGGCTCATGAAAGAGAGGAAGGGCAGGTAGGGAAAATGAGAAGAATAACAAGTATTGCCTTCCACATCTAAAATGTTTTAGCTTTTCTTCCCTCCTCCCCTGGCTGAGGCTGGGAAGAACAAGCTCGATTAGCTCTAATAAAATCCTCTTCCTGTAAGTCTTGATTCTCAGGTAACTCTTCTTGGATGGAGGGGACGTGATAGTTTCTCTTTAGATTTAAAGCCTCTTGCTCTGTGGGCATCCGATACCAAGACCCTTTCTTTCCCATGCACATCCCCCTTATCTAGCCTGCTTGAGAAAAATACTTTATTATTCTTATTTTTTTGAGACGGAGTCTTGCTCTGTTATCCAGGCTGGAATGCGGTGGCGTGATCTCAGCTCACTGCAACCTCCGCCTCCTGGGTTCAAGGAGTTCTCTTGCCTCAGCCTCCCAAGTAGCTGGGATTACAGGTGCCCGCCACAGTGCCCGGCTAATTTTTGTATTTTTAGTAGAAATGGGGTTTCACCGTGTTGGCCAGGCTGGTCTCGAACTCCTGATCTCAGATGATCCACCTGCCTCAGCCTCCCAAAGTGCTGGGCTTCCAGGAATGAGCCACCGTGCCCGGTTGAAAAATACTTTATCCCTTTTTTTTTTTTTTTAAGATGGAGTCTGGCTCTGTCACCCAGGCAGTGGTGTGATCTCGGCTCACTGCGAGCTCCGCCTCCCGGGTTCACGCCATTCTCCTGCCTCAGCCTTCCGAGTAACTGGGACTACAGGCACCTGCCACTGCGCCCGGCTAATATTTTCTATTTTCAGTAGAGACGGGGTTTCACTGTGTTAGCCAGGATGGTTTCTATCTCCTGACCTCGTGATCTGCCTACCTCGGCCTCCTAAAGTGCTGGGATTACAGGCGTGAGCCACCTAGCCCGGCCAATACTTTATTCTTGACTCTCCATAGCTCTAGTCCCTCTTGCCCAAGCATTGGTGCAGATTATCTGAGGTGATTTGGTTTTGACCTCCCAATGCCTCCTTTCCCCGGGCATCAAGCCCACCTGGGCCTAGGCCCATAAGGTCTTCATAAAACATCCAGGTGGTCTGGCCTGCTGGGTTCCATAAATGGTCCTTAAATAAAGATGGTACTATTGGCTAAAATAATGTGCCACGTCAGGGCAGGGAAATTGTGTAAGTGCCACAAACTTCCCGGCCCACAGGGCGACTACAGCTCTCTTCCCTTCTGGAACATACCACCAGCCCAGGGATGGGCTGTGACGAATATTTGGCCTCGGGCAATGCTGGAGCCCAGGGAAAGCTTTAGTTGCAGGCATGTTTTCTCACAGCATTATAAAGCCCAGCAGCTCTCGGTGCCAGAGGCTGCGGAGAGTTTCTGTGTTTTTCGACTATTCATTAGTGATTACATACCCCCCTGAACACCTGCAAGACCAATTCATAAAGCAAGCATTCATGGACTTTGGCAACGGCTTCATGGGAACTGCAGGGTACGGGGTACGGTCATTGTATCTCCAGATAAAAAACATTCTCTTACCAAGGAGGCCTCTGAAAATAGAAGCAGGCTGCAATTTCAGTTCAACACCACGGGGTATTAAAAAGAAAAGTGTTACTTCACCTCGTCTCTTTATAAAGTCAGCACACTGTGAGGCTGTGGCATTCCTGGACAAATCCTCTTTCAGGACCCTTTCGGGAATGAGAAGAGGGGAGTGGTGGGCACTGCATTGATTGTGACAGGGGCCGGCCCGGCCGTGGGTACGTGTGGCATGCTCTCCGGCGAGTGACACTGATTTACAGCAGGATAACAGGAAGTGTGGAGCTTGGGTGGCCTGCTGTGTAATTCTGGGTGACAGATTGCCCCTGCCACTTACAAAAACGGTGCTATGATTAATCCAAAAAGGCCAAGAATAATAAATAACGAACGAAAAAATAATATCTTTATACAAAATATGGGACTGACCTTTAGTATGATTCTTTTTCACCTATTTTTTTTTTCTTTTGCACGCTCTCTATTAAATAACAGAATGGCAGGAGCTGGAAGAGTATGGCTGGGGAAGACAATGCCGGAACGTCGTGGCGGCTAAGTCTGAGCTGAACGGGCAGAATGAGAGGTTTACTCAGAAGTCCTGTGAGGACCATTGCCCAGACTAGGGAAGCTGAGGCTTGTCTGGGCATCTGAAAACAAATGTATTTTGTCTGTAGAGGCAAAATGAAGTTTAATTTGATTCTCTCAGATGAGATTGGCCTGCCTAAAGAATTCAGTTTTTCTTGAGAGTGTGTGTATATGTGTGTGTGGGGGGGTGGGGGCAGGGGCTCCAACTCTCCCTCTCCTCTCTGCTCTGCCAGTATAGACAGCCTCCAGTGCTCAATTAGCCTCCTGAAGTGCCTCATTCTCTGACAACAGCTTAGACACTAGGAGAAACGGTGCTCACAGTGTGTTTCATCCTCACACGTATAAACACACATAGTCACAAGCTCATTTAGGTTAGAAAGGACTTTTAATGGGACATCTGGCTCTCTTCCACTACTTCTTGTCAAGGCAAAGTGCGTTCCCTTGTTAATATGTATACTCTAGCAACCACACCATGGCTAGAGTCTGTGGCTATATAGAATTATGTTTTGTCTTTTGTTATTGATTTAACTAGTGCAAGGGGGCAAAAAGTCAAACCTAAGATACTATAGTCAGAATTTCCATCTACATGGAAGGAGTGGGGAAGCTTAAGTGCTGGGCAAAAAAGGGAAGATGTGGCCAAAAACTCAGTGGAGAGAGGATGATGGTGACTGTGATGACAATGTAGTAAAAATCTCACTCTTCTTTAGTTGGGGGAGGCAGTAGAGTATAGTGGCTAAGATTGTGGACTGTGGAGCTAGATTTCTTGGGTTCAAATCACAGCTTTGCTACTGACTAGCTGTGCGAACTTGGGCCCATTTTTTATCTCTCCATTTTTCAGAGTTTAAGGAGCTTCCTCATCTGTAAAATGGCATAATAATAGTTGATCATTTCAGAGGATTATTGCAAGTATTAAGCAAGTTACTATGGGCAAAGCCCTTTAAACAGTGCCCGGCTGTATAAATGTTAACTGTCACCAGTTAAATTATCTAGATCATCGCCTACTGGTGAAGAGTTGTGTACATCATCCATTGCATTCTTAGGAATGATTGCTCTACTTCATGTTTAATAATCACAACTATTAAGCATTTACTGCATGTCAGATATTGTGCATACTCCAACTCTTCTGATACTTACAAACAGCTCTCCACTTTACAAAGGAGAGTACTGAGATTAGAGAGAGTAACTAGTTCAAGATCACATAGCTAAGAAATAATAGATTTAGAATTCAGTCCAGGTCGGCAGGGCTCGTGCCTGTAATCCCAGCAGTTTGAGAGGTGGGCAGATCACCCGAGATCAGGAGGTCGAGACCAGCCTGGCCAACATGGTGAAACCCCCTCTCTACTAAAAATACAAAAATTAGCTGGGCATGGTGGCGGGTGCCTGTAATCCCAGCTACTTGGGAGGCTGAAGCAGGAGATTCGCTTGAACCCAAGAGGCAGAGGTTGCAGTGAGCCAAGATCGCACCACTGCACTCCAGCCTGGGTGAAAGAGTGTCTCAAACAAACAAACAAAAAAAGAATTCAATCCAGGTCGACTCTGACCACCATAGTTTAAATCAACAAGTTGTCCTATCTGTATTTGCCTCTAAAGAGTGAAAAGTAATGACAAATTTTGTATCCACCTTTTTTTTTTTTATGATTGTCTTTAGTGTTCTATTCACTGTTTTTGAATGTGTGGTATAGGCAATGCTGAAAGTTAGTGAAGCCTTATGTTCATATAGCAGTGCTCTAGACAGGTAGACTCGGGGCAGCGTGCAGAGGGCATTCATTCTGGAGTCAATCCTCCTGTCACTGCCTCTCATGATTCCATTACTGCTCAAAATCTCAGTGTCCTCATCAACAAAATGAGAATAATAGAAACTTACTTTGAAGGGCCTTTTCTGCCTTTAAATGAAGTAATACGTGTTAAAGACCTGGGATAGGTTTGGCACTTAGTAAATGTTATGTTTTATAACTAGCGGCATGGTTAACTCCTCAAGGATCTCAATGAGTTGTCTTGGGGGACATAGAAGCTGATTAATAAAATAGGAAGGTTTCACCAGCTGCAGTAATAGTCATAACATCAGATCCATAAAAATGGTCTATCTACTTCCATCTCCCAGTATTCATACACAAGCAGTCATTTGAAGCAAGACATTGTTCAGAGAATTCAACCTGTGAAAAAAGTCAGTAAAATCAGGTATCCATTATATCCAGTTTTTCCTAATGGTGGGATATTTTGCTTTGTTAAAGATAATTCCCTCAGCTTTCCAGGGCACTTCCAGCGTGCTTTTGTGGAGGTAGCCATGCTCTATATACTTGAAAAGAGCAACTAGGTTTTGTTAGATAATTCCTTATTCTCTTCATGTCACCTGTTAACTCCAAGCTTGATTCAGCCCCGTCCACAGTGTAGAGTCTACGTAGCAGTAATGGAGAAGATTGTTAGTTACCTAATAATGATGAAACTCTGGATAATTTAGCCAGAATAAAAAGCTTGCTCTTTTCTGGATGATCTGGTTAATTATTTGGTTAAATTAGGTTAAAACCTTTTCTGTCGGGGTCTCTAATTATCTGGAAAACCAGGTAACTGTGTCCTTTTAAGAGCTTTTAGACTTGAATTATTCATCGACATAACCCAGCATCCCGGGAAGATTCCCAATTCTTCACCTGCCTTTTTGTGCATAGATTTGGATGGAGACTCTCGAGCTGTTCTATTTACAGCTGCTGGTAGATGTAAAATATTCAAACCATCTCCTTTTTTTTTTTCCTTCTACAAAAGAGAGTACCAACTTTGAGCTGTGAAGATACTGGTGCTCAGCTTGGAAGATCGGTAGCAAATTTTCCCGAGAGACACAAACAAACACACACATAACTTGAATATCAATGAGGTCTTTTTAGAGGCGACACATTAAAATGCAAGGCTGGAGATAATGAGATAAGCAGCAAGTTACAGGTTTCTTAATTCTAGTGTGAAAAGAGAGAGAGAAAAAAAATAAAAAGAACAGAAAACCCCCCAAAGTAGCTTAGCACAAAAATCTACTGAGCTTGGTATTAGGCTTGTTTGGGGAGGGTGTTAGGGGGCGTTTTCTGTAGTGACCTCAGTGACACAAATAGAAATGGAAATAATTATCTTGGAGGTGACAGGAAAGATATTAAAACCAGGCCAAAAATTTTTTCTCGGCTCCAGCCTTGTAGCTATTTCCTACTTCCACTAGTGTATATATCTCTTCTGGTTATGGCTCAAGTCTTTCCTGACTATTCTGAGGAAAAAAAAAATGGTTCCCATTTCTTGAGAGCAGACCAGTACCAGACATTGTACTAGGTGCTTTGATCTTGTTTAACCCTTGCAGCAATCCTGCTGGATGATGCTTTTGTCCTCTTGTGACAGATGAGGAGTCTAAGGTTTGAGGATTACTGCTTAAGGAATAAGACCCAAGTTGCTCAGACTCCAGAGGTAGGCACTTAGCCACAGCTGCCTTCTGGATGAACAAAGTTATGCCCAGACAAGTGATTTATCTGCCATGCTTCAGTGTGGCATGGGAAAGACATAGAACAAGAATGAGTCTGAGGCTGCTTAGTGAAGATGCATTTGAAAGAGAACATCACTTGGAGTCAGAAAATCTGGGTACCAGGCTTGCTGCTGCCTCTCACTGTGTAACTCTGGGTGAGTTACTTAACTTCTCTGATTCAGTTTCTTCCTTGGTAAAACTGAGACATAAATGCCTAGTTTTCAGCAGTGTTTTGAGGCTTAAGTAATATATGTGTATGTGTGAAAGTGAGGAAGTAGTCAATACATGTTAAAAAGCAAAAACAAAAGCCAGATCCACACTCCAGGAGGAAATCAGGACAAATTGCTGCTTTTTTTGTTGTTGTTGTTCCTCCCTAGTCTTGCTGTCACCACCTTCATTTAGGCTTCATCTTTTCTCACTTGGACTTTTGCAACATTCTCTGTGTCAGCATCACCTGTTCCCATGCTTTGGCTCTTTCAGGGCATCTTCCCATCTTCTAACAAAGACAGAGTTCTAAACCTAAAGCGTTATATAATCACGTGACTCCCGACTTACGATCCTCCAATGGCGCCTCATAGACCCTGGGACAAAATCCAAATTTCTCACTGCAATATGGATCTGTAGTTGTTCTTAATGATATGACTTCTGCCTCCTTTCTTAGCCCCTGGTCATAACAGGTTGTCCTCTGTCTGCCCACTGGATCGAGCTACTTGCAATCTGATAATGACTTCTCATCCTTTCTACCTTCGGGCCTTTGTACATGCTGTGCCTTCTTTTTGGAATGCCCCTCAACTCAAACAGCCCCTCTGCTCTGAAGCCTTCTCTGAGTTTGCTAGCCAGAAATGGCCACATTTTTGATACCATAGCAAAAAATTGACCAAATCACAGCAGTGATTTCCTTGTCTGTATCTCATCTGCTAGATTGGGAGCTCCTGGAAGACAAGATCAGAGTGATTTATCTTAAGCACCAAGCATGATGCTTCATATGTCAGTGATTCACAAAGCACTGCAGGTGGGAATGGATGAGGCGGTCATCAGGAGGCTGCTGCAATTGTCCAGGGAAGAAAGTTCCCCAAGAATGGAGGACCTGAACTAGGGCAGTGGCAACGGAGATGAAAAGGGAGACGTGGGTTTAAGAGATTTAGGAGATTATTTAACTATAGAAACAATTGTGTGCCAAGTTCAAGGTAGAGAGAAGAATCTAGCATTGTATTTGACAATGAGTCAGGCAGGAGAGCATGATATTTTCAACTGTAACACCATCTATTTGTCATTCAGAAAAGGAGAAAACTAACTGCTTAAGTATAGGTCATGCCCAAGCTGATCTGAATGATTCAGAACTAACAGTTATAGCAACAGGTCATGAAGATGGTCATATAGAAACTAGAGGTCTTCAGTCAACTCATGGGTGAGCTCAGTCCTTTACAGCAGTGGAAGGAGAGGAGGCTCAGAGGGATTTGTGTTCCCTACCTAGACAGAAAGATTCTTGCTCTTATCATGGCTGAAATGACAAAGACAGTGATTGCTCTATTGTTCTATTGTCCAATGTCAAGATGAAGATCCTGTATCTGGATGATTTGATCCAAACCTCCTTCAGTTTTTCTCTCCAAATATTTGGCAATTCTTGGAAGGGCAAGGTTTATTTATTTACTATTTTTATGTTTATTTCTTGAGGGCATATGGCTATATTTAGATGGGTGGTGCTTAACAGGGAGTAGCACTTCCTACATCTTTGATCAACCTGATATTTTCCATTTGAAAGACTTTCAACCTCCACATTTGGTTAACAGATGACAAAAATGAAGTCCCAAAATTCAAATAGACTTTTCCCTATTGACACTAGTGTCAGAAACAGACTTTGCCAGACCTAGCCTACCTGTCATTCAGTTCTTATACATTTTCCATTGTTCCCTGTTAGCCTCCAGTTTTCAGAACCAAATGTTTCAAAGGCCAGAAAGTTAAAATAGTTGGGTACTCCAGAAGTTTAACTGCAACAGTTAAAATAGTTAGGCACATTTTTTTTGAGGTTTCGGCTACACACCTTGGTTTAGAAAACAAGTCTTGGTCTCAGGACCTGAAGATTTTATAAATTTTAGTTTCAAGAAGAAACTATTTTGCACCCATATTTCTTACACGTTGTTTGGGGATAGGGAGAAGGCTGATCATGGCTTAGACATAGTTGAGTTTAAAGCAGTGGGTTTTGTGCTGACTACATCTTACAATCACCTCAGTGCTTAAAAAATACAGATGCCTTGGTCTCATTCCCAGAGTTTCCAATTTAATTGGTCTGGGGTGCAGTGTGGGCACTGGGATTTCTGCAAGATCCTCATGTGTTCCCAGTGTGCAACCAAGGCTGAGAACCCCTCTCTTGAATGCTTTGGCTTCCATGAGCTTTAAATGGTTCACAAGAGCTGTTAGCCTCACCTTGTACAGGTGACTGTTCTGAGGCTTTGGCGAGGAAATCAGAATGAGAACAAAGAGAAGCAAAGTTAAGATGTAAGAAAGTATGCAGAATAATGGCTCATTATTCACCAAACTCAGTAAAGGCGGGAGAAGATATTTTCATTTCTGCCAACAGCCATATGTGAGTGCCTGTGGGGAAAGCATATCCTTAGCTTTGTGACTGAACCAATAATTCATATCTGATTCAGAAGCTGACTTTGTTGGATTTCAGCTCTACAGCTGTTCTCAGTCTAAGTCCAGCCTCTCCCAATGGGACTGATTGTAGCAACACGTCTCATTTATAGAACTCATATGCAGGGGCCTGGAGACCCCAAACTGTAAATTAAAACCTTGTGTATATGACTTTGGTGAATTCAATTCAAAGGCATTTTGGCTTCTCCAAATAGGCCACTTTCACTAGAAAGGGGAGGGGAAAACACAATGGAAAGGAAATAGATTTTTTATATTCATCCTTCCTATTTCTGGTAGGAGGTCTTGAGACAAAGGTAATAATGAAATAAATTCTAATAAAATGTCAAGGCTTTGGTGGGTCTTGGTGGGGGCATGTGCGGAGGGGAGGAGAGGAGAAGGAGAGCAAGGGGACAGGGAAATGAGAAGTATGGGATTCCAGAGCCTGAGTGTTAGGACTAAAGTTCCTTGGAGTGTATCTCCTGCTAGAAAACCTCATCAAGATTGATTTATTATGGGAGGCTTTTTCCAAGTTGACAGTGGGAAAAGAAATGGAGAAGCAGAGAGGGGAAACATTTTGACCAAAGTCATACCCAGTATCAGCAGCAGCGGTGGAACTAGAAGTTCTGTGTCTGGGTTCATAACCCAGTGCCCCCTCTCATCATATCGCCTTGAAGATCCGAGAGGGGTGTCAAAGGAGGCCCATGAGGGAAGCAGGTATTTTAGGTACTGCTCTCCAGGACAGAGGAAGGCTATGAATCTGAGAACATTTTCAGGAGTTTCAGGCCAAGATATTTCTCCTTGCTTCGCCCCAGAGAAGATAAGACAAGGCCTCAAGGATGATTAAAAACTGGGGATAGATGTGGGAGACATTTTAGAGGGAGAATCAGTAAGACCTGCGACTGATTAGATTTGGGAGAAGAGGAAAAAGAACAATGAATCAGGGCACACAAGTTTCTTCTAGAAATGCTCTGTTTGATCATCAAGGACCTGGTGTTCTCTGTTCATCCCACGGAACATTTCATTTTCATTCATTTCTCATTCTTATGAGCACATCAGGGTGAACTATGAGTAAGGCAAAGAACACGCAGCTACAGGGACAAAGCAGAGTGAAGAGCTGACTGTGGGATCCGGATTTGATGAGAGTGGACAGCCCACCCGGCTGAATTCACTCAACAGACAACAGATGCTTGCTGAGTCCCTTCTTTGTGCCAGGCCCTGAGGATGCAGAGATAAATGAGACCCAGCCTCCACCTCTGCTGGACCTCAGGGCAGTGAGATTAAAGATACATGTCAGCAAGTAATTGTGATCATCCTGTGTGAGGAAGCTGAGGAAGGAGCCAGAGTATAAGGTGGGAGCTGTGGTGGGAGAAGCTTCCTAGAAGTAACTTGGAAACTGGTTTTTGGGGGTGAGTGGGAGTGTGAGGAGGAGGTTGCAAAGCACAGGGAGCAGTACGGGTGCTGGCACAACGTGAAAGGACACCCTTGAGTGGGGGGCGTGGTGACCAGTTGGACTGATGTATCTAGAGGGTAGGATGTGAGGGGTTATAGGGAGAAATAAAACCAGAAAGGTAGTTTGGGACCAAATTAGGAAGCTATGCCTAGGAGTACAGCCTTCATCCTTAAGGGAATAGGGTGGGATGAGGGTTTTTCATGACTTAGTAAGCCAAGGAGGGACACGCTCAGATACGAGTATTATGAAGTCATTGTCTGCCCTGAAAGGCTACCTTAAAGAAGGGGAAAGGCTAGAGGGGCACAGACAAGGTAAGAGGTCTTTGTAACAGTCCAGATAGAAGGATGATCTAGAAATGGGGATAGATGCGGGAGAGATTTTAGAGGGAGACCCATTAAGACCTGAGACTGACTGGATTTTGGAGAAGAGGGAAAGGACAGGGACAGGAGATAATGATCTCTCACTTCTATGCCTTTTATGTTTCCTTGTTTAGTTTGTTTACTCCAATTATTTAGATAATGTCTTCAATTCTGTGGATATCCTTCCTTGTACTGGTAAACCCAAATGTTGTCTTCCTGTCAATATTATTTAAAAATCCAGGGATCACACTATTCCTTTCCCTCATCCTACTGTACCCACTGTCATTACTATTACTGATGTCACTACAGGTGTTTTGGAAGATAAGACATTTATATTCCAAATACATAAGCCCAAAACAATGTTTTAGCCTGTTCTTTCTAGCCACCCCTACTCCCACCCTATGTAACTGGAATTACTTTCTTAAACACACATTTAAAAAGAACTTACTGTATACAAAGTGCCGTGCCAAGTTCAAGGAAGTTATCCAAGGGCCAAAATGCAAGGCACCATGAGTGTTCCAGGAGTTCAGACAATGGGAACACTCCGGGGACTGTGGCATCAGGAATGGCCCTGCAGAGGAGGCAGCAATTAAAATTTGAGTCCTGGTGAAAAGAGACAGTTTGAACCATGAGAGAAATGGAAGTTCAAAGGGGCAAGACAGAGAGAGCTTGAGCGAAGATGTGGATGGGGACATGTCTCTGACACAGTGGGAGACAATGGCGGGCCAATGGAGAACCATATTTGGGAGAGGAAAAGGGACTGAATAGTGCTATGGGCTCTGACATGCTCTCCAAGCATGTTAGGCATTGTACTGTTTGTACTGAGCCATCTGCGCCTTGTTCTGAATGACATGACCCTCTGACCCACACTGTGTACCAGTGGGATGATTGGATGGGATTGTATAGCTTCCTTCATCCAGCAAATTGTGATGGCTAACTGCTTTTTGGTCTGTGGATGAATGAACAGAAGATTGAAGCTCTAAATTTGGTCACGCTACCACCTTGTTCTAACCAACTCAAATATGCCTCGTACTCTCCTGATGCCACTTTTGCCTGGGACCCAGCACATCCTCATAAATAGAGTTTTCTGACATAGGTGTAGCTAAGTGAAATTTTTGTTTTCTTTTTTGAGATGCAGTCTTGCTCTTGTTGCCCAGGCTGGAGTGCAATGGAATGATCTCGGCTCACTGCAGCCCCTGCCTCTCAGGTTCAAGTGATTCTCCTGCTTCAGTTTCCTGAGTAGCTGGGAAAGGCGCCCACCACCATGCTCAGCTAATTTTTTGTATTTTTAGTAGAGATGAGGTTTCGCCATGTTGGCCAGGCTGGTCTCAAACTCCTGACTTGGCCTCCCAAAGTGCTAGGATTAGAGGCGTTAGCCACTGTGCCCGGCCTGTGAATGGTTTTAAAATGAGTCACATATTGTGTTTTCACCCTCTTTATCTCTGCTTCCATGTTTCCTACTTGGAATTTAGTTTTTTTTTTTTTTTTTTTTTTTTTTTGAGACGGAGTCTCGCTCTGTCGCCCAGGCTGGAGTGCAGTGGCTGGATCTTGGCTCACTGCAAGCTCCGCCTCCCGGGTTTACGCCATTCTCCTGCCTCAGCCTCCCGTGTAGCTGGGACTACAGGCGCCCGCTACCTCGCCCGGCTAGTTTTTTGTATTTTTTAGTAGAGACGGGGTTTCACTGTGTTAGCCAGGATGGTCTTGATCTCCTGACCTCGTGATCCGCCCGTCTCGGCCTCTCAAAGTGCTGGGATTACAGGCTTGAGCCACCGCGCCCGGCCTGGAATTTAGTTTACCAACTACAGCATAACATACGATTGCCCCACGTGGGGAATACCATGCTTGGCAAACTATATTCTCTTCTTGTAAGACATCTTGCAGTTTATTGGATGAGGCAAATGTGAATGAGAACGATGTGGCAAAGAAGAGCATGAGGGTCCTGGTGGTTCTTGGTTATGGGTGGCCAAATGACTCCAAATTGAATCTCTGTGAGATAGTAGTGTTCATGGACTTCTTTCCAAGTTCACCCAGTGTCCTGATGCAGCGACATCTGACCTCGGCTGGCCCCAGACAGTAGACCACATGAAAGGGTGGTTTGTTAATACCCCATCATCATGCCTTCACTCGGATCTAGGTAGGAGCTTGGGTCTGCTACAGGGCTTTCATCTGCTTCTTCCTGCTCATTCTACTCACCACCTAAGACTAGACCCAGAGTCTCTTCTGTCCACATCACTGCAGCTGGCTGAGATTGTTATCCATTTGAAAGTCATAAATCTCATTGTCTGTACTTCTCACTTGCAAATAGCTACATATTATCTTGCCAAATGACTTGTAGTGTTATCATTTCTATAATTTAATCATTATGCTGTTACTGAAATTTGATGTGTTTATGCTTTGTTCTTCCAAATAGGTTGCAAGCTCCTTTATGAGCATGGGTCAGATGCAATGCTTCATTGTGTAATAATGACACTTTACATTTCTCTGGCATTTAGAGCTTATAAATCCCTTCCACATATATTACCATATTCGAGCTTCACAATAATTCTGTCAGGTTGGAAGAGCCAGTATTATTACTATCCAAATTGGGAGTAAGAAGTATTTAATGATTTGCCTAAAGTTACACTGTACCATGTTTTCCACGGACCGGGGACATTGGAGGTACTCAATAAGTGTCATTGATTTATCTGTACATTTATTTCTAGCTCAATTCCATGGCCAGGATGATAATTTAAGCAATAGCATTTGTGTTTTGGGGAGATGATTGGTTGTAAAGTTATCCTAAAAGCATTGGTTTCATATGCAACCTTCTTATTCACCCTGTTTGAAATGCATTTGGTGAATCAGGACAATGCAGATGATACATCAGACTTTTCACATCAGCTTCTCCCTCCTATCTTTTTCCAAAGTAAGTTTCAGAGACTCCCTTTGCTGCTTCACCTCTCCCTTTCACACTGCCTATAAAGACACAGGTGGGGGTAATGAAACTGTGGGTTTAAAATTCTTCTTTCCAGATGTCATCTATTTAGTTCTTGCAATATTAGTTGGCAGCCATATTCAATTTTAGAAGTGTGAAGATTACTTGAAACCATATGACAGAACTGTTTTACTTATGGAACCAAATGTTGAAAAAGGCTTTGGTAGTAAAAGTGGTGCAACAAAAATGTAATTCGTAAAGAGGGATTTTATACCTTTTATATTTCCAGGAGTCTGTCAACCTGGAAGGACAAAAGTACCGAGTACTTGTTAACATCCTCAGCATGTGTAGGGCCCTTTTCTATCCAAGTCTGTGCAGCTCAAAGTGACTCAAAAGGCTCAGCAAATTAGCTGCTTCTTCCTGACTCCATTTCCTCTCTCTGCCTGCTTCTACCACCTTGGCTCCTATTCTGTCCTCAGTGTATTTAGACTAAAGTAGAGTTTTCAATTTGTCTGAATTACCTGAAAAGTTGTAAGGATGAATGAGGTGTGAAAGCACTTTCAAAGTGGAGAATGGCTTTGATGACTCTAAACCCAATCTAAACAGAATGCTCTGTACTCCGTAATCCAAGAAGAAAGAAGAAGATGACAGTGATTAAAATGAAATTGAGAACGAGGTAACATAGAATTGGACTTCCAGGGTGTGTCCCCAGGTCACAGGCAGCTGTGGTGCAGGAAAAAATGCAATGGAGTTAGAAGGTTTGAAACCCAACTGTCACTTACTAGTGGTGTAACTGGGGGATAATTCATTTGAGCTCTTTGAGTGTTTGTCCTTATCGGTAAAATGCTGATAATAAGGCTCATCTCATAGGGTGGCTGTGAAGAGCAGATGAGATAAACCACAGAGAAAAAGCTTTGTAAATGGAATGGTGCTATACAAAGGTGGAGGATTACAGTTATTATTTAGAACAATATCTTATGCCTTTGGCATGTGCATTTATGGAAGTATATTGTGGTATTTAATGTTTCAATGGATTATTAAGGCACCAAAATGTCTGCAATAATTAAGCAAAGACTCAGGCCCATCATTTACTGATTTAGAAAGTGAATTAATGCCCTCGGGAAAACATGCCCACCACTCCAAAGAGCACCCTTGCTCTTACCAGGAAGATCCCTTCTTCACCTGGGTTCCTCCCTACCTCTGGGCTTTGGTCCATCTTGTTCTTTGGCCTGGTGGGATGAGGGGGTAGGAGGGTATTGTCTTACTTTCTGTTGGAATCCTGTCCATTCTGCAAGGCTCGCTTTTCTTTTGTCTACTGTAAAGACTTTTTTGAGCTCTCCAGGTGAAATTTTCTTTCCACAATTATTCCGCAAAACTTTATTGCTTTTGTTAGTCTGACATTTGCCTCTGTATTTCTGAGTTAATTGCTATAGATCTAATCTTCAGTTAGGGCTGGGACAGCACAGAGGACACAATCTTATTTAACTTGGTATCCCCACTGCCTGGCACAGGGTCTGCCTGACACCTGTTTGTGCTCCGGAAATGGCAATTATTTGGAACCCCTGCAAGGTGTTTGGTCTGGTCTGGATGACAACAGCTGGCAGAGCCCTGAATTAAAGTATCTTATAGATCCTCAGAAAACACTTATTGGCTGATTGCTTGATTTTCAGCAAAGAGTTTCAGAAAGGGATTCCTAATTAATCTTTCTTGTCACAACAGTAAATCCACCAAAAACATTTCCTTCCTCTGAGTATTCTGGCGACTCCAGGTCTCACAATACAAGAAGTCTTTCATATTAGTTTTTTATTTCTATGGACCTTTTTTTCCCTGACTTTAAAAGTAGCAGATGCCCAATTTGGAAAAGTTGGAAACTACAAAAAGTTTAAAGAAGAAAATAATAATAATACAATATTGAAGTATGTTGTTCTATTTTTATGGGGTATGCAATTTTCAAGATTAAGCTTTAATATACACTTTAATGACATTTTTCACTTAATAGAACATCAAAGGCATTTTCCATGTCATTAAAAATTCTGACAAAATATACTTTTAGTTAACTACATACTGTTCCATCATATGGACAGACCCTAATTTACCATGCCATTACCTTGTACTGGTCATTTAGACTGGATCCAATTTTCCTTTATTAAAAATTATTTGTACATGAATATTTTTATTAAGAAAAGATTTTGTGTTTCAGATTTTTTCTGGAGATATAGTAATAGAAGAAGAATCACTAAGGTATGAATATTCTTAAGCCTATAGGTACATTTTTCCAAACCTATTTCCAGAAATATTATACCAATTGTGTATATTTTCATTCATGGGTGAGTGCCAATTTCACTGTACTCGTTCTATATTTTATTACTTGAACTGCTGTGTTGACTTTGTTAAAGAGGGTGCTCTTGGATTAATCCCATTTTAATAAATGATATTTAATGTTAATAGTTTATGTTTAGAGAAATGTTTGGTGAAATGATAGATGATAGCTTCTCAACTGATGATGTGGTGCTATCAAGATAAATAATCCTGATGAGTATGGCGTTAATTTTAAATAACACGTGAATTCATACTCCTTTTATCGGAAAAACTTTAATAAGTGGCCATAGGTGGTACACAAGTGTGAGCTATCGTTGTTTTTTTTGTTGTTGTTATTTCCAGGGAAACAAAATGTAGGCAACTGACTTGTCTGTGATAAGTATACTATAGCAAATTAGGAAGAAAACAGTAGACCACAGTAATGTAAGGAATTATGTTAAAATTGAAGAATTAATTCAAGCATACATTAAAAATGGAAGAGGAGAACTCAGTTAATTGTGTTACTAAATATTGTTCATTTTTTTCTGGGAGTAAATTAAAAGTTCAACACCAAAAAGGCATGGATACATACTTTATATATATAAAATGATGTAAAAGCTTTTAGAAGCAAGTCAAATATAATTATACATAATGTATTAATATATTAATTAGCAGTATTTACATATATAATATAGAAATATAATATATATTAATTAACATATTTTATATAAATATTATATTTTAATAATATATTCTACATTATATATAGATAAAATTAATATATAAATGCTGTTAATAGAATATATAATTATATAGTAATATATAACAATATTACACATATATAATTATATTTGACTTGCTTCTAAAGCTTTTACATCATTGTTTTACTTTTTCTCAATAGGATAGGACAAATGCTTTCAGAATGCACATCTTCATGGAAAAATGCCTTGAAAGGGAAAATTACTAAATTTATAACACAAACACATTAGAAGTGATCAGAATAGCAATGTGGAATCATAGTCATTACGAGCTTGAAGGGATTTAGAGATAGTATAGTCTAACCCTTCTTTGCATAGATGAGGAAACGGAGCTCTGTTGTAGTTAAAATAATTTATCTAAGGGAAGACAGCAGAGTGGTACCACAAATGAGTCTGATATACAGGGTTCCGTGTTCCTACTGTAGTGCATATTCTACTTAATCACTCTCTTCTCAAAAAGTTATTTTATTAGAAGATAATATAGTACAAGAATTTGTGAACTCTTCTTTTTATCTGCTACCCCAAGATCTTTAGTTGGTGTATATAAAATGGAATACGCTTTATTCTATTATTTATGGAGACATCATGGTGGAGTCAGTTGCAATTGACTACAGAAACACTAAAACAATACGTGGGGGAAATTCCTTCACTGGTATCCAAGAACTTGATGGTGTATAAGAGATATTTTCCACCTATAATTCTGTATGATGTCACTGGACACTCATCAGAGTGGAATTACTGTAAATCATTAGCTTTGGTATACCTATTACAATGAATACCTTCCCAACTCTAAATGCATCCCGTGTGAGTGTTATGAGTAAGGAAGAAGTTTTCTGGATAAAAGGGGTATGAATTCATGTTAAAACAATATTAGGCCTTGGTGGGCTTTTCTCTAGCAAATATTTTGACTCAATGGCCAAAAGACTGGAATTTGGTTTGTAAGAACAAAGTGAGGAAGAGAATGAAACAATGATTCCTGTGATTTGGGGATGAGCGTGGAGGGAACTTAACAAAAAATCAACATGAGGATCTTGGTTGTTTTTTTCCCCAGCCTTTTTTCATTGATCAATTTCACCGGCTTGTTGCTCAGTTTTGATGGTGAATCTCTGTGTTGAAACTTTCCTTGGTAAAGTTAGGTAGACAAGAGCAGGCATGCAACACTAACCATCCCCTACCCCAGTCCTGGCCCTCAAATCCATTCCCTGGGTTTTTCTAGATAGGTAAATATCTCAAATTCTCCTGGTGGAGGCCTAGCCTTTGTTGATTGCCTATCCAAAGAAAGGGATGGCAAAGAGGCCAGGGAATGTTAATATTTTCCTTTTGTATGTGTCTAATGTCATTCCTGATTAAATTAGATGAGTTACCCTCATCTCCATCGCCATTTTTAGGCTGGCCAATGAGAAGGCCATCTCCCCCAGGCTGCCTGCTTCTCCAGACACTGGAAGAATTACTCAAGTCCTAACTTTCTTTTTATTACACTTTTTAGGAGTACCAGGTAATAAATCAACTGGGCAAGACAGATATGGAAAAGCAATATTTAAAATGAGTTATGATGTTAGAGGGAAGAGTTGCTATTATGTTTTATCAAAGGCAGCCATTAACAAGCATAATGTAATTCACAATGCTTAAGTAGGGTGACTTTAATTGCAACAGTCATTAAGCTCACAGGATCATTAAATGCATTAAAGGAGGGAGCCAACGAGCTATCATGAATGAAATAAGGTCCCCACTCACCCCACTTCACCTATTTAACTGGAATTGAACTCAGTCTGGGTCTCTGATATAGCCACAGTCCTTTGACTTCCTCTTCTTTCTATACCTAGCCACTGTGACTATTTCAGAATAGTTCAAAGGCAAGCATTTAAGAGAAAACAAAGGGAGACAGAGGTACTGTCAAACCATAGTTTCAATTTTCTAATGGATTAAATGTTGCCAGATACTACATTTTTATAGAATTTTAAAGTTTGAAGTCTAGCCACTTAACTGTTTTTGATGTTTATTATCTTAAGAAGCTTACATTAAAAAAGAACTACCAGAATACAAAAGTTCAGTTTCTGGGGTAATGGCAGAAATGTAAATGGAAACTTATCAATTTGGCAAACATAGGAACAAAATGATTTTTCTTACTGGTGGAAGGTATGTAGAAGTATGTATGCTCCTGAATTTCTCATGGGACTATACATTCATAAAAATGTCCGGAGAATGATTTGGTGCCATGTACCAAAAACCTTAAAAAACTATTTATGGCCAGGTGTGGTGGCCCACGCCTGTAATCCCAGCACTTTGGGAGGCTGAGGTAGGCCGATCACCCGAGGTCAGGAGTTTGAGACCAGCCTGGGCAACATGGTGAAATTCCATCTCTACTAAAAATACAAAACTTAGCCTGGCATGGTGGCACATGCCTGTAATCCCAGCTATTCCGGAGGCTGAGGCAGGAGAATCACTTTAACCCAGGAGGCAGAGGTTGCAGTAAGCCAAGATCAAGCCACTGCACTGCAGCCTGGGTGACAGAGTGAGACTCCATCTCAAAACCCACCAACCAACCAAACACACAACCAACCAAACAGAAAAACAAAACAAAAAGCAGCAACAAAGAAACCTATTTATACACATTGAACCAAAAACTGTACCTAGGAAGTTATCATTGAAAACTGTTAAGACTTAGCTATAAAGATAAACGTCAAAAGAAATGAGAAACACTCCAAATATTTCACAGATTCAATAAATAAAGCAACATGGAACCAACAAATAAATACTATTTATTTTTTAAAGTGCTATTTTAGAAGTGTATTCATCGAGAGAAAAAGATGCTAACAACATTAAGTGATAACATGTAGATCACAAAACCTTATGAATGGCACGGGCCCATTTTTGTAAAAAAGCATTTTTTAATGCATGTCTACCTTCACATATGAAAGAGTGGTGATTTATGTTCTGGTCCCTTCTTTTCCCTTTACTTCGTCTTTCAACATCCACACCTTTTCACTCTACTATTGAGATAATGAAATTATTTCAGTTTTTGAGATGCAAATACTCTTTCTTTCTACTGGACCATCCAGCATATTTTTTCCATTTTTAGAACACCATCTCTTCCATTTTCTCTTTCCTGCAATCAAGCTTAGCCCAAGTCTCACGTAAAATATTTCCTGGTCCAGAACCCCTTTCTGGACCTCCAAAGCCTGGATTGGGTTCTTAATGTGCTCCTGTTCCACAGCATACATCTTCCATCATTGTAATTACCTGTTTACTTATTTGTATTACCTGTTCTTTCTGTGAGGCAGGCACAGTGGCTCACTCCTGTAATCCCAGCACACTGGGAGGCCAAGATGGGAGGACTGCTTGAGCCCAGGAGTTTGATACCTGCCTAGGCAACATAGTGAGTCTCCATTTCTGAAAAACAAAGAGAAAGAGAGAGAGAGAGAACAGAGACCATTTCCAGATTCTGATGGCACCATATGTGGCAGCTTCTTCCCAAGTTGGCCACCATGGAGTCTTGTCCTCGCTGTATCTGCATGCCACATGCCCATGGGGAGGTGGGGTCTATTCCTTCCCTCACCTTGAATCTGGGTTGGCTTTCATGGCTCAGTTTGACCTATAGAATGTGGCGGAAGTGATGCCCAAGGACTTCCGCTTGGGCTTCTTGGAGCATGTGTGTGGGGAATTAGTCATCATATGACTACTGTGAGACAGGCATTCTGTGAGGAATCCAAGATAAGTGAAGAAACCCTGGACAATGAGACAGCATGTAAAGACAGGGAAGAGAGAGAGGGAGAGAGATAGAAAGAGAGAGAGACATGGTCAAGGAGCACCAAGGTTCTAGACACGTGAGTGAAGATGCCATCTTGAAAGAATTCTCCAGTCATTAGTTCATCAGATGCCAAGTGGATCCAGGTGAGCCATCCCCAGATTCTTGACTCACAAAATTGTGGACACAATGAAATACTTGTTTCAGCCACTTTGCTTTTAGATAGTTTGTTACACAGCAATGGATAACTGCAGCATTAGCCTGACATGTAGTGGACCCTCAATAAATATCTGTTAAGGGAATAGATGATAGAAGTTGTACTTTTTTCCCCCATTTTTTCCCTGTTACTTTCTGATTTTTCCATAATGTATATAAACAATAAACTATAGGAATCTGTTCTTTTTTTAATGAAAGAAAGAGGTTCCAGGAAATCTAAAAGTGAAAATGACATGAAATGGCAGGTTTTGGTCAGTTAACTACAGAACATCTCTCCGATTTAACCCAATGGTACAGAAATGTCATAAATTCTTTCTGCAAATGTGGCTTCTCCATAAAGACCTCTGTCTCACTTAAGAAATAAATAGTTACTTTGAAGCCCAACTGTCAGAACTGAGAGAAAAAGAAGCATAGTGTTGAACTTTTAATCTCTCAGTGTCTAAAACCTCAAATGGTCGTAGACAATCTCCATCTGTACAGCTTAGCCTTCTCTGAGCTTGGCATTGTCTGTTATTTAAGGAAGAAAAAACATGATGTCTTCTCGTTCCTCTTACAGAACAGTCTCAGGTTCTTAAGGTTATAATAGAGAATGGAAAGCCTTCACTTTTCTTCTAATGAGGTTTCTGTTAGTTGGGGGAGCAGGGTGGTAAATGTCCATTGGCTTACTATGATGTGGCAGGGATTGGGGCACGGTACTAACATTCTTCATATGAGAATTTCTTTCCAGTCTGGAAAGCAACACCTAAGTTTTGCTTATGAGGCCAAGGGAGGGCAATTGCTGTCAGTGGTGTTTCTAACCAGTTCAAGCAACTGTGTCTAGGATGAATTAGGTGTCTTGGATGGATGGAGTGAAATGCTCTTTAGTGACAAGTGGGGGATTAGCTAGATGATCTGTGCTAACACTTTCAGCCCAAGAATTCTCTGGCATCATGGATTTCCACTTGGAGAGCTTAGTGCATTGAGAATCATTTCAATTCCAGCATGTTAGATCCCATTATTCCATAAATACGTCCATACAGTCCAGATTTTCCTCTGAGACTAAAGTCAAATAAATGGTGAATGAAGGAATGCATGAATGGATCAGTGAATTAGATTCATAGCTTTATTTTTATTTTTATTGTTTAAGGTGGTGAAATATGTGTTGAAAATTTACCATTTTAGCCATGTCTAAGTGTAAAATTCTGTGGCTTTTAGTACATTCACAATGTTGTGTAACCATCACAATTATTTCTAAAACATTTTCATCATCCCTATAACTAAGTTTTTAAAACATCCACATATTCAAAGGCTATTTTTTTATTTCTGGATTCTTCTTCTTATTATTATTATTATACTTTAAGTTCTAGGGTACATGTGCATTATTTCTGGATTCTAAACCATTGATGTGGTCAAATAGCTGACCTTGAAATACATGCTTTATTGCCCAAGTCCTCCATGGATGAAATATTTAAGAAACACGTGTGTCAAAGTAGTAACACTGAAACCGACTTCTCAATGTACCAGTCATGTCAGTGGTTTCAAATCCTCTGAGAAGAGTTAACATCTAAAAGACTAACAGCTGCAATTGGTGAGTCATTCAGATCATGTCAGGCCTGCGGGTGTGAGCATTGCTATGTCTGCCCATGCCTATTCTCCCGCCAGTTGATGTGGCTACCCTGGCTACAGGAATGATTATGTGGTCCAGGCTGGGCCAATCTAAGTGCCTCACTTACAGGCCACAGCATGGACCAAGGATGAGCATAGGGTCCAAACCAGGGTGATCTGAGTTTTTCTCTTGGGTTTTTCAAATTTCAGTTGGGAGAACAGAGACTTTATTTTCATCTCTGGTTCTGGAGCATTTGGGATCTAAATCTGGAGTAGCTGATAGTCATGCCCCATTCTGTTAGGTAAGGTGGTTTGGGAGAAGATATCTAGTATTTCGAGAGAAGTAGAGATGAGAGACGAAGAGAGAGATTCCTTAGAGCCTTTGATCCTTGGCTTAGTTGTTCCTAAAGCCATATCCACACCTGCCTTTTTAGTTGTTGGGCTATTACTAATCCCTCTCTTTTGCTTGAATCATTTTAAGGTGTGTTCTTGTGCCTGATAACCCAGAGTCCTGATCAATATGGTAATATTTTTCACTGTAGCCAAACTACATATTTTGATCAGTAATATAGATGCCAGCCAGTGTTGCCAACCTGTGACTTTATGGAATAAGCATATAGAGACAGGAAGACAATGTTTCCCATGTCCATCCAACCATCCATCCACAAATTTAATACATCTGTCCATCCATTCTGCAGCCCTATGGATATTACATATTTATGAATATAAAGCAATATCTTTTCATTGCTTTGTCTTGTGAAATCCTACTCATTGTTCAAAATGTTCACCATATCATTGCAGGAAACAGAGAGTACTCTATCCATTTTAAGCAGCAAGGGATTTAACACAAGGAATAAGTACAGATGCTCCTCTACTTATGATAAATCCATCATAAGTTGAGGAGTGTACTGAATGTGTATCACTTTCACACTGTCCTACCTTTGAACCATCTTAAGTTGGGGACCATCTGCACTTACAAAATTGTCGGATGTGCTGGAGGAGCAGACTCTAGGTGGGGCCTCCAGGAATGAGTCTTAGAAGAGCACCATGGATTTAGTCTGCCAGGAAAGTTTCTACTTCTGCCACAGTCAGGAAGAAGAGGAATCAGTAGGCTACTACTGGAACTACCAATTTCACAGCAGGAACCCAAAAGCTACTACTGATGTCTTTGCAACTGTCTTTAATCACCCACAAAGCTAGTGATTAGGCAATTCCAAGTGTTGCTGCGGAAAATTCCAAAGTATTCAGAGCTGTACTTGTTGGTGGCAGTGGCAGAATTCAGGGAAACTCACCTCCACCTTCAAAATCTGGCAGGTGTACCTCAATGTATACCACGTTCAGCTGGGTAAGAGAAACATAGTGTTAGAACAGAGGTGGGGATAAGTGTGCTGCCTATGCTGGTTATACCTCATCTTTGCATTTAGTTTTGGGTAGCCCACTTTAAGAGGGAAAGAGATAGATGATGCATTTGGGGAGGGTGGACATGATGATGAAGAGCCCAAAAACCATGTTATATAAAAAGTAACTGAAAAATCTGGAAATACATAGTTGGGAGACAGAAAACTCAAGAAGGCTGTGCTGGTTATTGTTTAATATTTGAAAGGCTAGTTCTTTATGGTCTCGAAGGGTAGGACAGAAGCCATAGGAACTAGATTGTAATGGACGCAAGAAAGAAGCCTGTACTAATCAGAGCCATGGAATGATTGTGTTGCTCTGGAGGTAAAGAGTTCTCTATCTGTAGAAGTACCCAACCATTGTTTGCATGGCCAGGTGATAGATTTTGGAAAATATTGTATTTTTACATGCTAAAGACTTGATGATATATTTGCTATGAATTTAGTTAATTTTGGAAAAGTCCTTCACTCTTTTCAATTTTTCTGGGTAGTTGTGTAAATACTACATTAGATAGATTCTTCTACCTAAATACTAGATATAGAAAGAAGTGGAGTAGAAGGGGTCTGAACACAACATCTCTTTCAGGATCCAAAATAAGATCTTGTGATGGAGAGGCAGCTATGTTGGGCTTGGGGAAGGGGCAGAACATGGTTGAAATAATACCCTTCAGGGGTTAGAAAGGAATAAGAAATAGCAGTACCTCCCAAAAGAGTATTTCAGCAAGATAGCCTATGGGAGATTTAGCTGGAATTTAGACTTGATTGAGGGGTGTAAAGGGGTTTGGTATAAATGATAATAGTTATTGAGTATAGAACATACAGTATATAAAACATATTTAATATGCATGAGATCTCCTTGATTTACACATGAGGACTATGGAGCTTAAAAAAGTTAAATGACTTGTCCAAGGCAACAAAATTGCTCAGGAGAAGAGCCAGAATTTGAACCATTGGCTTTTTGGACCCAGAGTTCATGCATATTCATTGCATTACACCATGCTCCATGTTCAAATTGGGAAAGCATGAAAATTCCACTGGTAATGGATCCCAGGCTATTAACAATCAGGTCTACCCAGCAGGGCCAGGAGGGTATGGTAAGGCAAATATCGGAATCATTTGGGCAATGAACGACCCACACTTCTTTCAATGGTCCAGAGTAACACAGACTAAATCTATATATAGCCAATGAGTGCTATTTTTGAGACATCTTTACTGTTTTCAGCACCATTTATTCCAATCAGGTTTTCATCCACCAAATAGAAATAAAAATAATTGCATCAAAAGGTTCATGTGAGGATTGTTTGAGATAACATATATAAAAGTGCTTGCCTGGAATGTCTATGCTGAATAAAAGGGAGTTGACTCTGAATTCTGAAGTTATTTTGCCTTTAGGGACATGGTCTCAGTCTTAGACCATGTAGTCAGCTGGAAGAACAACAGAAGACGAGATATCTTTGAATTCTCAGGAGAACTTCATTAAAAAAAAATCCATTCGTGCCCTTTTGTTTTAGTCTACCTGCAGCTGTACCCAAACAGGGAGGCAGGAGGGGAAGTAAAGAGTTCAGCTTATAGTTAGTGAATCCAATTTATGTTCAGGTCAAAACTCTTGACTGTAAGGCCAACTGATATATTTGGCTGTGCAGTCACTATTTTCGTGAGAGTAGGTGGTTGCTTATGTGACGTGACCTGAAAGTCACTGAAAGGCCTTCTGTCCTCAAATCTTTTCCTCTTTCAATCAGGCCTGCAATTTGACATTCCATTCTGAGAAATCTAACCTCAGGTTAAGGCCATGATTCTCAAACTTTGCTATGCATTTGGGTCCCTTGAAGTACTTATTTAAAATACTGACCCAGAACTACTAAATCTCTGGGATTGGGGCCTGGGCAAGTGTATTTTTCACTAGATGAGTCTAATGCACAACATAGTTTAAGAAAAACAAGATGAAGGTGTTATATCTATAGACGTGTCCTATTACATTTCTAGTCTTCTCTCAGGGAGGTTGCCCTGGTTCTCCAAAGGCAGCCTCTACTTCCTCATTCTACTAAAACTGCTCTTGTCAATATCATCAGTGAGCTTTATGTTGTCAACTCTAATGGGTTTATTTTAGTCCTCATATTATGGATCCTCTCAGCAACATTTGATGCCATTTACTACTCCTCCTCTCAATCCATGAGATGTCCATCTCTCCTTGTTTCCCTCCTTACCTCATTGACTGCTCCCATTCCTTCTTCCTTGCTGGCTTCTCCTTCTCCATTCAACTCCAAATAAGGAAGTTTCCCAGGGCTTGTAGTCAGGCCTTGCTCTTCCTTGTATACTCTCTTCATAGACTTAAATATCTAGTGACCAGCAATTGCTAAATTTTTACAGCCTACCTAGTCTTCTCCTCTGAGCACCAGATTTATGCAGTCAACCACCTACTTGATAGATTGACTTGGATATTTCATGATTACCTTAAACTCAACACATTAGAAGTGATCTCTAAACCCTTCCGCATCCCCACATCATTCTCAAATCTAAGTTTCTCAAGAAATGGTATCACCGTGTACCCCATTACTCAAACTAGAACCAGCAGTTATGCAGGATGACTACTTCTACCTCTTCACCTGCATCCACTTCATCAAAAAGTCATGGCAATGACCTCCCTATGACCACCATTCAGCAAGCCACCGTCCTTTTTCCCAGAATCCTTCCTGGTCACTGCTTAGTCTCTTACACCCCTTACATCATTCTTAAAGAAGCCAGAACATTCCTTTAAATAACTCAAAACACAAACGAGATCACTAATATCCCCCCTTAAGCTGTTCAGTGGCTTCCTACTACATTTAGAATAAAATTGATTTTTTACCTGGGTCTGTAAGACAGCCACTCTTTTCTTCCTCATCTTGGTCTATAAGGCTTTTTATCTCGCTACTTTGCTCACTAGGTTCTAGTCACACTGGCCTTCTTTAACTTCTCAAATACTCCAAGTTATTTTCCTCCTCGTGGCCTTTGCATATGCTGTTCCTTCGGCCTGGATTGATCTTCACCTCCATGACTATTTCTCATTCCTCAAATCTTAGTTTAAATCTTGCCTTCCGTGACCACTCTCCCTAAGTAGGTATTCTCTGTTATTCTCCATTAATTCTTCGTAGTGCTTTGAATTTTGTAATTACTCATTTATTTGTTTATTGCCTATCTCCCATTCTAGAATACAAGCTCCATTAATTCAGAAACTAGGTGTATATACCCAATTTCTGAAATCGTGTCTGGCCTATGTTACTTGCTCAATAAAAATCTGCTAAATAAAATGATAAAAAAAAGATGTTAAATGAAAATATAGCAGAGTATTTTAATTTTCTGGAAGTTTGAGAAAGTTTTTCTAACCATGGCATGAAACTTTAAAACTATCAATGTAAAGATAGACAAATCTGACGGTATTAAGTATTGAATATTTCTATTACAGAATTGAAAGATAGTAAATGAACTGGAAAAATCTTTGCAAAATATTAAAGGGATTTCTTCAAATTAATAAGAAAAGATGAGCAGACCAATAGAAAAAATAGGCAAAAGAGACAGTAACTTATAGGTTCAAACTGACAAATGGCCACTAAAACTTTTAAAAGAAATATGCTCAACTTCATTCTTATAAACATCAGTTTTTCATTCTGTTGAATTTGCAATACCCAGGTCAGGTGTGTATGGAAACAGTTAACTTTCATAAACTAATGTCATACACTAACAGTTTACTTCACTACGTGCCTTATAATTTAGTGTCACATTTTTATTGAATGATTTGGCCATGTCTTTTTAAATTTAAAATGTGTCTTCACTTTAACTCAACACTGTTTTGAATGCGCAATTTTGGGAATTCATCCTAAAATAATACTTTCACAGTGTGCAACATATGTTGAAGTCTTTAGTTTGACATTGTATAAACAAAAACTGGAAACCATCTGATTATTCAATAACATAATGGTATATCCATACGAAGAAATACAATGCAGCTCTTAAAAAGAACAGTGCTACAGATTTATATATTCTGTTTCAGAAAGACATCTTTGATACATGGTTAAAATGAATGGTATGTGTAGTAATTTCCTATTTTTTAAGATAAAAATGCATGTATCGATAAATTGCATAAATATGTTCAGATATGTGTGGAAAAATAAAGAAATGACTGAAATTCTTAACCATGGCTATTTAGGAAATTTGATTTTGGAGACTTTCCATTTTATACCATATATGTATGTATCTCATATTTCTGTATGGTTTGGATTTTTTTACCCACAGCATATACTGTTCCGTAATTAAACAGAGGGTGGGGTGTGTGTGTGGGGAGCGAGAGAGAGTGAGAGACAGCGAGCAATGTGCAGAAGACAAACGATAACTGTTTCATGCATTTTGTCATCAGCGTGGTCAGAGCTGCCCCACTAGGCCTCCTGGAAGGTCAGACACTCGGCCAAGTGTTCACGGGTTCCAGCCCTTCCCCTCTCCTTCTTTACCCCAAGAAGGAGAGGCACTTACTTTAGCATCACATGATTTTACAAGGATCAAATGAAAAATGGTTGCGAGAAGCCTTTATCAACTATAAAGCTCTTTCAAATACAAGCGATTATAATCATAATCAAAGTGCACTTCCCATCCCAGGCAGGTCTGGTTGGTTACTGCAGAAAACCCTCCCAGTGAGTGCTCGGTGCCAGCAACCTGCAGGCCACTTTATCCCAAATAGCGCTGGCCCCACTGTCCCCCTCCCACCACCCCCTGCTTCTCAGGGAGGGAGTCCAGCCGGCCTCCTGCCTCCTCACTTCATCCCGGCCCTGACGCAGCCGCTTCCCAGCAGAGCTTGGCTGTTCCTTGAACTTTCAGTGTTGGTTCGATTTCCTCCAGTGGTACCACATGCTGCTGTGCAAACAGAGCACGTGGTCCCGCCAAACAAAGGAACATGTGTGCTGCAAACCATCCCCCTATCACGGGAGCGCCGAGCTCCGCCAGGAGAGGGCTGGGCCTGCGCACTCTAATTTTTCACCGCAGTTTAAACACTCCGTGAGCCTCTCAGGAAGCGGCGGGGGTGGGGGGCGGCCGGAGAGCAGGGGCCTGCGTCTCCGCCGTTTCCATCACCGCCCTGGAAATAGCATCTGAACGCGCACGGCCCGACCAGGCTTCCCCCAAGCTGCTAAGATTTCATTTCACCTCCGACAGGCTTCATGGGGACTCGCTGTTAAAAGATCACTCTCCCGGGATGCGATCGGAGCGGGAGGGGGCCCGGCACTGTATACAGCTGTCAAAACGTCTCCGACAGGAGACGAAGGCACATCTGCACGAGCCTGTCTCAGGCTGCGGGGCACACAGGGAGTGCCTCAAACCTATCAGTGTAATGCCGAGCGGTAATTGCATTAGGATTAGTTATCTCCTGCGCTCTGCTCATTAGCCCGGAGGATGGCTCGCATCCAGCGAGAGGGTGGCACAGGGAGAGGGATGGGATGTGCGCCTAACAGGTCGTGATAATGAAAGACTAGCTCTCCTGGAGTTTGCTCCCCCCTCCCCCCCTCCCCACCCGGCCCCCTACTCTCCGCCTCCCTCTTCCTCTAAACCTCATTTCCTGACTTTTTTCCTGAAGGTCTTATGAAATGTGCAATTTAGGAAGATTACAATGAAAAAAAAAAAAAAAAAGAATCGAGGCTGGTTGAAGGTGGGGGAGGGATGCTGCAGAGAGCGCGGGGAGGGGTTGCCTGAGTCAAACGAAGGGAAGGAGGAGGCTGGGACTCTGATGCCAAAGCCGGGGCCACAAGAATGCCTGGGTTCTTTTTCTGCCGGAGCTCGTTCCTGACATGTTTGAACTTCCTTCCCTGTGTAATGCCTAAGACCAGGATGAGACGGAAAGATGACGATTTCCAGGGGATTTGGATCCGGGGAAGACGCACCTTAGATTGTGTGAACTCTGCGGGCCGCGCCCACTCCGGGTTGAGCTGGTTGAGTTAAGCGGGCTCCCTGCTCAGCACTCCCACAGCTTTTCCATTACAGAAGCGCCAGAGAGGAGATGCTTGTCTCACGGCTGTTCCGCAGGGAACAGGGACCCAGTCATTCCATTCTTCAGTGCCCCTAGCACACTGTCTGGCATACACAAAGTGCTCAAAAAAAGCAGGATGAATAACAGTTTTATTTTTATTTTCACTCTCGCTCCGTCTCCTAGGCTGGAGTGCAGGGGCAGGACTATAGCTCATTGGAACCTTGACTTCCTTAGCCTTCCAAAGTGCTGGGATTACAGGCATGAGCCGCCAAGCCAGACCTCAATAATTTTAGAAAGTCAGGGAGGACATCATCAATTTCAAGAGACACCACTTACAAAACACGATTTTCAGGCAGACCAACCGATGTACTGGCAATGTGAACAACGTCAGCTAATCTAGCTTCTCTAAACTTGTTTTCCTCATGTGTAAAACAGGGGTAATAATTTACCTCATAATCAATGCTTATTTATATGTATGTAAATCACCACAAAGTCCACTGAACACATAGTAGGTGCTCAATAGACATTAGTTCATCGTGACATCTTGCTTTATTCATCCCTAAAATGGGGATTAAAAAAAGAAACTCTTTGATGTCTCAGGAGGAGGTAATTAATGTTCTCTTAACCCATCCGAACAGGCCAATAGAGTACAAAGTTGTTTTATAATTAAGAAATGTATCAAACCCCGTGCAGGACTAATTGCTGTGCAAATTTGATTGAGGCCTGTGAGGACAAGATTGCCTTTAATGGGTTGCAGCATAGGGGACTATTTAATATTCTTCAGGGAAGTTTCAATACCCAAGTCTCAGCATTGGAGACTGCCTCACCAACCATTAGGAACACTAGTCAATGGTTTGGAGTGAATACACCAGGGCTTTGCTTAAATAATTATTTTGAAACTGGAAGGTTTATTGAGGGTTCAGGGTTCAGATTTAGAAATGTCAGAAATAGAGTTTTATTTGTTTCCATTGCACATAATGAATTGCCCTTTAAATAATGAAGCAATGAAAATGCCAAGCACCACATACTCTAAAGGATTGCCAAATGTTGAATTAGGCCCCTGTGAGACTCAAGCCTTCAAAGCCACATGCATCACAGAACTGAGGCATTGAAAGTTTTCATAGAAATCATTGATCCAGAGGTTGTTCAGTGAGGACCACACCCCTCACCAAGTCCACAATCTAAACTTTTCAACTTCTTCTTTCGTTTTTTTGGAATACCCTGGGGATCCCTTATTACCGGGCATCTAGAACAGTATTGTGGGGAGGTGGCAACCGAGAGAAGCTCGCAGAACAGCCTGTTTGGATTCCGTTTACTTGTATGGAACAAAAATGTTCTCCCTTTGTCAGTAAGGTTATGTATGTGTATTCCACTGGGGGCCAGGTGGGAATGACTGATGGGACCAGCTTGCTGTCTGAGGCTACTGGTTCTGCTTCTCACAAGTCAATACCAAAGGAAGAGTAAAGGACTGGAGTGTCTTAGCTGTAGAGTCAAATGTTTTCCTGCCATCCATCGAGCCTCAGAACACAAGTCATTTTTCCTTCTCATACCCGATTCTCTCTCTGTCTCTTCTCCATGCTCTGCAGGTAAGATTTCCCTCTCTGTTTCCCAGGTTAATTCATCCACATTTGCCCTTGACTTCATTGCCCTCTGCCTCCATCAGGGGTTTTGCTCCTTAGTTATCATTTTTTTCCTCATAAGTATATTTTATATCTCCTTGTTTAGTGGAGCTTTACTTGATTTACTTCTGTCCAATCACAATCCAGTCTTCTTGATATTGAAAATAAATCTTCATTTGAGTTTGCTCTTTTTCTAGTAATTCTTTCCTTTTACTTTCTACCTCATTTGTCTATATCTACTGCCTCTGCTGTGACATTACCCGTATCTCTGCAATCCCCTGATATCCAGCTTTGTCTCCTTTAGTCCACTGATAGACAATGTCAGCGGCCCATTCCGATCCCATCTTTATCAATTTCTCCTTAAGTCCCCTGAGGCCTATGCCGTGTGGCACTTTCTAAGTCTTTTCCAAGTTTCTCTGGCTGTTGCTCATCTGGGTCTCCCAGGCTTCTTTTTCTTGTCCTTCTCCTAAAATATGCACATGCCTCAATAATCAGAGCTGACATTTATTGAGTACTTATTGTGCATTTTAATCCTCCCATCAACCCTATAAACCAGGTACATTAACCGTTTCATTTTATAGAGGAAGGACCCAAGGCTCAGAGAGCTGATGGGTGTCAAATCCTGATCTGCTTTGTCTGACTGTAGAGTTCAAGCACTTAACCATCTGCTCTGTTGCCCAAGGTTTGGTTCTCTGATCTCAATCCCTTGCTCTTTTACTATTGTACAGATCTCACAACATCTGCATGTCCCATCAGATCTCAAGCCTCAAATGTGCTGTACTGATGATCTGACCACCCTCATTCCGGTTCCCTGTCCTGACTTCTGTCACAGATCCACTATTTTCCCCAGGACAAAGGCCTCACCCTTAGAACCTTCTTCTCTTTTCTTAGCTCACCTTTCTCAGTCCTTCATTCTACTGGACACTAGGCCTTAGCATATTTCTTTCATGAAGTCTCTTGAATATTTTCCAAAATTTTTTTCTCACTACTGTTCCCTTAGTTTAGGTACTGAAATGGACCGTTGTTGGAACCAATACAGCATACTATTATCTTCTTACTCCCTACTCCTGCTGTTGGTTCCCACCTAGTTTACTCTGTTCATCACGGTCAGAATGATCTGAAAACATTTCTTCAACATTCACATGATATTACTCTAGGAACTTTAATGACTTCCCTCTACTGTAATAAAATTGATACTCTTTAGCATGTTATTCAAAGTCCTTTATGTTCTTGTCTCCCTACTTTTCATTCTACATCATCTCAATTTTTCTAAACAATTCCTTTGTCTGTTTTAACTAATTAATAATTAATTGATATCTCGCTGTAGACAACAAATGCCTTACTTAAGACCCTGTTGCAATCTCATCTGCAGAAACCTGGGGCAATAGCATTATGCTGTGGTTTGCAAGTGTGTGAATTAAGGACCTGGACGCAAAGTTCCACTCTGCATCTGCTAGCTAGGAGACCTTGAAAAGGTTCCCTAATCATCCTATGTTTTCATTTTCTTCTCTGTAAAATTAGGAGATGTCCTGAATTTGAATACATAAGTAGATATAAAGTTGGCGGTAAAGAGAAGAGGCTCAACAAATGGTAGCTATATCTAATACTTTGTTATTTTCCCCATATGCTTGATGCTTTTCTGATTCTGTGCCTTTGGTGAACACACCCTCTTTATGAAATTGTCCTCTTCTGCGTCTCTGCTGATCAGATTCTCTCAGTTCTTCAAAATCTTTTCACCCCGTTAGCTCAGGGAAACCTCCCTGCTAATTCCCCTCAGAAGAGGAATTTTCCCCTAAGTTAGTTTTGGGGCTTCGACCAGGCACATGCAAATCAACCCTTAATTATACAGCACCTTGTGCCACCCTCTGTGTGCTTTAAGCATGTATCTCTACTCACCCAACCCCCTCAGGGCTGTCCAGGGGAGCATTAAGCACCTGGGATGAAGGGAGGTGAGGAGTCCCTGAGGAAATGCTCAATGGACAGAATAATGGCGTGGAGAGGGAGGGAAGTGAGTATATAAAACAGGAAAAGTCAGGGCAGGTGTCAGGCATTCCCCTTCTTCCTTTCTTTCCGCCTTTCTTGGACAAAATAAGTAGTGCATTTAACTGATATCTTCAACAAGCACAATCGAAGGATGTGATCAAAACAAAACTTTATTTTGTTTCCCACTGCCCATTCAAAATTTATTCAGTGGAGATAAAGTTTCCCTGCCCTTGGAAATGAATGGGCCCCACACTTTAAAAAAACCCTATTTATTAAGATATATTTACATACAATAGTATGCACAGATCTTAAGTGTTCAGTTTGATGAGTTCAATAATTGTATACACTGGTGAAATCACCTAAACAAAATATAAAACATTTCCATTACCCCAGAAAGTATCCTCATTCTTTTCCAGTTGTTTACTTTCCCACCAATTGTAACCCCACCTCCACTGCCTGCCAGACACAACCACTGTTCTGATTTCTCTCACAACAGGTTAGTTTTGTCTGTCCTGGACTTCCTATAAATGAAATCAAAGAGCAGTATGTACTTTTTCATGTCTGTCTTCTTCTGCTCCACATAGTGTTTTAAAAATATATCCTTGTAGTGGTTTGTTCTTTAATTATTGCTAAGTAGTATTCTATTGTATAAAAATACCATAGTCTGTTTATTCATTGACTTGTTAATTGACAATTGGGTCTTCTCTAGATTTTATGCATAAGGCTGCTATACATTTATTTGTGCAAATGTTTTAGTGGATACATGTTTTCATTTATTTGGGTTGAGTACCTAAGAGTAGGATTGCTGAATCATAGAGTGAAGTGCATGTGATGAGAAATACGCCGTTGGGAACTGGTCTTTCGAGCAGTAGGACTGTATGGCCAGAATGCAATACCTTTATTGGGTGCTCCATTTAAGTCTTAGTTTTCTGTGAGTTTTTTGTTTTCAAAGTCTATTGCAATTTGAATCCTCATGTTGCCAACCATTTGTCTACTTTTGTTAAATATTGATAGAAAACCTTACAAGGATCTGGGCGATTAATGAACTTGAAGTTGTTTCTTACAGAGTAGTCTCTTATTTATTTATGCAGGTTTTTAAAAAAGGTGTTGAGGTGCTGCAAAAACATCACTGGACTTCTTAATACTCCTATGAACCAAAGCTAGATCAAAGATGCTTATGTTTCAGTTGGAGAAGCTGGGGTATAGAGTGGTGGCAGGGAATGCAATAATTTCTTTGTAGAATAGACTCATCTACAATGTCCCAATATTAATCTGCATCACCCATACTGAGATGATGAGGGCAGAAGAAATGAACAAACGACAGACATGACAGGCCCCAGGTTCCATTATCTGTATGCCTACTATCCATTTTCTGCTCCACTCCATCACTCACTTCAGATATCACAGAATAAGCACTCCATTCCCTTTAGGGTCACCTTGGTGCTAACACTTAGTAACTCCCTTGTGGTATATTCCAGATGTAGGGTATTTGGCTTAAAAAAAAATACCACAGACAAAACCAGAGCATCACTGCTATGATTTCACTGGCTCTTATGAACAAAGCTGAATTTGGTCTCTTCTGTAGTTAGAGGAGAAACCTCTCAGGAATAGCCAAAGCACTGAGAAAGAAGGGTTGGCAATTCACAAGTGGGGCAGAGAGTGGGATTAGGACATTCTGGAAAGAGTTCTGAAATAAAATAGCTTTTATGCTGAGAAGGTATGATATGGGACCACTTCTATGGAATAAAAATTATCTTTCCTTGAAATCATTCATGCTCAGGAAGAGTTTTGAAACTTTGGTTAAATATGCCTGAGTACTAGAAGTGATCATCCGGATACTGACATAAGTCCATCATCCCAAGGCTCTCTCACGTTGCCCTTTTTTAACCATATCCACTACCCTTTTGCTTCCACCTCCTCCTTAACCCTGGCAATGAGACTAATATGTTCTCTATGCCTGTGTTTCATAATTTTATGAAAGTTATGTACATGGAATTATACGGTATGTAACTCTTTTGAGAGTCTCCATGTCATTGTATGTATCAGTAACTTTTTTTCTGTGTATTGCTGAGTAGTATTCCATGGTATGAATGTACCACAGGTTGTTTAACCACACAGCTGTTGAAGGGTCTGGGTTGTGCCCAGTTTTCTCCTATTGTGAGTAATGCTGCTATAAACATTTGTGTATGGGTTTTTGTGTGAATATAAGTTTTCATTTCTCTGTGATGAAAGTCCAGAAGTGCAATTTCTGGGTCATACAGTGTTTGTAAAGAAACTACCAAACTCTTTTCCAGAGTGACTGTACCATTTTACCTCTCTATCAGCAAGATATGAATGATCCAGTTTTTTCTCCATCCTCATCAGCATTTGATGGGATCCATAGTGTTATCTAATTACGGTTTTAATTTTCCTTGCCTTAATAGCTAACATCTTTTCATGTGCTTATTTGCCATCTATATATTCTCTTTGATGAAATGTCTCTTCATGTTTGCACATTTTCTAATTGGATTGTTTCTTTTTTACTGTTGAGACTTGAGAGTTCTTTGTATATTCCAGATACTGTCAAATATGTGGTTTCCAAATATTTTCTCATCCTCTGTAGCTTGTCTTTTTATCTTAACAGATCATTTTTCATAAAGCAGAAGTTTGTAATTTTGGTGAATTTCAATTAATAAATTTTTCCTTTTGTGGATTGTTCTTTACGTGTCAAGTCTAGGATCTCTATCTGGCCCTAAATCTCAAAGATTTTCTCCCATTAAAAATAATTTTATAGTTTTACCTTTTATATTTAAGTCTGTGATTTGTTTTGATTTAATTTGCTTAATTTTGGCTTAAAGACCAAAATTGAGGTTGAACAGCTTCTTCCTCCTTCCCTCCTTCTCTTCCTTGCTCTCCTCCTGTCCCTTCTTCTCTTTCACCTTCTTCACTTTGCCGTCCCCTATTCTGCCCCTCTTTCCCCTCCTCCTTCTTCTCCTCCTCCTTCTTGTCTATAGATGTCTAATTGCTCCAACACAGTTTGTTGAAAACCTGTCTTTCATCCATGGAGTTGCTTTTAAACCTTTACCAAAATCGGTAGGGCATATTTGTGCAGGTCTATTTCTGTGTTTTCTGTTCTATTGCATTATCTATGTGTTATACCAGGTCTTGATTACTGTAGCTATATAAAAAGCTTTGAAAACAGGTAAACTGATTTTCTTACTTTATTCTCCATTTCCAAGGTTTTCTTTGTTTAGCTAATGTTTTTGTTTAGTTATTTTGCCTTTCCATATGAATTTTAGAATAGTCCTATCTATACCTACAGAAAATCATTCTAGGATTTTTATAGGAATTGCATGAAACCTGTATATAAATTTGGTTAAAAATGGCATCTTTTGCTATGTTGAGTCTTCCAAATCATAAAAATGATATGTCCCTCCTCTTAGTTAGACATTCTTTGATTTCTTTTCCTTTTTTTTTTTTTTCGTGTGTGTGTGTGTGTGTGTGTGTGTGTTGAGACGGAGTCTCTCCTCACTGCACCCTCTGCTTCGCAGGTTCAATCAATTCTTCTGCCTCAGCCTCCCCAGTAACTGAGACTACAGGTGCGTGCCACTACGCCCAGCTAATTTTTTTTTTTTTTTTTGTATTTTCAGTAGAGATGGGGTTTCACCATATTGGCCAGGCTGTTCTCAAACTGCTGACCTCATGATCCGCCTGCCTCAGCTTCCCAAAGTGCTGGGATTACAGGTGTGAGCCACTGCACCCAGCCTGATTTATTCCATCATTGTTTTGTAATTGTCAGCATACAAGTTCTGTACAAGTTTTATTAGATTTCATTTTTTAAATGAATTGTAAGTGGTGGTGTATTTTCGACTTCAATGTCCATATGTTCATTGCTAGTATATAGAAATATAAAACATATTTATATAAATATTAAAAACCAAAATAATAAGAGTTTTAAATGCTTATCTTACATCCTTACTGAACTCACTTATTAGTTCTAGGTGGTTTGTGTTAACTTTCTTGGGATTTTCTACAAGAATAGGCATGTTCTTGCCTTATTGCACTGTCTATAACCTTCAACATTATGTTGAAAAGACTGAAGAGAAGATATCTTTGTCTTATTCCTGATCTAGGAGGAAAGCACTTAGTCTTTCATTATTAAGCATAATGAAAGCCACGGGTTTGTTGTAGATTATCTTATCAAGTTTAGGAAATTTTCCTCTAGTCCTATTTTTTTCTGACAGCTAAAAAAAATTGTGAAGAGATATTGAATTTTATCAAATGCTTTTTCTGTATTGACTGATATGATCATATCATTTCTCCTTTAGCCTATTAATATACTATATTATATTGATTTATATGAATTTTGATATTTGAATATTGATATTTTATATTGAACAGTGCACCTCTGGCATAAATGCTACTTGGTCACTGTATACAATTCTTTTTTTATTATTGCTGAATTCTATTTGATAATATTTTGTTAAAGATTTTTGTATTCATATTATTGAGATATATTGGACTATAGTTTTCTTTGATCAGAGTAATATTGTTTTAGCTTCATAAAATAAGTTAGAGTGTCCTCTTCTATTTTCTGAAAATGGTTGCATAGAAGTGGTGTTAATTCTTCCTTAAATGTTTGGTAGAACTCTCCAGTGAAATGACTTGGGCCTGGAAATTCATTTTTGGGGATTTTCGTGGTTGTAAATTCAATTCTTTAATAGATACAAGGATATTTAAATAATCTATTTCATATTGGATGAGTTGTAGTAGTTTAAGGAATTTATCCATTTCCTCAAAGTTGTTAAATTGGTTTGTAGAGTTGTTCATAGTACTCTCTTATCTTTTTGATGTCTGCAAGGTCTGTAGTGATATCCTCATTTTAGTCCTAATATTGGTAATTTGTGTCCTCTTTTTTTCTTTGTCAGTCTTGCTAAAGGTCTGTCCATTTTATTGATTTTTCCCCAAAGAACAGGATCTTTATTTCATTGATTTCCTCTATTGTTTTTCAATTTCATGGATTTCTGCTCTTATATGTTTTTATTTCCTTCTTTCTGTTTGTTTTGGGTTTATTTAGCTCTTCCTATGTTCTTGAGGTGGGAGCTTAGATGATTGATTTGAGACTTTTCTTCTTTTCTAATGTATGCATTTAATGTAAATTTCCCTCTCAGCATGCTGTAGCTGTGTTCCACAAACATTTATGTGTTTTTCCTCCAGCTCAATGTTATTTCAAAATTTACCTTGAGACTTCACCTGTGATCCATTAATTTTTTTAAAAGTGTTTACTTTCCAAGAGTTTGGAGATTTTCCTGTTGCATTTTAAAAAATTGATTTCTAGTTTGATTCTATAGTAATTGGCAAACACACTATGATTTCAGTTCTTTTACATTACATGAGGTTTGTTTTATGGTCTAGGATATGGTAAATCTTGTTATATGTTCTATGGCACTTAAAAAGAAGTGCTATTTTGGGTGTTCTATTAACATATATTGAATTCTGTTGGTCAATACTGTTGAGTTCTTCTATATCTTGTTGATTTTCTGTCTAGTTGTTTTATCAGCTGTCATGCAGGAGGTTTTGAAGTCTCCAATTACAATTCTGTATTTATCCATTTCTCTTTTCAGTTCTATAAGTTTTTGCTTTACATATGTTGAAGGTCTGTTACTTGATACATATACATTTAGGATTGCTATGTCTTTTTGGTGGACTGACCTTTTCAACATTATATAATGCCCCCTCTGTCTCTGGTAATTTTCTCTTTTCTGAAGTCTACTTTGTCTAGTATCAATATAAACACTCCTACTTTGTTCTGGTTGCAGGATATATCTTTCTTTCTGTCCTTTTATTTTTAACCTTTCTGTATTGCTATTTTCAAAATGAGTTTCTTATAGAGCATATAATTGGGTCATGTTTTGTAATCACCTCTACCAATCTCTGGCTTTTAATTCATGTATTTAGACCACTTACCTTTAAAATAATTATTGATATATTAGGGCTTAAGTCTACCATTTTAATTTTTATTTCTTGTTCTCTGTTTTTTATTTCCTTTTTTTCTCTGCCTTTCTGTGGGTTACTTGAACATGGTTTTAGATTTCCATTTGGATTTGCCTATAGTGTTTGTGAATGTATCCTTTTGTATAACTTTTTTATTTTTGGTGGTTGCTGTAGATATTATATTATTTATACATAACATATCATGGTCTACTGACATAATTATTTTACCAGTTGAAATGAAGTATAAAAGCTTACCTCCCTTTACCTTTCCCTGTGTATAATTGTCTGAAATATTTCCTATACATACATCTAGAACCACATTCAGACACTATTTTTTCCACCATCAAACATAATTTAGAAACCTGAGAAGGAAAGTTTATCTTATTTACCCATATACTTTTTTACTGTGTTCTTTCTTCATGCCTTATGTTCCACGATTCCCTCTTTATTTTCTTTTTATTTTCCTTTCTGCTTAAAGATTTTATTTTAGTCACTCTTTTGGAATAGGTCTTCTGCCAAAAAATACTCTTAATTTTCCTGTCTCTGAACATCTCTAGTCCTCTTCATTTCTGAAGGATATTTTCACTGAGCGTAGATTTTTGGTTTGACAGTTTTCTTGCAGTAAATGTTGTGCCATTTCCTTTTGGTCTCCACAGTTTCTAATGAGAGATCTGCTGCCATTCAACTAGAGTTTTTCTTCTATTGCTATGATGTAGTTTTACTCTCTTTGCTTTAAGATTTTTTTTGTCTTCGATATTCAGAAGTGTGGCTGTCATGTGTCTTAGTGTGAACTTCTTTGAATTTATCCTATTTGGGCTCTTTCATGTTCTTGAATGTGCATGTTTATGTTTCTTGCCAAGTTTGGGAAGTTTTCAACCATTATTTCTTTGAGTACATTTCAGCTCTACCCTACTTTTTCTCTCCTTTTAGGACTCTAATGACACAAATATTTGATAATTTTTAAATTACCGAACAAGTCCCTAAAGCTCTGTTCATGTTTTCTTCATTCTGTTTTTCCTCTGTTCAGATTGAATAATTTCCATTTTTCTATCTTCCAACTCACTGATTATCTCCCTCCCTGTCTTCTCTACTCTGCTGTTGAACCCATCCACTGAATTTTTATTTTAAAACATTTATATTTGTTTGTTTCTTAAAATAAATACATTTTTATTGTGGTAAAAGACACATGACATAAAATTGACCATCTTAAGAATTTTAAACTGTATAGTTCAGTGGTATTAAGTACATTCATATTTTTGTGCAACTGTCACCAGCACCCACCTCTAGCACTCTTTTCATCTTGCAAAACTAAAACTCCACACCCATTGGGCAATAATTACTCATTCTCCCTTCCACCGATCCCTGCAAACTGTCATTCTATTTTCTGTCTCAATGAATTTAGCTGCTCTAGGGATTTTATATAAATGGAATCTTAGAATATTTGTCTTTTTTTTTGGGTGTGTGACTAGCTTATATTTCTTAGCATAATATTCTCAAGGTTTATCCCTGTTGTAGCTAGTGTCAGATTTTCTTTCTTTTTTTTTTTTTAAACATCATCTTGCTCTGTCGCCAGGTTGGAGTGCAGTGGTGCAATCTCGGTTCACTGTAACCTCCACTTCCCAGGTTCAAGCGATTCTCCTGCCTCAGCCTCCTGAGTAGCTGGGACTACTGCCATGTGCCACCACGCCCAGCTAATTTTTGTATTTTTAGTAGAGACAGGGTTTCACCAGGTTGACCAGAATAGTCTTGATCTCTTGACTTTGTGTTCCACCTGCCTTGGCCTCCCAAAGTGCTGGGATTACAGGTGTGAGCCACCACGCCTGGCTCGGATTGTCCTTCCTTTTTAAGACAGAATAATATTCTGTTATATGTGTATACCATATTTTGTTTATTCATTCATCCATTGATGAACACTTGGGTTGCTTCAATGTTTTAGCTATTGTGAATCACGTTGCTATGAACATGGATGTACAAATCTCTTCAAGACCCTGCTTTCAATTTTTGGGGCGTACATATACTCAGAAGTGGAATACCTAAATTATATGGCAATTTTGTTTTTAATATTTCAGGAATATCTGTACTGTTTTCCATGATGGCTGTACCAATTTACGTTCCCACCCACAGTGTACGATGGTTCCCTTTTATCCACATTCTCTCCAACGCTTATTTTCTCTTTTTTCAATAGTAGCCATCCTAATGGGTATGAGGTAGTATCTTATGGTTATTTTGATTTGTATTTTCCTGATGATTGGTGATGTAGAGCATCTTTTCATGTGCCTACTGGCCATTTGTATATCTTTGGAGAAATGTCTATTCATTTTTTGATGATGCACAAAAACTTCAAAACATCAAAACTTTTTTGATGCACAAAAGTTTTTAATTTTTATGAAATACAATTTGTCTTTTTTTATTATCTGTGTCATTGGTGTCGTATCCAAGAATCCATTATTGAATAGAATGTTGCAAAGCTTTTGTCCTAGGTTCTCTCCTAAGAGTTTTATCATTTTAGTTCATTCATTTTTAGTTAATTTTTGTATATGGTGTTAGGTAAGGGTCCAACTTTATTGTCTTGCATGCTTATATTCAGTTGTTCCAACATCATTTGACTGTCCTTTCCTCATTGGCCTTAGCACCCCTGTTGAAAATAATTTGACCAAATATATGACGGTTTATTTATGGTTTCATTGGTCTATATGTCTGTTTCATTGGTCTAAACATCTGTCTTTATGCCAGTACCACACTATTTTATTACTGTAGTTTGTCTTGAGTTTTGAAATCTGAATGTATGAGTCTTCCAATTTTGTTCTTTTTTAAGATTGTTTTAGCTATTTGGGGTCACTTGAGATTCCACATGAATTTTAGGATGGGCTTTTCCGCGTCTGCAAACATGTTGTTGGGCTTTTGATAAGGGTTACATTTAATTCGTTGATCACTTTGGGTAATATTGACAACGTAAATAATATTATGTCTTCCAAACCATGAACCTGGGATATCTTTCCACTTATTTATGTCTTTTAAAATTTCTTTCAGCAATGTTTTATAGTTTCCATTGTGTAAGTTTTTCACCTCCTTGGTTAAGGTAATCCTTAAACTCTATTCTTTTGGTGCTTTTGTAAATGGAATTATTTTCTTAATTTTCCTTTTAGATTGTTCATTGTTAGTCTGTAAAACTGCAGTCTTTTTTTGTGTTGGTTTTGTATCCTGCTACTTTGCTGAATTTGTTTTTTAGTTCTAACCTTTTTTGTTTTTTTGTGGAATCTTTAGGATTTCCTATATATAAGATCATATTATTCACAAATAGAGGTAATTTTACATATTTTCCAATTTGGATGACTTTATTTTTCTTGCCTAATTGCTCTAGCTAGAACTTCTGGTACTTTATTGAGTAGAATTGGCAAAAGTGTATATCCTTGTCTTGTTCCTAATCTTAGAGGAAAAGCTTTCAGTTTTGTTTTCCATTGATCATGATGTTTGCTGTTAATTTTTCATTTATAGCTTTTATTTTGTTGGAAGTTTTCTGCTGTTCCTAGTTTGATTCTTATCATGAAGGGGTGTTGAATTTCATCAGATGCTCTTCCACATTAATTGAGATGGTCATGTGGTATTCACTCCACTTGTTTTTTTCTTCATTCTGCTAATGTGAATTACGCTGATCAATTTTTATATGTTGAGTCTTGCGTTCCAGGAATAAATCATGATGTATAATGTTTTTTTAACATGCTGCTAAATTCAGTTGGCTAGTATTTTGTTGAATATTTTTGCACCAATTTTCATTAGGCATAGTGATCTATAGTTTTGTTTGTTTGTCTTTTGCAGTATCTTTATCTGGCTCTGGCATCAAGGCAGTACTAGCCTGATGTAATGAGTTAGGAAAGTACTGTTGTGAAATGTTCTCTCCTTTTCAATTATTTGGAAAACTTTGAGAAGGATTGATGTTAGCTCTTTACACGTTTGAGAGCATTCACTACTAAAGTAGTCAGGTCTAGGGCTTTTTGTTGTTGGGAGTTCTTTGATTACCAGTGGAATCTCCTTACTAGTTATATCTGTTCAGTATTTCTATTTCTCTAGGATTTAGTCTTGGTAGGTTTTGTGTTCCTAGAAATTTGTCCATTTTATTTCAATTATCCAATTTGCTGGCACACAATTATTTTTGTAGTATTGGTAGTAATGTCCTCACTTTAATTTCTGATTTCAGTAATTTGAGTCTTTTTTTTTTTTTTTTTTTTTTTGAGATGGAGTCTCCTTCTGTTGCCCAGGCTGAAGTGCAGTGGCGTGATCTCGGCTCATTGCAACCTCAGCCTCCCAGATGTAAGCGATTCTCCTGCCTCAGCCTCCCGAGTAGCTAGGACTACAGGCACATGCCACCATGCCTGGCTAATTTTTTTGTGCTTTTAGTAGAGACGGGGTTTCACTATGTTGGCCAGGCTGGTCTTGAACTCCTGACCTCACGATTCGCCTGCCTTGGCCTCCCAAAGTGCTGGGGTTACAAGCATGAGCCACTGAGCCTGGCCAAGTCTTCTTTTTTCTAAAGTCAATATAGCTACCCAGGGATGGTGGCTCACACTCATAATCCCAACACTTAAAGGGAAGGCAGAGGCAGGGAGGATAGCTTGAGCTCAGGAGTTTGAGACCTACCTGGGCAATATAGCAAGACTGCATACTCCACAAAACAGAAAAGAAAAAGGACAAAAAAAAGAGAGAGAAAGTCAATATAGTTAAAAATCGGTCAATTTTGTTTATCTTTTTAAGGGACCAACTTTTGGTTTTGTTGATTTTCTCTATTGTTTTTCTCCTTCTTATTTATTTCTGCTCTAATCTTTATTATTTTATTCCTTTGATGGTTTTGAGTTTAATTTTCTCTTCTTGTTCTGGTTCCTTACATTGTAAAGTTAGGTTGTTAATTTGAGATATTTCTTCTTTTTTAATATTAGTGTTAATGGTGATAGGTAACTCCCTTAGGACTGCTTTCACTGTGTTGTTAAGCTTTGATATGTTGTGTTGTGTTTTCATTTTCATTTGTCACAAGATATTTTTAAATTTCCCTTGTGATTTCTTTGATCCACTGGTTGTTTAAGAATATGTTGTGTAATTTCCACAAATGTGCCCATTTTTCAATTTTTGGTCTATTATTGATTTCTGACTTCATTCTATTGCGGTTGGAGAAGATACTTTGTAAGATACCTGTCTTTTAAAATCTACTGACACTTAACTTTGGGCCTAACATATGCCCTATCCTGGAGAATGCATGTGCACCTGAGAGGAAGGTGTGTCTGTCGTTGGTGGTTAGGGTATTCTGTATATGTTTGTTAGATTTGGTTGGTTGATTTTATTGCTCAAGTCTTCTGTTTCCTTACTTATCTTCTGTCTGGTTGTTATATCCATTACTGAGAACAGATTATTAAAGCCTCCAACTATTGTTGTACTATTACTCTCTTCGATTCTGTCAATTTTTGCTGCATATATTTTGATGGTCTGCTATTATATGTGAATATGTTTACAATTGTTGTATCTGCTTGATGCATTGAATCTTTTATTAATGTATGACATTCTTGTTTTACTCCCGTAATTAAAAAAATTTTTTTAATTCTATTTTTTTCTGGCATAATAGCGACTCTTCTCTTTTTGTTACTATTTGCATGGAATAGCTTCTGTTCTTTCACTTTCAACCTATTTGTTTCTGGATTTAAAGTGAATAGTAGGCAGCACAGTTGAATCATATTTGTCTTCTTTTTAAATTTAAATCTGTCGATTTTTTGTTTGTTTGCTTTTTTGTTTGTTTTTGAGACAGGATCTCACTCTGTTGCTCAACCTGGCGTCCAGTGGTACAGTCACAGCTCCCTGCAACCTCTGCCTCCTGGGCTCAAGTGATCCTCCCACCTCAGATTCCCAAGTAGTCCTGACTACAAGCATAGACCACCTCACATGGCAAATTTATAAATATTTTGTAGAGACAGGGTTTCACCATGTTGCCCAGGCTGGTGATCTTTGTTTTTTTAGTTGAAGATATTAATCCATCTATATTTAAGTTTGAATTTTAGTTAATTTATTTTCGGTCCTCAAATTTCCGTTTAGTTATTTTATATATCTTCTATTTTTCTGCTGAGGCTTTAAAAAATGTGCTTTAAGTGTGTTTGTTACCAGGCGCAGTGGCTCATGCCTGTAATCCCAGCACTTTTGGAGGCCGAGGCGGGTGAATCACAGGTCAGGAGATTGAGACCATCCTGGCTAACACAGTGAAACTTTGTCTCTACTAAAAATACAAAGCAAATTTAGCCGGGCGTGGTGGTGTGCGCCTGTAGTCCCAGCTACTCGGGAAGCTGGGACAGGAAAATCGCTTGAACACAGGAGGCAGAGGTTGCAGTGAGCCAAGATCACACCACTGCACTGTAGCCTGGGTGACAGAGCGACACTCCATCTAAAAAAAAAGGTGTGTTTGTTATTGTTTTTTGAAGCATTTTTATCATTTCTTTTTAAAAACCTTTGTCATATAATTCTAAGTCTAGGCTTCCCATTGGCCTTTACTGGCATGAGTGGGATGGGGCCACAGTAGGTTCTGAAATTTTTGGAGGGAGCAGAGTGGTTATTATCTAAAAAAGCTTTCTATCTTCCTAGGCCACTCCTTTCTTGGTCCTTTGGATAGGGAGGCTGTTTTTAATCTCTGCCCATTGGTATTTCTGGGTTCTTGGCTTCTTCAGCTCTACATATGGGATATATGAAGAAAAAGAGAAAGCAAGAAACTTCAAATTGTGTTGTTCTGGGGAGCCCTGAGGTCCCCAGGTGGTCTACCGTTTTTTCTCCGTCTGTGTTTGTTTTACATACATTCTGTACCGTGCTTTTAGTTATACTTAGCAGGAAGAATATGGAAAGTTATGCCCTCTTCATCTTCCTGGAAGCAGAATTATATCCATAGATTACATTTATAATAAGAAAAACATACATATTTTAAGAAAACAAAACAAAATGACTTAAATTACAGCTAGAGGCATTTGAGTAAATCAAAACGTGCCTGTCTGATTCAATACAGAGATAATAAAATTGGTGGCTATGGTACTGGGTAATGATTAAAAATAATAGCCACTTGTTATTAAGCACATGCTATGTGGTTTGTATGTATTCTCCATTTGTATTATTCCTTACAGAAAACCTGGGAGGCCAGCATTGTTCACATTTAACAGTGAAGTAAACTGAGATACAGTTTAAGAAAAGTTTCCAATGTTATTCTACTAATGAGTAAAACGCAGGGGCTCAAATCCTAGCCTATCTTAAACCAAAACCCATGCTATGAATCCCTGTGTTTCACTGCCTCTGTAGATTGTCTGTTAGAAGATGGAAGACTGGAGGTACTTAGGTGACATCCTGTGGAGAACAGGAAATGTTTGATGTGACTGAGCAGTCTCCATTATCTCTGGGTTTGTAGAAAGCACTGAAGGCCTCCTTGAAGGGAACTATTTTTTGCCTACATTACCAAAGGCATTTCTACAGAACTTTCATTTTATATGAGTGCCTTAAAACAACCTTGAGATGTAGGTGGAAGCCAGACTCAGTGTGAAACAGATGGGGAATCTGTAGCCCAGCAAGGTCGAGTGACTTGTCTAAGACCATATGGCATTTAGCGCTGGAAGGAGACCTGGAAAGCAGGAGCTGGTAGGCTTTCCACCAGCTCCCAGGGCTGCGTTCAGCTTGGGCTGCGCACGGTCACTTGGTTCTTACCAAACAGGGTTCTTTCTAGTTTAGACAGGGCCCGCTGCAGTTAAATCAGGGCCTCTCCTCCAGCAGCCTCCTGGCTTGCACCAATTTGCAGACTGTATCTGATGGAAACCTTATGTGGAACAAAAAAACAAACCTGAAAAGCCAGGCCCATCTCAGTATCTCCATCCGCTGGATAAACATCTCCAAGACAGACGCACAGAGAGGCCAGACTCCCTTTGCCAAGTTTTTAACCTAAAGTTTGGAAGCAGCTTGCATTTTCCATAGAGCAGTAAACTATTTTCATTCCTTTTACAATGAATGACTCCTTATGGGGTGATAATTTACTTTTAACCTCTTTCAGGACCTGATGATTTTGCCTTCTTGCCTGAAAAGAGTTGTGGGTTAAAAGAAAAGGCCTATTTCTTGAAGTTTCTTCTTTCCTATCTTTCCTTTTTCCCCTTTTGAAAGCCTGCTATGTTTGTTTCAGGGCTTTGGGAGTCTTTGGAGCCTTGCCTCTTTATTTGGAGAGAACTTGGCTCCTTCGTGGTGCCCCCATTCCTCTGCCGAATCTAATCTGACTGTTCTATTTATAATTCTTGAACAAGATGAATCTAGTCTTTGTGTTTCTTTCTGAGCAACAGCGTCCCCTCCCTAGGACTTGAGCCAGTTAACCTCTGTAAGAATCTCTTTAATTTCTCTGCAAATTGCCAGAAAGCCGGCAGCTGAAACCCTATCAGGTCCTGGATCATATCAGACCTGCTTTAAACTGGCACCCTCCTTCATCCTCCAATCTCCTGGGAGCTGATTTAGGAACAGGGCTGTGCAGAGAAATTCCCAGCAGCACTTTGGTGACGCCAGCGCAGTCTGGGAAGTCTGACAGGGAGGGGCCCACTTTCTGGAGGATGGGGAGGCTCTGAGATAGAAACCCTGCCCACTTTGAAGCATGTGTTGGTTCCTCCCAGGTCCCTCAAGGTTTATGTATACATTATGTGTTAAAACTCCTGCATTTTTTTTTTTTTTTTTTTTTGAGACAGTCTGGCTCTGTCACCCAGGCTGGAGTGCAGTGGTGGATCTCAGCTCACTGCAAGCTCCGCCTCCCAGGTTCACGCCATTCTCCTGCCTCAGCCTCCCGAGTAGCTGTGACTACAGGCGCTCGTCACCACGCACAGCTAATTTTTTGTATTTTTCATAGAGATGGGGTTTCACCGTATTAGCCAGAATGGTCTGCATCTCATGACCTCGTGATCCGCCCGCCTTGGCCTCCCAAAGTACTGGGATTACAGGTGTGAGCCACTGTGCCTGGCCAAAACCTCTTGTTTTATAGAGAAAAATATGGAAACTAAAGGAGTCATACAGCTGGTTTGTCTAAGTTAATACTGTAATATAGGTTTTCTAGCATATTCATACCTCCATGAACTTATGAAGACATTATTTTGATTTCATGGACATGAAACCATTCCAATTAAGTGCAGCATTTTTATATGTCCCCTGTCTTCTACTTCCTTTCTTTATTCCCTGTCTCCCATTCTCCATTGTTATCAAGTTCTCTCTGTTACGCCCAGTATGGCTCTCTCTTTTTTGAGGGGTCTCACCAGGCTCACTGGGATGCTACAATGAAGGTTTGAGAAAGAGATGAGCCTCAGAAACCCAGGTCTAGAGTGGACAGAACAGTAAGTCCATGGCAACAGCTAGAGCTATGAAAGAACTTTCTGAGGTCACACCACAAGTTAGTGACTAGACCAGGATTAGAGCATGAGATTTTCTTTTTTTCTATCTACTGAGTTCCACTCTACTCAAAGTTCTGCTGCCTCTGTGTGGTTCCCAATTTTGATCTGGGTCTGTCTGGCATGTCCATTTAGACAATCTTTTTTTGGTTAGGGTTCTCTCTGACCAACCTGACTTTTAACCTCACATTCATTTGTAATAGAAGAATGTTATAGCATACCCTTAAATTTAACCACATTTTAACCTCATTTGCAATGAGTGTCCCTTTCAAACTAAATAACAAAGGGCCAAAATATTTACTTTGACCTCCATAACATAATTGGTCTTCTTTTCTGTCATGATAAGCTAAGGTGGCCTTACAAGTTTTCAAGGACCAGGAATCAGTGTGCCCCACTGAACACATATAAAAGCATATTTACCATTTAAAGCTATTGAGACCCATTTGAATATAACACAGATGCTACTTTAAACCAAGCCCTAGCCAATCACTAATCAGCTTTAGGTCCCTGGTTTTGCCTTTTCTAAAAGTATCATATAAATGGAGGGACACAATATGTTGTTGTCTCTTGTGTCTGGTTTCTTACATTTAGAACAGTGTTTTAGAGGCTCATCCATGATATTAAATAAAACATTAGTTTCTTTTTGTTGCTGAATGCTATTTCATTGCATGGCTGTACCATTATTTGTTTATCCACTCACCAGTTGACCATTTGGATTGTTTCCAGCTTTAAATTATTATGAATACTGTTGTTACGAACACTTGTGTACACATTTTTGGTTTGATAGATGTTTTGATGTTCCTTGGGTGGATGTATAGAGTGGAATTGCTGAGTTGGATGTTAATTCTGTGGTTAACTTTTTAAGAAACTGCCAAACATTTTTCAAAGTGGTTGTACCATTTTTATCTCTACCAGCAGTGTATGTAGTTTTTTAAAAAATGAGCAAATAATTTGAATGGGAATTCACTGAAATGGATATGAGCGACTAATAAAAACATGAAAAGATGCCCAACATCATTAGTAGTCAATAGGAAAATGCAAATAAAATCCACACTGTGATAACACAAAATACTCAGTAAAATTGCTGTAATAAAAAAGATGAACAATACTAAGTTTTGGTGAGGATGAGGAGAAACTGTTTCCTCTAAGATATTTAGTCACTGATGTATCTACTCAAGTCTTTAAGTTTTATCCCAGATTCCTGTGTCTATATAGCTTAGTGGTCAGCCAATGATTTGCGTAGAGACTGTACTTGATTTGGGAAGGCTTTATTCTGTGATGATTGACCTGTGTGTGAGTTGGGAAACCATTTAGGCTTGCAAACAGTTCTGAAGTCTTCCTTGGCTTTGATCTCCAGACTTTCTTGGGTGTCCCTGGCACACGTCTATTTCCCAGTCTCAAAAGTAAATAGAATTTATTTTGGCTTTTCTATGGCTTTCTAATATCTCCCAATTAAATTTATGGCTGATCCGCTATTGCAACTGAAGTTGCAATTTTAAATTAGCAAGCTACTGTGGGGTTTTTCTCCCCATTTATTGCTTATGTAATTAACTATTTTTAACTGGAAAAGTCCTCGATTTTTGTTCCTCAAACCACCCCTCCAACCACTCTGGTGACTCGAGCTGGCTTCCTCTGGCAGCAAGGCTTCTGGATTTTCACCTTAGCCTAGCACCGGCAAAACCACAGTTCTCACCAACCAAACTGGGGCAAGGGATGAGGGCAGCTTCGAGCAAGAAGAGCAGAGACTCCTGCTGTTCTTATCCGAAGCTCTGGTGGCTTCACAGGAATAAATGCTTCTCAACTAATTGTCAATCTTTGATTCATTTCCAGAACCTTTGCATGGCTGATTTTAACAATTTTGTCCAGTGTTATATTTATTTTTAATAAATAACTGACCCCCTCTTTTTTTTTTTAAACAACCAAAAGTCCCTCCAGTTATGTATTTTGGCATACAGAATACTTTAATTTTAATATAGGTAAATTAATTGTGAGGTGTCGCCTTTGTGAGGAGACTGAGTCATGTGGGCTCCATCCTCATGAATAGGATTAGGTGCTCTTATAACAGGTCTTGACAAAGGAGTTTGCCCCTTTTGCCCTTCCACTTTCTGCCACATGAGGACACAGTATTCCTCCCTTTCAGAGGACACAGCATTCATGGTGCCCTCTTGGAAGCAGAGAGCAGCCGTTAGCAGACAACTGAACCTGCCAGCATCTTGATCTTGGACTTCCCAGCCTGCAGTACCGTGAGAAAATAAATTTGTGTGTTTTACAAACTCCCCAGTTTGTGATATTTTGTTATAGCAGCATAAAAGGACGAAGACAGAAATTGGTACCAGAGAAGTAGGATGTTGCTATTACAAATACCTAAAACTGTGGAAGCAGCTTTGTAACTGAGTAATGGGTAGAAGCTGGAAGAGTCTTGAAGTAAAAGTGGAATATTGCTGTGAACAGAACATTAGGAAGATTCTGGTGAAGGCTCTGAAGAAGAGGGTAGCTGTAAGGTAAGCCTCATTCTTCTCAGAGGTTACTTAAGTGGTCATGATCAGAATGCTGGTAGAACTATGTACAGTAAAGCCCATTCTAATAAGGTCTTAAAAATGAGGAAAAGGTATTGGAAACTGGAAGAAAGGTCATCTTTACTACAAAGTGGCAAAGAACTTGGCTGAATTATGTCCATGTCCTGGGACTTCGTGGAAAGCAGAAACTGAAGAGTGATTAACTAGGATATTTGTGGAAGAAATCTCCAAGCAGCAAAGTGTTCAGAAAGCCACATGGTCTCTCTTAACTGCTTATAGTAAAATGCAAAAAAAGAGAAATGATTTAAAGATGAGATTTATAATCAAAAGGAAAGCAGAATTTAAAGATTTGGAAACTTCATAGCCTATGTGCGTAAAGAATGAAAAGCATATTTAGGAGAGAAAACCAAGGTTGTGACCAAGTGACCTTTTGATGAGGAGATTAGTATGAATAGAAGGAAGCCAGGTGCTATTCATCCAGACAATAGGAGAATAACCCTAGGCATTGCAGAGATCTTTGAGGATGCCACATCTATCACATGCTCTGAGTGCCAGTGCTTTGAGGGCAAAGTGGTTTTCAGGGTGCTCAAAACCCACTGCTCAGGGTCACCCTAAGTCTCTGCTCCTCATATTCTAGCACCGCGCCGTCCTCAGTCACTCCAGCTGTGGCTTAGGTGGGCACAAATGCAGTTGGGATCATTGCTCTAGAAGTAGCTGTAAACCTTGGTGGTGTCCTTATGATACAAACTCTGCAAGCTCACCAAGTGCAAGAACTGTGGAGACATGACAACCTCCAGCTAGACTTTTAAAGGATGTCTCATACAGCCTTAGGGCCCAGGCAGAGGTTTTCTACAGGGACAGGCCCACCACTGACAGCCACCGACTTGAGCAATGCCTAGTGGAGTTGTGGGAGCAGGACCATTCTGAGACCTCAATCCTGTAGAGCCACCAGCATGCAGTACCAGCCTGGGAGAGCCACAAGCACCCGACTCTAACCCCTGAGAGCTTCTGTGTGAGCTGCATCCTGCAAAGCTGCGGGGGTAGAGCTGCCTGGGCCTTGGGGGCCCAACCCCTACGCCAGTATTCTTGAAGGTGGGACATGGAGTTAAAGGAGATTATACTCAAGGCTTAAGATTTAATGTTGTTTACCTTGTTGAGTTTTGGAATTACTTGGGACCTGTTACTCCTTCCTTCTTTCCTATTTCTTCCTTTTGGAATGGGGACATATATCCTATACCTGTCCTACCATTGTATTTTGAAAGAATGTAACTTGTTTGATTTCAGAGGCTCACAGTTAGAGGGAAATTTGCCTGAGGATAAATTGTACTTTGACTCTTGCCCATATGATGTTTAGATGAGATTTTGGACTTAGACTTTAATGTTGATATGGAACGAGTTAAGATTTTTTGCAGCTATTGGGATGAAATGAATGCATTTTATATATGAGTAGAACATGAATTTTTGGGGGTTAACAGTGGAATACTATGGTTTGAATGTTTTCATCTCCTCCAAAATGTATGTTAAAACTTAATTTCCACTGGGCACAGTGGTGTGTGCCTATAATCCCAACTACTCAGGAGGCTGAGGTGGGAGGATCACTTGGGGTCAGTAATTTGAGACCCACCTGGGTAATATAGTGAGACCCTGATATGGTTTGGCTGTGTCCCCACCCAAATCTCATCTTGAATTGTAGCTCTCACAATTCCCACGTGTTGTTGGAGAGACCTAGTGGGAAGTAATTGAATCACGGGGTGGGTCTTTCCCATGCTGTTCTCATGATAGTACATAAGTCTCATGAGATCTGATGGTTTTATAAAGAGGAGTTTTCCTGCACAAGCTTTTTCTTGCCTGCCACTATGTAAGATGTGCCTTTCACCTTCTGCCTGATTATGGGGCCTCTCCAGCCATGTGAAACTGTGAGTCCATTTAAACTCTTTTCTTTATAAATTACCCAGTCTCAGGTATGTCTTTATCAGCAGTGTAAAAATAGACTAATACAGATCCCATCTCAAAAAATGAAGAGACAACCAACACTTAATTCCCAGTGCAATAGTACTGGGAGATGTGGCCTTTGGGAGACTTGATTGAGGCATGAGAGCTGCACACTCGTGAATGGGATTTGGTGCCCCTATCAATAGGCTTGACATCGGGAGTTTGCCCCTTCTGGCCTCCCCCCTTCTGTCATATGAAGACATAGTATTCCTCGCATTCATTTGTACATGAATTTGTGTACATGAATTCATATACACAGCGTTCATGTGTACTCGAGAGAACACAGTATTCAAGTTGCCATCTTGAAAGCAGAGATTGGGCTCTCAGATGCTGCCTTGATCTTGGACTTCTCAGCCTCCAGCACTGTGAGACATAAATATATGTTCTTTAGAAACAAACTAAGATCTAGAGATTTTACACCTAGAGTCTTTTAGAAATTCTTCCCTATCTCAGATTAATAAGTACATTCTTCTATAATTACTTCCAAAAAGTTTGTTTATATTCATACCTCTTTGCAAATGGGTTTAATGGATGTGAAATGAGGTAGAAATCCTTTTCTTTAAATCCTCATATGTACAAAAGTTACCTAGCATCAATTATTGAATAGCCCATCCTTTCTCTACTTATTGGCAATGTTTCCTGTATTATATATGAAGGTTCCTCATATACACAGCTCTGTTTTTCAATTCTACAGCCTGTTGTTTTTCTGATTTGTCTATCCCTTTTGCAATCCCACAGTGTTGTCAGTCCAGAAGTCTTTTAGAACAAGTCTTTTCCAAGACACTTTTTTTAGTTTTCCTTGGCCATTCGCTTCTTTATACAATTGTAGAAATTGGCTTCTCAAGTTCCATGAAAAATTCAGTTAAGGTTTTGATTGAAATTTCTTTGATTTATTTAGTTTAATTTGGGGAGAATGTACATATTTAAGATATTGAGTCTTCTTATCCATAAACTTGATACATCTTTCTGTTTGTTTAGATCTTTTTAATATTTTCAGTAATATTTTATTATTTTCTCCTTAAAGACTCTGCACATTTTCTGTGAGATTATTTGGTACTTCATATTGGGTATTGTAAATAATATTTTTCAAATTACTTCTTAACATTTTTGTTTAAATTATAAGGGAATGCAGTTCATTTTTGTGTATTTGTTCTATATCCAACAATCTTATTGAATGCTCTCAATTCTATTTTTCTGTAGATTATTTTGTTTTATTGTTCACATAGAAAATCATATCCACTGCAAGCACTGTTTTGTTTTTCTTTTCAACCTTCACACCTGCTATTTCTTTGACTTGTTCTAACTGTCATGCTTAGGACCTCTATTGGTCTGTATGGTCAGAAGTGTCAGTAGCAGAAATTTCTTTATTTTTCTTATAAGGCTTTTAACATTTGATCATTAAAAATTATGTCTGAGGGAAGTTTTTGGTAGAAGTACAAAGTTTCCTTCCATTTTTAGCCTGCTAAGATTTTCTTTTTCAATCACAAATGGGTGTTAAATTTTATCAATTTTCAATTTTTTTTCCTGTGTTCATGAATCTATGGGTATTCATATAGCTTTTTTCTTTAATCTGTTAATGTAATGAATTATATTTATCAAATTTCTAATGTTAAGCCATATATGAATTCCTAGTATAAACCCAACATGATCATAATGTCTTTTTTCCTCATTGCTTGACTTCCTTTTCTATTAATAATATTTTATTTAGCACTGCTTTATCTATGCTTAACAGTGAGTTTAAACTATAATTTTTTCCATACTATTGCCTGTTTCAACTTTCTCTATTTCATTAACCAACCAAACAACAACAACAACAACAAAATGAGGGGAGAGAGAGAGAGACAGAGTCTCTCTATGTTGCCTAGGCTGGTCTCGAATATCTGGGCTCAAATGATCCTTCTGCCTCAGCCTCTCAAGTAGCTAAGACTACAGGTATAAGCCGTCATGCCAGGCTCAACTTTCAATATAGTGATGTAAGTTTTGATTATTGAAAGTGTTATCCTCTTCAAGATCTCTATCAGGATGGAGGGGGTGAAAATGAGGCATATGCAGAAGACAGTAAAAAGGAAAAATGGAAGGAACTGAATGAATATTCAGGTTTAGGAAGCAAAAACTTGAAGATGAGTGCTATCACAAAACAAGTGAGGAAAGTGAGGATCAAGAGCTGTTTAAGTAAATAGGCTGACAAAGAAAAAGTTAAGTTCTATTTCGTTATGCATTTGAGTTGCTGAGATAGCTAGTGGAAGTGTCCAGCAGACAGTTAGGATTTTGATTTAGAAATTAAGAAGTTGTGGCCAGAAATACTTCCATGGGAACCATCTGCTCACAATCAAAACTGTGTGGGTAGATGAGGTAATCACTGGAGATTAGTACATAGGGAAGAGAGTAGAGAATGGAGCCTTGGAAGGTGACCAGAATGAGAGAATGAAGGAGGATGGGAAAGAGAAGTTGTAAAGGGAAAGAGAGAAAGCAACGAAGGTCACATTTTTCTGAGCTGGGACTCGAAATAAAAAGTGATAGCAGATAGGTTGTGGTACCACCTCGTCCGGTTCATACATGTGAGAAAAGGAGAGCATTGCATTTCTCAAGAGATTTTAGGAGGAAACACTCTTAAAAACACAGCTTTTCAAGGCCCAGAAATATACATCCTATCCCCAGATCACAGACCATTGCATAGATCTACTGTCCATTGGCTTCAAGCTTATTTGCCTTTCTAGTTATCAATCCAATCTCATTAAAAATCAGTTTAAGTGTGACCTTGAATTTAGACCAAATAACTAATCAAACATAGGCTGTCTACTTTTCACCCCAAGTATCCTATAGGTTAAGACATTTTAACCTTATCCTTTATACAATCAGTAGTATAGTCTATGCTGTAAGTTGTCTTTTTAAAAACATTTTTATGAGATGGGGACTCACTATGTTTAGAACTCCTTGACTCGAGGGATCCTCCTGCCTCAGCCTCCGAGGTAGCTGGGATTATAGGTGTCCATGACACTCAGCTTACATCGTCTTCTTTGATATCAACGTATCATTGATGTACCTCAATCAGCTAGTATAGGCACCTAAAATTCCAGAGTTAAGAGGGATAATAAAAAGCATCTTTTTCATTTCACAGATGATAACACTCAGGACCAGACATGCAGTGACTAGAGCCCAGATCTCTGGACCTGAAACCTTCATGACCCAGCAGAGTCTTACAAGAATCAACACATGAATTGCACTTGCTTATGACAATACTCTTTGTTATTTAACTAATAATCTGTTCATTTTAATGATAAATGTTTCCTTAGCTATGAGCTCTTCATTTATCCATATGGTATTTGCTATTATACATGTAAAAACACTCTTGTGTTCAATTATTTTAAGTTGATTTTTTTCAAGTTTAAAAATACTCTTTGGATAAATTAAGGGCCCATAACAAAGACACTTTAAATAAGCATGCCATTAGTTTGACGACAGAAATGCCAACCAAGGCAGGACCCATTAATTTGTTGATAAGTGATTCACTGAATGTGTCCTACAACATATTCATCAACTATCATTTACACATCATTTCTGAAGCGCAAATTGAATTATCAGAAAATATATAAACTAACATTTGTACAGCTTATTGTTTTTAGCAAACTAGAATCTCTTAACATTTGTCAATCTTCTATTCAACAAGTATTTAGTGAGTGCCTACTGTGTGCTAGGCCCTAGGGCCTATAGAAGTGGGCAAGACACAAGAAGTTCCTGCCCTCATGGACTATATATTATAATGGTGGCAAGGCAGATAATAAACATGCCAATCAATAAATGATACGTTTTTCAGATAGCGACATAAGCAATGGGATAGAAAGTGACCAAAGGAGAGATCATTCTATCTTATCCAGTGTGGTCAGTAAGGAGCCGTGTTGCAGGTCAGGTTCTGTGGGAAGTGAATCTGAGATGGAGATTAGCACACAGAGAGTTCATTGTGGAGCTTTTTCAGAATCAACATTCTTGGGGAAGTACAGACAGTTGCCACCTTAAGATGGTTAAACTTAACAATTTTTTGACTTTAAGATGGTGTGAAAGTGATACGTATTCAGTAGAAACTGCACTACAAGTGCACATACAACCATTCTGTTTCTCACTTTCAGTACAGTATTCAATAAATTACATGAGATATTCAACACTTTGTTATGAAGTAGGCTTTGTGTTACATGGTTTTGCCAGACTGTAGGCTGATGTAAGTGTTCTGAGCATGTTTAAGGCAGGCTGGGCTAAGGTATGATGATTGGTAGGTTAGGTGTATTAAATGCATTTTTAACTTATGATGTTTTCAACTTGTGATGAGTTTATCAGGATGTAACCCCAAGTCTAGGAGCATATGTACAGGAAATAAGATTGGGCAGAAAACAGAAGTTGGGCTATTACATAGACATAGCAAAGCCTCAGCCTTCAACACCACAGACAGCCTTGAAGCTGGGGTAGTCCTGCAATATATCCTGAGTTGGGGCTGAGGAATTGGCTTTTAGACCCTCTTATTGGCTAGTATTGTATGTGTGCTGCCTTTGGTGGGCAGATTTTGGGCGAGACGGGCAGCTTAGGACAATCTATGAAGGGGATCCAGCTTCCAACACTCATAGCAGCTAGTCAAATGATGCTTCAGTCCCGATAGGGGGGATCTGCGTGACCCACCACAGCATGCACTATAGCCTCTCTGAACAGGGGGTATTTGAGCTGAGACCTGGATGATGTCATCTCACTTAATCCTGGGGTTGATATTGTAATATCCCTGTTTTGTACCCATGTTCATCTCTCAGAAGCTCAGAGAGGTGAAGTGACTTGCCCTAGGTCACACAGCTACCAGGAAACAACACTTTGTGTCTCCTAGCACAGAGCTTCATCTAGTATGATCTGCCTATATCTTGTTCCATTTATGCTTGTACTTGTGAAAGCACCAAGGGCACATATTTCTGTAAACACTTTTATAAAACACTTGGGTATATTGCCAATAGAATATAGGATAAGGCTCTCTGATTTTTCTGATTTCACTGATTTCTCTGACAGGGCAAAGGCCATATGGCCATGTTTACATCTTTGTTCAGATAAGTGATTAGATATCTCTCCACAAAATAGAGCTTTAGAATGGAAAAAGTTTTCAAATAATATGCTGACAACTTAGTTAAAAGAAAAACAAGTGAAACAAATATCACTAGATGTTATTTGTTCCAAAAGTCAAAAGGCTAACCACAGCCTTGCCAAACATCTGTAAATATTTTCAGCTTTTTAATCCCTAATCTTTCTTTGATTTGAGGTATGAGTGGAGAGTATTACTGGTACTCTCGTGGTTCTTACAGTCACTTGATCAAAGCTTGTTTCTTGCCTGGCTTCCAACCTTTGACCCATTTGGCCTAGTCTTCTGTATAGGAGGGGCTTTGGGCTTTGGTAGGATAATGTTTTACATCTCATGATCCAGTGTAATTTGTAAACTGCTTTTACGTAAGTTATTTCATTCGATTCTTGCAAAAACACTGGGAAGCATGGATCTGTATTTCCTTTTCATTGATAAGGGAACCAAAGCCCTGAGAAGTTACATGACTCAGGTGCATCCCTTGAACTCAAGACTTTCAGTTATAAGACCATATATTATTTCCATTACCTCTCCACTGACAGAGCTCTGAGCTAGACTTCTTGGAAGTGGGAGTGAGGAATGCATGAGAATATAAAAGACAGGAATGAGAAAGAGTGGGCAGATTATTATTGAGGCAGGTCACAAAACTTCATTAGGCCTGGGTTTCCTCATTGAAGCAACAACCGGACAAAGTTGCTGTCTAGGACTTTCCTTAGCTTTAAGCTTCTCTAGTCTTAAGGAAACAGCAAAGAAAAAAAAAAAAAAAAGACAAATCAAAACAATGAGACAGCTGCAACAACAACAAAGAACAACTATGCTATCCCAGGTCTGTAGCCATCACAACTATAGCATGACTCTTTCCTTTGAATTTTCACCAGCAGCTGGAATGCCTTCATTCTGAACACTCCACTGCTCAGGTAGCTGCTGATTTCCTGGCTACCAATACCACTGTTTCACACATAATGGCGAACAGACTGAAGAGATCAAATTAAATCCATTTCCACTTTAGGATGGGAAATCTGTTTGGAACAATCAAGCAGGTTTGGAGCAGCAAGCATGGGTTTTCAATTGCCATCAAATGCGAAATTGCTTCATGTCAATTGGCATTAAGTGGACCGATTTGTACCCAATTAATATACCGTGGTTGGAAAGAAAGAAAATAATTCCACTTAGCTAGATTGCTCTTCTCCAGGTTCTTCCTGCATGGATCTCCAAGCAGTCTGCAGACATTGCCTCTTATTCAACCAATCCCCTCCCCCATTGTGAGCCACATCCTCCCTTGCTGAGAATGACAAGTTGGGAGCAGCTCACTTTAGCTTTTTTCATGCCTCAGAGTCCCATTTAGTGAATCGCTGGCTACTGTGGGGTCCCAAATGAAACACATTCATGGCATACAAAAGTTCATACAGCTTTCAGTGGCATTTTATTCCAACCAGAGCTCAGCTCTGGCCTTGGATATAAAGCTAGCTTACTAGCCATTAGACTGAAATATCGGGCCAAGACACTCCCAGAATTTTCCTGGAAGATGCCTGCTGGAGAATCCAAGGGATCAAAATAGTGCTGGGATGACAAGTCAGATGTGTGAAGACCTCAGTGACTCTGTAAAATCTGGAAGCCCCCCTGACAATGACAAACAACCACCAAGGAAACACAGGTCACCCAATCACTGCCAGCTGAAGCGCTGGCACAGAAACCCAGCTAAGTCCATGCTCCAGAGACTCCCCAAATGAAAGAACACTGTGTGAGCCCATGCTGGCCAATAGGAGCTGGATGAGGAAAGATAGTAGCCTCATTTTCACATCCATAGATTTTATGCTCCCTTTGGTTGGTAATTTACATTTATATAGACTCTTTCAAACTCTGGGTTCTAAAATGGCTTTGCTGGTTTATATGTATAGGACACCGCTTTGTATAAGCAGTTGGCTCTGTATACATAAACAAAACCTGACCATCTGTATTTAAATGAAAGCATGTGGCTCAGATTTTACTTGGTCATTTAAAGCCATACCACACTTGAATCAATCTCCCTAAGTTTTTTAAGGGCATGTAAATGTGGTATATAGTGCTACCTGGTGAACCCTTTAATCTGACTCCATTTTGATGCAAGGGGCCTCTGGAGCTGTGTATCCTCCATGATTTATGTATGAACATGGATAGATGGAATGTGAGTGACAGGAATACAGGTGATGACTCTTTCTCTCCTTCAATCTAAATCTAAAATGTATCTTCCACATCTTTCCATGCACGTGTCCCAGTAAAATATCTGAGGAGAAAAAGAATGAACATGAAGATCATTTTGTAAATTGTCAAGCTCCATAAACATGCTAATGTCTATTGTTATTACTGCAGAGAGAGGCAGCTTCTCGTCGTAGAAAGAATTCTGCATGTAGAGTCCAAAGGCCTGGATTTGAGCCAAGACATTGCAAGCTAGGAGCAGTGAGGTCCTAGTCATGTCACTAACCCCCGGTTTCCCAATCTAAAATGGAGATACACTAATTCTGTTTGCTTCAGACAGGCACTAAGGAGGGATGGGCATCTGTCTGGGGCATCTGTCATTGGTGACTGCCAGGGTCAATTTGGCTGCTCTGGTTGGCTAAGCTGAGGTGCCTGCCTCTCTCTCAGTTGGAGAGAATGGTCTTTCTAGATAGAGAAGGACTATTTATGAAAATATGTGGAGGACCTTTGAATAGGATCATTGTGAAGACAGAAAATGACAGAATGTACAAAAGAGCCTTGTACCTAAAGAAGGATGTATATGTGTATACAGGGACCCACGAAGGAACTTGCTAGGCTTTGTTCTCTAGAGTACAGTTCTCAGGACTGCCTGGAATTGCTGCTGGCTGGGTCTAGCTGCTGAACCTAAGATTGTGTCTTTCTATGACTTGGATTCCTGGAAATGTGGACTGCTGCTTATCACAGCCTACTTTGTGTTCATTGGTTGTACACGTGCTGTGCTATGCCTTAGACCAGACTTTCTCAGTCTTGGCACTACTGCCATTTTAGATTGAATAACTGTTTGTGGTTGGAGGCAGTCTTGTGCATTGTAAGATGTTTAGCAGCATCCCTGGCCTCTAGTAGCACCCTCCCTTAGCAGTCACAATAAAAAATATCCAAAGACATTGCTAAATGTCCCCCAGGGAGGTAAAATCACCCCCCTACCCTTGGTTGAGAACAGACTAACTTAGACGATGAGCTCCATGAAAACAAGTTGTATTTTCTTTTAAGTTGTATCCTTGCACCAACTTAGCATAGTATGCAGCGCTAGTAGGTGCTCAGTAACAAGTGGCTGGAGGAAATTGAACTAAATAACCAAGTTTCACTTTGGTATGAGTCACCTCCTGCCAGCTTTTGAGCTTAAGTTAAAGAGGCCAAATTAAAAAGCTGACGAAGCAGGTTGTACCTGTTAAGTAGGCCCCAGGCTCAAAGGGGAAACAGTTATCAGCAAAGAATCTATGTTCTCAGCATGACTTGATGCAGATGTAAAAGACGCAATCAAAGAGATCCTAGATTGCTGCAGGATGCCCAAGCACTCTGGAATTGAGGGAGCTGGGGGTTCCTTTGCTCCTATCTGTCCCCGGTCATGGCCCTCCCCTTTTCTCCATTCTCCTTAGACACAGGTTTGCTCACAATATGGTTTTTCAATTGGATTTCAGTTCTTGACCTTTTCCCATCTCAGGTTTCTTGCAGGTTTCCCAACAAACCTACAAGGGTTGTCATTCTGCTGGTGGCAAGAGACTCCAAATGTGTCTGCAGACTCAGGCAGGAAGAGAAGGAAAGTGTCAGATGGTATTTAGCCATTTCGGTGGATAAGGGATGATTGACTTGAGGCCTTAGAGGGCAGCTGGATCTTCCGTGCTTCTAGTATGTGAAGGAGTAGTTTTCAAAGTTTTCAGAACATAGGCACACCCTCTGAATGTGTCTGGCCAGCCTTGATTCATCCTCTCACCCTGTAAGTAAAAATGATGCTCTCAGAAGGCAGTGAGTTTCCTCCAGGTGGTTCTTTAGCTAGAGTAGAAAAGTTTCCTTTTTCAAACGATCGTGCCTTTCTCAGCTCTCCTTCACAGCAAAATGCCTTGAAAGAGTGATTGATATTAGTTGGTCCAATTCCTTCTGTCTCACTTTCTCTTGAACCCATCATAGTCAGAATTTCACCCTCCTTACTTGACAGAAAATTGCTCTTGTCAAGGTGACCGTGACCTGCCAGCTGCTAAATGCATGGTCAATTTCCATTCCCCTCTCACCTGATCTATCAGCAGCATTTAACCCAAGTGATCATCTGTCTTCTTTGCAACATTTTCTGTACTTGGCTCTCAGGATACTATACCCCCCTGGTTCTCCCGCTCCCCACCAAGGCCATTCCTTCTCTGTGATCTTTGCTGGTCCTACGTTATTTCCTACCATTACTCCAGGACTCCATTCTCTAAATCTGTCCTTATCTTTCTTCTTTTCTATGCATTGGTCTCATGACTTTAAATATTTACTATTTGTTGGCAACTCATACATTTATTTACCCCACCTGAACATCTTTCCTGAACTCCAATATCCTATGTCTAATCGCCTTCTCAACATCGCTACTTGGATGATGAATAGGATCCCAAACTTAACATAGCCAAAACTGAACTACTGAGCTCCTTCATCCCAAACCTTCTTCCACTTTCTACTCAATCTCAGTAGACGGTGACTCTTCTCTTCCAGGTACCCAGGCTAAGAACCTTAGAGATCTTTCTTTCAGAATCCATACCTAATAATTCAGCAAAGCTGGTAGCTCTACCTTCAAATGTGTACCCAGGGCCCAAACACTTCTTACCACCCTCACCACTCACCACCTTAGTTCATGTCACCGGCATCCTGGATTATTGCTGCAGTTTCCCAGTTGGCTTCAGTGCCTCTATCTTCACCCATTGCTCTGGCTGTCTCCTCATCTGTTTTCAAAATAGCAGCTAGAGTGATACTTTTAAAACATAGGCCGGATCTTGTCACACATCAAGTGTGAGACTTTATGCTCCAAAGATATCCATCTCACTCAGAGTAAAATCCTAAGGCCTTCACATATTCTTCAGTTCCTAAATCTGGGCCACTGCTATTGCTCTGACCTTATCTCTTGCCACCCATCCCAACCCCCATCCCTGATCACTCCCCTCTTGCTACATTGTTGTCCTTTCTTCAGACACACCAAGCATTCTCCTATCACAGAGCCTTTGCATATGCTGTTCCTTTTGCCTGGAATGTGTTTTCCTCATATATTTTCATGGATCACTTACCTTTTTTCAAGTCAAATAATTATCTGCAAGCAAAAGGATTCCCTGACCATCCTATCTAAAATGCTTATGTAACCATCACTACCCTGATTTCTTTATACCGCTGAAACCACATTTGTTATTTTTGAAACTTCTTATATTGTTTACCCCTTGACAATATAATCCCCATGAGTTTAAGAATCTTGTCCTTTTCCACTGGGGTACCCCTAAAACTTTAACAGCTCCTTAGGCCATAGTTGATGCTTAGTAATATTTGTTAAATAAATGGATGAATCTATTCCTCCAGATGCAAAGATTCAACATGACAAAGTGGCTCTTGTCAACAAACTCCTTAAAGATTACAGGATAGTGATACTTCTTTATTAAACTAAACCATCCAAGCTTCAAAATGGGATTGCACATGCTGTTATTTCTGTTTCTGATGTAAAATATGCTTTTTTTTTCTGTTGAAGATGATGGATTTAAGTTTGGTGAACATTTCCAACTCTAGGATTCTGCTAATGTGCTAATGTGCCAAGGTGTCTTTTTATTATGACCAGCTAGATTCAACAAATATTGATTACTTCCCACTCTATGCTGGGCTCTGATTAGAGATGGAAATGCAGATTGCTTAGATCTGATTCCGCCCTCAGGATGCTAGAAGGCATTTAGGGATAAGAAGTACAGACCTGATTTTAAAAATTTTCAAAATTGTAAAATGTTGATAAATGATAAAATATGTCTATTCCTATCGAGAAAGTTTAGCCCAATGAGAACATTAATATCCTCAGGCAGATTATGTGTCAAACATCCTCTGAAGGAAAGTGCCAGGACAAGATAGGTTCACGTGGTCCCAAAGAGCGCAACATTAATAAATACCCTAAGCGAGGTAAAAACAAAGTGCTGTGGGAGCTCTGAAATGGGAAAAATCATGTCTTGGGGTGGGAGGTATGATGGATGGCTTCATGAAAGAGACTATAGCTGACCTTGGTAGGTAGAGAACTAGGCAGTGACAACAAGGAGGGCTTTCATGCAGAGAGAAGGCCCTTATGAGCACAGGTGCATACGGGAGACTCCAAGTCTTTTTTTTTTTTTTTTTTTAGAAATGGTTGCAGCCAAGAGTGGGTAGAGCATGGTGCAGGAACAAGACAGATGTTGGAAATAGGAATCGAGGGTAAAGCCAACTTGTGTTTGGTAGTATTATTTGTTTTTTACTGTGGTTGTTTGTTTTCCAAAAATAACAGGATAAACAGGGTCCTTGTTGTTTTGCAACACAGAGCAAAAATGATATTGCCAGTCTCATAATTCTTAGTTGCTATTCAATGCCCGTACAAAGGATTTTGGAATCCTCAAAGAGGATTAATTTATTTATAGCAACTTTTTGGTGTATTTCCATGTTTCTTTCAATCTTTGAAAATTGGTCATCCATGCAGCATCTACAAAGACTGTTTAGTAGCCACCTACCAGAACAAACTGTAGTGCTCCTCTGATGGATAACAGAGCTTACTGTAAGTGCCTTTTCATGATCATGATGGAATTTACCCCGTTCTTTGCCTTTTCCCATAAAGCTCACATCTGCTGCCCTCCAGGGTTTGAGAAGCTCTCTGTCTCTCTCATTAGCTCAAGCAGCTCAAACTCTGTCTGAACAGGATTCCAGTAAAAATGGTTACAGACTGAATAACAGTCTGTCTTTCCAACTAGCATGGGACTCAAATACTTAAAGGAACACTGCATTTTGGTAGTCAGACACGGTACATAAACTGAGAACTATCATAAAATACTGTATCTCCACACACAGACCATTATGACAAAATCAGGGACCTGCTCTCCCTGAAAAAAAGATACAGCTAACGTTTACCTGTATCTACAGTCCATTTTAATGTAATTTTATTATGACATGGATCACAAAACAAAAGTCATTGAAGTCACAGACTCAAAGCATTTCAGAGCTGGGAGACATTAGTGGTTATTTGTTTCAATTTTCCTGGTTTATAAATGAGGAAACTGAGGTCAGAAGAGATTACAGCTTAACAAAGGTCAGTTAAAGGCAGAACCTGAACATACCTGGGCCTGCAATTCTTTCCACAGGGGAAGGTAATCATCTTTCAGTGGTCTGCTGTGGGAAAATTTCTTTATTGGCCAGGCTTTGACTCTCGTGTTCTTTAGAGCACTCTGGACTTCTCATCCTTACTTTTGTAATACGCTTTCATTGTCTTAGGAGGCCTATGCATGACATAGATGCTTTAACACCAGCTCAGGCTCGCAGGCTGCAGGGGAGCTCTGTGGGTGCAGGAAGCTTGTCTGTCTGTATTTTGGACTTTTGCATCATGCCTAGTGCCTTGTGGGAGCTCAAGTTCTGTTCCTTTCTATTGCAGAATGTACTTGTTTAATTGAATTGTCGTGGTTGAGATAGAGGGTGGATATTTGATGAAGGCAGGTTGCAAGTGATCATGTCATCTACCAAGTATGAGAGAGTTGGAGAAAAAAGAAATATCAGGAGGGGATGGAAGGCTAAAATACAAAGACAAAGGGTGGGGGAAAAGTCGGAAAAAGACCACAATTGAAAGCACAAATCTAATTCCTGTTTAAATGCAAACAGGAGTCCAGAATGTGTCACATGTGTTCAGCCTGTGCAAGTGATTATGTCAATTAATTAAAAAGAAGGAGGGGAGGGGAACAGGGGTCCAAAAGGAAGTGCTCCCAAAGATTCCTGAGAATCCCCTCCTTCCCCATCAGTGTTTGGAGAAGGATATGGATTCCATTTGTGCTGGCACTGTAAGAAAGAGGACGCATTAGCCCTGAGTAGTCACAAGGAGGCAGCTCTCGCTGCAAAACCAGATGGGGTCTCATCACCCACGCTAGGCAGGTGGGGTCAACTTCCATGATATTAGCCCAGCAAGCGTCCAGGGGACTCAGCTCACTGCTGTTCTTTTATTTTCCTGTGGAAACCTTTCAAAAGTACTAATTCCTTGGTCAACCAAGCCAGAGCCTCAGGGAAGCCCAGATGCCCCACCTGCCTCTCAAGGGGCCCAGGCTGCTCCAAGAAGCAGAACAGGCGGCAGTACGATTTCCCGTCCTCAGCTGCTGCACGGGAGGGAGTCGGAGAGCAGGTCATCTTGGATACAAACTGGAGGGGCTGTGGTGGCAGTCTCTGTTCAGGCTTTGTCGCTGCTTCCCAAGCAAGCCCCATGGAACCTGGGCAAGTTGGGGCTGGGGCCCAGACTCCAGGGATGCTTGAGGGTTGCACCCGTCAGAATCCCTGGCGCCAGGCCAGGCCAGAGCGGCCTGCTCCGTGCAGGAAATATTGAACATTCTGAGTCTTAAAGAGCAAACCTGGACTGGTTCCAAGATTACACTTAATACATCTGCTGGGAGCCACAGAGAAGGGAGACTGGGGGAATCTGCAGAAATAACCCTTGCAGGGCCAGGAGAGCACACAGCATCTGCATGGCACAGGTAGTAAAAGTAACATCGTCCCTTACCTCTGGTAGCACTGACAGTTTCTGAAGCTCATTCTTACACACGATCTCTTTGTTCTTCTTTATGATTCTGAGAGGTAGGCAGGGAATATTGTTTTAGGTAAGTTGCAGATTATGCATCTCTGTGCCTCGTACAACACTTAGCCTAGCAGGTTGTACAGTGAATGGTGAGTAAGTGTGTGAGTGGATAAATGGGCAAACGTCCATTTTATAGGGGAAGAAACTGACACAGAATAGTTAAATTCATTGAAAAGCACTCAACACGCTTGTGGGCACTCACGACATGCTAGGCACCATGCTAGGAAGACATGGTCCCCTCACTTTAGGCACTCATAGTCTAGGGAGTGAGAGGGTCAGAAACAAGTAACTAATAAGTTAATTATGCAACTGGACACGTGATCCATCTGAGGTGATTACGAGGGCTGTGGAACACAGAAAGAGACAGACCAACTCCGGCAAGAGGATGTGAAAGTGACTTGCTCAGTGGACTAAAAAGTAGCATGAAAACTACAGGTGTTCATGCTCATGCTTTCTTTGTTTTCCCTTTAGCCTGGCCAGGACACGTCTCCCGTTTCTCTAGCCCCTACCCTCAGACTACCCTTGAGTTGTTGCTAGTTCATTCCTGAAGTTCTACCTTTATCAGGAAGTTATCTTCAGCTTAGGGCTATATTAGCTTGTCTAAATTAAAATATTCCATGGGAAGGATATTTGTGTGAATTAGGGATAAGGAGATAAGCTTTCACGGGGGGTGGAGAGGGAATACACAAATGAAGGGCTCGAAGACTCTGAGCTCCCTAGGGGTTGGTGTGGGTGACTAGGGAGAGAGAAAATAAGAAGAAATAGAACAGGTGACTGGGGATTGCTAAAAGGAAGCATCGCCTTCACAATTTTGCTTTTCTTCCTCTAGAACATCCCTACATCAAATAAATATACCACGCATATGTACATATACATGCATGTATGTACATATATACATACATATACATATATACATACATATACATATATACATACATGCATGTACATATATACATACATGCATGCACTCACACACACACACCAATGTAGTCTTTAAAACTCTCACAAAAATGGGATAGAAAGTTTTTACCAGCGCTTCTTACACTGAATAATTCTGTAGTGATATTTGCCTGATATTTGTGAGCATGAGGTTTCATGTAGCTTAATAGCTGTCGGTTTCAAATTTTATTAAACTTCTGCCTTGTTCACAGTCTGATTTCTTTAAGGCCTTATCTAATTGCCTTGAGCTACAGGGGTTATTACCTTGGCCATGTGCAAAGATATAAATTTCACCACATTAATTGAGGAGAAGTAATAAACTAATGTATAAAAGTAGCAAAGAATTTTGATAATTTGTGTTCTCGTGGAAGAAGAATAGCTCATAAAAATAATTATTCCATGGTACATGTTTGCATTATTTACAAGGTACATGCATGCACTCCTATCTACAAATGCTGTTGGGCATTTGGCTATAATCACCAGAAAGCCAGGTATTTCCAAGTATCTACATGTGTGCTGAATCTAGTTCAAACTTCTGGGTTTTTCATTGACAAACGTGACTTTCAGCAGACCACTGAGGTTCAGGAACCCACAATCTAGGTGTGACAGTCACCTCTTCTGGGGAGATTTCCTTGGTTCTTCTGTCTGATTCATGGGCCCCTCTTTCAGGTCTCCCGAGTGCTGTACGTGGGAATTGATTTGTCCATCTCCTCCCCTGGGATGGGAGCACCTTCAGGGAAGTCATGGGCTCTTTTTTTGCCTCTAGATATTTCTTGAATGGATGAATGAATGAAGTGCCTACTGTGCGTTCCTACACCCATGACTCTAGTGTGGTGCCTTGCACAGAGGGAGAAACACAATAAATATCGAATGAACATGTATGTTTGTGAGTAAAGGGATTCAGATCAGCTGTGTTGCATTACACAGTCATTTTATTCAAATGTCTCAAAGCCTACAATGTCATTTTTAAACTGCTTCTTCCAGCCCCAGGGAGAAAGTAGATAAAAATCATGACGACCCCTTGAGGCACCCCGAGAAGGGATATGCGCTCCCCAGGTTCATTTGGGGAGTGAGGCGTTTGGACATCACTCCCACCCCTACTTCTGTCTCCTCTTGCAAGTGTGCTCCCCTCTGCCTTTCTCTTCACACTATAAGTCGCCAGCATATTTATATATTCTGGGGTCTCTATGTAAATCCACATTCCATAGATCCCAAAGCTTTTCTTCTGTTTCAGATCAAGAGGCTGAACAAGATATGCTTTTTTTTTTTCTCTTTTGTAACCAGCAAATGGCTTTTTTATCGATCTACCCCTTCTAACATAAGGTTTGTCTTCATGTAGAGTTCGGAAGCCTGTGGTCTCTCTCTTTTTCTCTCCAGTAACCCCTTCCTTAAGTTCAGAGAGACTGTTTACTTACCTCCACCTCTGTCTTCCCAGTTTTATCTGATCTTAGCTCTGTTCATAAACCCCCAGTTTCTCCCGCGTCTTGTGTTTCCTGCCTGCTGTGGCTGGAATTTTATGGGACTAATCAGGTTTTGCTCTTTCTTCACGCCCTGTCTCTTCACCATCCATGTGGCCCTCTTGACTCTTATCCCCCTACCCTCACCTTCATGGTGCGTGGGTCTATTAAATGGTGTCCAGTTCAATTTCTGGCACCCAATAAATCTAAATTTTCAAGCTTGGGAAGCCGGGCTCACCCACTGGCACCCAGATAAATGAGTCCTCCGTGAGAAACCCACACTGGTCATTACTCAAGACTCTCCTAAAACCCCGACACAGGCTTCCTGCCTGAGAGACTCACAGTGCCCCTTGACTCTCTTACCCTCTGGAAAAGAAAACGCCCCCCACCCCATCACAGGGACTTAAGTCATCTCAGGCTCTCCCCGCTCCAGACAGATGCTCAAAGCCGCTGGAGGCCCCCACTCTTGGCCCCCAGCCGGCCCCCACGTCATTGCCCACTGCAGCGCCTTTGAAATGAGACTTAATATCCAGCACACGCGCGTGCACTGTTCAGCTCGCAGGGGCTCCGAGCATGGAGCTGAACAAAGAACCTTCGTGCAGAGGTTTCATTGTTCGCAACAAGCACGACCAATGAGGGTTTCTCTCCCTGGCCCTCCCAGTGGTGACTCTCTCGCCCTTTTCGGGGGTACTGTTTCAACACCCTCAATCTAGCTCTTCCATCTGACTGACAGCAGTCCTAAAATTGTCCAGGTGCGGGGAAGAGGGTTGTCGGGGTTGAGGGCATTTGAGATCAGGTTAGCTTCCTAGAAAACTGGTGGGTAGAAGGGTCCAAGAGCCAGGACTCCTGGGAGGAAACCGGGGTCAGGGTCTGTGTTTCATTCAGAGAGGGGAGACCTGGAGAGCGTGATCTGCTCTTGGGAAGTTGGAGAGTATTTGTATTTACTTGTTATTTTGACTTGTGAAATTATCCCCTTTCACTCTGTCAGGCTTCTGAGTCTGCACAATAAAAATTAATTACAATGAATTAGAACCTTTATAAACCACCCTTAAGAGAACAGCGGCTCAGAGGCAGCCCCTCCGCTGGCTTCTCGGCGGTCTACAGTGTACAATTCGATCAGGAAATAATACTTCAAGAAGACAAATGTCTCTAAAATAAAGTACCTGCTTTTGGCTTTTATGGAATAAATCCTGGAAGTAATAGGATGCTGTGATGGTTAGCTTTCTGTGTCGATTTAGCTAGCCTATAGTAGCCCATCATGTAATCAAGCACTAATCCACGTGTAGCTTCGATGGTATTTTGTGAACGTAGTTAACAGCTACAGCTGGTTGATTTTAAGCAGATTACCTTGGATAGGACAAATGGGTCTCATCCGATCAGTTAAAGGTCTTAAGAGCAAAAACTGAGGTTTCCCAGAGAAGAAAAGATTCTGCCTCAAAACGGCAGCGTCAATGCCTGCCTGAGTTTCAGCCGGCTGGCCTGTCCCACACATTTCAGACTTGCCGGCCTCTGCAATCCTATGAGCCAATTTCTTGAAATAAATCTCTTTAAATAAATAAAGTTTCTATCTCTATTCTACATTTCTATATCTATGTGTTACTGATTCTGTTTCTCGGGAGAAGCCTGAATAATGAAGGTATTTAGAAATCTTTTGCTGAATTGAAATTGTTCATTGTGTAAGTACCTTCACGGCAGGATGACAGTTCCTCTTTCTTTTCTGAGCATAAAGCATTATGCTGCACACATGGTAGGAATTTACCAAGTGCTTACTGAAGTCACTGGAAACCTCAAGAAGCCCCATCATGCTTTTTTCAGCCTCTGCTCCTGCACTTTCAGTTCAAGTGGAAACATTTGCTCCTTCTCATTCACACAGGACTAATCAGCCTGACTTGGGAGTCCGGCTCTTCTCATGACCTTCCCATAACCTTGTCAAGTGCTGATGCTCCCATCCCTCTCTACCTGTAAAAGCTGTCAGAGGAACCACACCTTTCCCAAAGGCCTCACTGCAGAGAGCCCAGGCGTATCACTTAGTCTTGCCTCCTAGCACTTGCACCTCAGAGCCTTTAGGTTTACATCCGTTGTGGTGTTCTGGCCTAGCATTGTGAGATGATGTCCTCCCTTTCTCATTAGTGGGTGGTCCCTCTGGGGGAATTCCAGGCTCTGATATTGTGGAACATGTATGGCCTTTGGAATTAGCCAGACCCAGTTTGAGCCCCAGTTTTCATACAAACATTGAGAACCTGATGAAGTCATGTACATTTTCCGAGGCTCAGTTTTCTTATTAGTAAAATGGCAATAAAGTGACTCAGGGACATGTGAGGAATAAATAAAGCTGATAGAGAGTTTTCATTTATTATTTTAAAATTAGCAAAAAAAACCACATGTTTCTCTGTATTAGTCCAGGTTCTCTAGAGGAACAGAACTAATAGGATAGATGTATATATGAAGGGGAGTCTCTTAAGGAGTATTGATGCACATGATCACAAGGTGAAGTCCATAATAGGCAGTCTGCAAGCTGAGGAGCAAGGAAGCCACTCTGAGTCCCAAAATCTCAAAAGTAGGGAAGTCAACAGTGCAGCATCAGCCTTCAGTCTGTGGCTGAAGGTCTGAGAGGCCCTGGCAAATCAATGGTGTAAGTCCAAGAGTTCAAAAGCTGAAGAACTTGGAGTCTGATGTTCGAGGGCAAGAAGCATCCAGCACAGGAGAAAGACGGAAGGCAGAAGACTCAGCCAGTCTAGTCCTGCTTTATCCTAGCCACACTGGCAGCTGATTAGATGTCCACCCAGATTGAAGGTGGGTCTGCTTCTCTCAGTCCACTGACTCAAATGTTAATCTCTTTTGGCAACACCCTCACAGACACACCTAGGAACAACCCTTTGCATCCTTCAATCCAATCAAGTTGACACCCCTAATGAAGTTTCTGTGGAATGTGTAATACAAAGCAGGTAAGATAAGAGCTACTCTGGTTCTAAGGAAAGCTTCTTACTTGTGCACTGGGACTCCCACTGTCTGTCCTTTTCAAGGGCATGCCTTCAGCAGTGCTCTCTCTGTCTCTTATAACAACATGTAGCACTGCTCTACTGGATCATCCCAGCCAGACTGAGAACATGATGGATGATGGCATAGCCTCCGTCTTTCAACCAACCAACCAACCAACCAACCAAGTCATCATCAACTAAGCAAAAAAAAAAAAAAAAAAAAAAAAAAAAAAAAAAAAAAAAAAAATTCTGCCCTTACCCTACATGCCCCTGAAGTTACTACCTCACTCCTGTCCTCTTCTTTCCAGCAAAATTCACTGACAGAATTGTCTATGTGTTCTGTTTTCTCTCTTCTGGTTCTTTCTTGAACTCACTCAGTCTTTGTTCTCACTATTCCACTACTCCGCAGTCCTAGTCCAGGTTGAAAAAGATCTTCACATTGCCAGAACTTATGGTTGATTTTTAGCCATAGTGGATCACATCTTCACCTTGAGGTAGTTTCTTCACTAGTCCTTGGGGAACCACTCACTCTTGGTTCTCCTACCTCACTGACAGTTCCTCCTCAGTCTTTTTTATGTTGTTCTTCCCCATCCCCTAACCTGTACATTTTGGAATGTCCCAGGACTCAGTTCTCATTTACAAACAGTGAGCAGGGTAAGGCTAACTTAATCTCATAGTTTTATTATCTATACATTGATAACCCTCCAATTTACATATCCATCTAGACCCTGTGTCCTGAAAGCCAGTTTTATCATCTATACATTGATAACCCTCCAATTTACATATCCATCTGGACCTTGTGTCCTGAAAGCCAGACTTATACAGCCAACTGGTTGCTTGACATCCCTGCTTGCATGTCTAAGAGACGTCTAAAATTCACCATGTCTGAAAATGCACTCCTGATATCTCCCTGAAACTCTTATTCTGAAGTTGTCCTAATTCGTGAATGACCCTTCCAGCCTACAGTTTACTGATCTATACAGCCTTAGGACCATCTTTGACATTTCATTTGTTGTCTCACCCTGCATCTATTCCAAGGGCAACTGCTTTAGGCTCTACTTTCAACATATATCCAGAATCTGACCCCTTCTCACCACATCTACTTCCACACTGAGTCTAGTCTTATGCTCCATTCTCTCATGTGGATCATCTTAACAGCCTCCTGTCTCCTTGCTTCATCTTTCATTCAACTATATTTTATTCTCCACATAATATCCCTCTGAAAACATTAGTCATAATTAGTCTCTCCTCAGCTCAAGCCCTTCAGTAGTATCTCATCTCACCCAGAGTACTTTTCACAGCCCAAGGCCCCATACGATCTCCTACAAACTTTCTGGGCTTAACTTCTGCCACTTTCTTTATCCATCCTTGGGTAGGATCGCCAGTGTCAGTCACAATCTCCTTCTTGCCAATCTTCAGACACAGTGAAATATGCGCCTACCTCAGGGCCTTTGTAGGTGCTGTTCCCTCAACCTGGAAAATTTTTCTCCTGGATATTCACATGAATCCCCTGAGACACCCACAGGGCTCATTTGCTCTCTTCAGAGAAGAGACCTTCTCAGAGAGCTGAACCTGACCACCCTGCACAAAAGCAAATAATACCCCCAGCTCTTTACAGCCTCCTTACTCTGCTTTGTTTTTTTTGAAGCACTTGTCAATAACTGATGTATTAGATATTCTTCTCTTCTTTTACTTATTGTCTATTCTCACAAAATTTAATCTTCCCAGCAGCAGGCACTTTGTCTCTTTTGTTCGTTGTTGTATTTACTAGCACCGAGTACAGCGCCTGGCATGTGGTAGATTATCAATAATTATTTGTTGAACAAGCGAATGACTGAACAAACCCTGTTCACTGTAAGCTCCATCCCCTGGTTCAGCATCCATCCTCTGGAGCTCCAGAGATGGTTTTCTCCCTGGAGTTCTCTCCTATCTCTTCCTCTCAGGTCTTTGCCTCTTGGTGGTAAACATCCCTGGTTCTTTCCACAGTTCTTTAAATAAAATGGTGGCTCTGGCAACACATCTGAGTTTCTTCACACTCCACCATGTGGTTTGTCTGGATTTAGGGATTTGAACACTTAAAATAGTTGTTTGCTGCCTATTTTCTTGTCCTCCCTGGGCTTCAGCTCCACCATAGCCATGTTGATTCTACCCACTCATGTCTGAAGACCAGAAATCTAGACTGAGAGCTGGGTTTTGGGATATGCAACTCAAAGAGATAGTGGATTTAAATCTCAGACCTGTCAGTTTCCTCATCTATGAATTATGCCAAGCCCATAACTTCATGTGGCTAATGCAAAAATTAATGTTGTTAAGTGTTTAACACAATGCCTGGCACATAGCAGACTCTTATAAATGTCAAAGTCCGCCTGACTTTCTCTGCCTTATGTCAACTTCATACCTTTGTCTTCAAGCAGTGGATCCACTTTTTCCAGCTTGTTCTTGCTCCATGGGGAGCTTTAGCAAAGCTCTTCTTGTCTCTACCCTGCATATGCTAGGCTTACTGGGAAAGATAAATGACTTTGCTAAAGCCCCTGTATATACAAGGTCTAAAATTGCAACAAGAGATTTAGTGGTAAACCTAAAGTAAGTTCAAATGGTAAAAATAACTTAAAAGCTTCAAGATAGTATATTACATACTTTGGATCACTTGTCACTGTGCTTAAAGATCAGAATGAATTAGGTGTGTGGATGACTTTAAGTGTACTTTGATTAGAAAGAGGTGGCTAATAAAGAAACCCTCTGGAAATGGTTTATCACCCATACAGCAGTTTAGAACCTATGTACACAGTCGATGCCAATATGTTTTCTATAAAGTGTATTTAAAATTTAACATGGGTGGTAGTCAAGAGCAGAAGACAGAACGTTCAGATGGGGCAAGTGAGGAGAGTTTAATGAAGGGACTATTCACAAAGGTGTTGGAAGGATTAAGGAAAACCAAACAGAAGTGCTGAAGCAAGCAGGGGCAAGCCAAAGCTGGGAACGGTGACCATCTAGGCCTGAAGTAGCAAGGGAAAGGAGCAGTTCCTGGTCTCGGGAAGGGTAGCTAGCTCTAGGAGAAGGCTGTCTCAGATCCAGCTATCTCAGGCAATGCAACCGAGAGAGTGAGCCAGGGGAGTAGATACCCCCAGCCAACCCACCGCTTGCCGTCCCTTCTGCAGGTAGCACCTCCCTTTGGCAGAACACAGTGGACACTAGAGAGCAAGGGAGCCATTGATGTTGCCCATGGAGTTCAGCCTCCAGGGCCTCAGGGTAGGATGGCAAAGTGGAGGGAAGATCTGAAGGAGCCAATGGGGAATATCCGGCAGGATTTACTTAGTAATGAACGACTTTTGATGAAGGGCGGAGATGAGAGCTTTTCCAAATGCTTTTCTATAATATTTGGAATACCTCATGTTATTCTTGCATTACTTTTATTAATTGTTTTAATCTTGAGGGCTTTTTTATTTTGGTGGTGCTGGAATTATGAGCTTTTTATTTTATTTTTTCTGTATTAAAAGACTATACTCTTATTTAAAACTCATATGGGACTGTATGATTCCATTATATGAGGTTAGGAGCAGGCTAAGGCACTGAATGGTGATAGAAGTCAGAACAGTGGTAACTTCCAGGGAAACTTTCTAGGAAATATTCTGTATCTTGAACTGTGTGGTGATTACACAGGCACATATATAGGTCAAAATTCATTGAGCTTGCACTTAAGATTTATGTTTTTGTTTTTATTGAGACGGGGTTTCACTCTGTTGCCCAGGCTGGAGTGCAATGGCTCGATCATGGCTTACCACAGCTTCAACCTCCCGGGCTCAGGTGATCCTCCTCCCTCACCCTCCCAAGTAGCTGGGACAACAGGCCTGCACCACCACACCTGGCTAAATTTTTTTTTTGTTTTGTGGAGATGGAGTTTCACTGTGTTGCACAGGCTGGTCTCAAACTCCTGGGCTCAATTGCTAGGATTACAGGCATGAGCCACTGCGCCTAGACTGATTTGTATATTTTATGGTATATAAATTATACCTCAATTAAAAAGAACAAAAAAGAGTATGGTTATGCCCTTGGAAGTGCAATGTTTGTGTGTGATATTTTGAATGTTTATACAATGCACAAGAGCATTTGTGTACCAGATCTGCATTGTCTTATCTGCTCTCTCTACACGTGTAACCAACACTCAGTTTTCCAAGGGGCAAAGACAGGGGAGGGGCGTAGACTAGTCTCAGAGAAAGCTACAGACAATTACCCTCAGTTGAAAATAAACATAATAAAACTATAGAACTCTAATTTTTGCAACTTGAGAGGGTTTTTCTGCAGCTATTCACTTCTAATCACTCTCACCTAATAAATGAATAGAATAGCTAATGTGATTAGACTAATTCACTATTCATCAAGAATATTAAATGAATAGAATATTTTGCATTTCACCAGTCACACATCTTGAGTATTTACCTGATATTACAATCAGACATGTGTTAGATTTTCTCTCTGCTTCTGGGCCATAGCTCATGGATAATTATAGTGTTTAATTAGCTCCACACAGCACTTGGCTCTCCGGTGTGGATGGAAATTACAGGATGCAGAGAGAACAAATCAAAGGCTGTAAAGGAAAGTAGCCCTTTGCTGTATTCCCTTGGAAGCATTAGCAGGGGCCATGGGTAGCACAGGGTGAATTGTTATTCCACTTGAATAGAAAAGAAGTTGCTTTTCATAGAGATTTTTAAAGTCCAATTTTCTTGGAAAACACAGATAGTGAGCATGAAATAGAAAATAGGTAGAGTTTAATTTGCTTACAAGGAGGATATTTTTCCCCTGATCATTTTTGACAGCTCTTTATATTTGACAAAATCATAGATCATTGGTTGGGAGTGTCCCCTAAGGAAGCTGGACAGGTGACTATAGTCTCAGGCCATTGAGCTGACTTTCAAAGGGTCAGGCAACTGCTCTGAGTCCCTGTGGCCCACCTGAAAGTGAAACAAAGCAGTCTGCGAGCTCAATGCCTAATTCCTGAATAAATGCAATAATTTGAATCAATCCAATCCTCTCCTACAGACAGATAATGAGCATCTTCTCTGGGTAATACGTAGTGCCAAGTGCTATGAAGATAAAAAGATAAGACGATACCATCCCCCCCGAGATTGGAAATTGTGAAGGGAGAAAGAGTAAAAAGTCCATAGTGATCGTTATATAAGGTAGTGGACTCGGGGGGGAGTCTAAAGCAGAAGGAGTCACACCTGGCATAAGGGTGTGGATGGTGTTCCAGAGAAATCTCGAAGGATTGATAGCGTTGTGAGAAGCTGAGGTGACAGTAGGCCAGGAAGAGAGCCACTGGAACCAAGATGTGGAAGTGAGAATCTAGTTTGGTTTGTGGAAAAAATGGGTAGGGAGGAAAAATATCCTTCGATTTCCAACAAGCATACTTGATCCAAATTTACTTTATAGACCTTCGGATGAAAGAAAATAGTTTATTTGAACACCTTTTCTCCATGACGTCCTTCCTCTATTCTCACCTTGATGTTGTATGAACTGAATTTGCCCATGCTGAAAAGAGAATTACAATATCTCCCATCCCAGCACTTTGGGAGGCCGTTGTGGTGTGTGCCTGTAGTACCTGCTACTAGGGAGGCTGAAGCAGGAGAATCGCTTGAACCCTGAAGGCAGAGGTTGCAGAAAGCCAAGATTGCACCCCTGCACTCTAGCCTGGCAACAGAGCAAGTCTCCATCAAAAAAAAAAAAAAAAAAGAGAGAATTACAAGGTATCCTAAAGGTCTTTTCACTGACATTTTCTTATCAAAATTACCATGTGAAGAAAGTCTACGTTCTCTGATGAATAAGTCATTGGACATCTTTCACTCATTCAGCAGCTACTCATTGAATGCTTATAATGTTCCTGACACTATGAATCAAGGCTCTGGGACACAGAAGTGAACTGACCAAATCACCTCTGTCATGGAGCTTATATTTAAATCTGCTGATGAGAAATAAACACATGCAATGAATTACGTCATAGGTCAGGAGATGACAGCACCATGCTGAAAAGTAGAACAAGGTATGGGGGACAGAGAGTCCCAAGGATGGTGTTCTTGCATATAGGGTTGTCATGGAAATTCCCTCTGATAAAGCATGACTTGAACAGAGACTGGAGAGGGTAAGGAAATGAGCCTGGTGGGTACCTGGAAGAAGGGCAGCAGGAAAGTAAGTGCAAAGGCCCTGTGGAAAGAACACGCTGGGTATGTCTGAGGGGAGTCATGGAGGGTGTTGTGGTGAAGCAGAGTCAAGTGGAGGCGGGGGTAGCAGCAGGACAAGAGCGGGAGAGAGAGAGCAGGAGGGCAGAGCATAAAGCAAGACTGCCATTTTCTCTGGGTGAGATGAGATGGGAAGCTGCTGAAGCATTTTCAGCAGAAGAGTGGCATCACAATCAGTGGTCCCCCCTTATCTACAGGGGAAGAGTTCCAAGACTCTCAGTGGATACCTGAAACTGAGATGATACCAAACCCTGTGTAGTTTTCCTGTCTGATAACCGAGATGGCTACTAAGTGACTAATGAGTGGTGGTGTACACAGCGCAGATACACACTGGACGAAGGGAGGCTTCACATCCTGGGCTGGATGGAGCTGTAGGGCATGAGATTTCAACATGGAACAGCGTGCCATTTAAAACTTATGAATTGTTTATTCCTGGAATTTTCCATTTAATATTTTTGGACTGCGGTTGACCGCACGTAACCGAAGCTGTGGAAAGCACAACTGCAGAAGCAGGGATTACTGTATTTTTTGTTTTAAAAGGATCACTGTAGCTGCCTTGTGGAGAATAGATTGGAATCCAGGGAGGGAGGAGGACAAAGGTGAAAATAAATAGGGTAACTGGGTGTCTACTGCAAAAACCCAGGCATTGTACAACGGCAGCTTGTGAGCAGTGAAGGTAGTAACTGTCAGATATTTTGAAGGTACGGCCAACAAGCTTTGCTGACGGGTTAGGCCTCGGATATGTGAGAAAAATATGAGTTAAAGAAGACTTCAAGTCTTCGGGCCTGAAAAATTGGGAGAATGGGAGAGTTACCACTTACTAAGATGGGGAGGAATTGGGAATGCAGCAGAACCAAGTTTACTTTTAGAAATGTGAAGTTTGAGATTCCTATTGAAAAGCCAGTGGAGATATTGAAGAAGCAATTGGGTATGTGAGTTAGAAATTCAGGCAGAGGCCTGAGCTACAGAGATAAATTAAGGAGTCATCTGTGAGTAGGTGGTACTTCAACCCCTGGAGGGAGATGAGATTTCCAGGCAATTCTTTAGATAAAGAGAAGAGGTGAGTATCCCGAGAAACTTCAGCATTTAGAGGTTGGGGGATGGTAAGAAACCAACAGAGGAGGGGTCAGAGTTCGAAGAGTTCCAAAAAAGAGTGGCTTCTCGGAGGACACGTGAAGGGTATTTCAAGCAGGAGGGCAGAGTCATCCCTTGGAAGAAAAAAGAATACTCTTTTGTTCATGTTAGGAGTATGCTGTTGTTAAGTGTGATAGGCAGAATTCTAAGATGGTGCCCAAGATTCCCCATGCCCCTTATTATACATGCCCTGTGTAATCTCTGGCACTGTGAATATGATGGATGTTATTCCAGGGATTCAGTTATGCTCTATGGCACAGTCGATTTTTAAGATGCGAGATTATCCTGGTGGACCTGACTTAATCACATGAGCCCTTTAAAAGCAGCTGGTTATAGATGAGGACGCCAGAGAGACAAACTGCAGCTGCCCAGAGGAAACACACATTTATGATGTGACCTGTCACTGGGGGCACAGGGCAAGGAACTGTGAGTAGCCTCTGGGCATCAATACCAGTCCCTGGCCAACAGTTAGCAGGAAACAGGCATCTTCATCCTACAGCCTTAAGGATGTGAATTCTGCCAACAACCAGAGAGCTTGGAAGAGGACCCAAATAAGAACAGCAACCACAGCTGGCACCATGATTTCAGCCTGGTGAGACCCTGAGCAGAGAATCCAGCCATGCCATGCCCAGACTTCTGACCTACAGAAACTGTGGCATAATAAATTTCTGTTGTTTTAAGATGGGATTTGGGGGTAATTTTTAATGCAGCAATAGAAAACTAACATTCTGAGGAAGACTGAGGATTTAAAAGTCTGTGGAAGAGAGAGAGTGAGAGTGAAATGAGGAAAAAGAGGGAGGCAGGAGATAAAAAAGGGAAAGAGATTGGGAGGGAAGGAGAAAAAAAGAACAATGTCTAAGAAATGCACCTATATGGATATTTTCAGAGAACTATTAATCATAAAGTAAATAACTCTCCTTATTGCAGAAAAGGAATTTAAGAAGGGAAACAATGATTTATTGCTGAATCCATAAGGGTTTCACAGTAAATGCTTGGCCAGACCGGAAAGCAGGCTGCTCTGGGAGGCTTATTTGGGGCCTTCTGCTTCCCTCTGTTCAGTGTAGGATCCCAGGCTTTCTCTTGCTAATCACTGGCCTGGGTTGGGTATCTGGAGGCATAATTTCCACGTTGGCTCTCATCATGAATTGCATCCCCAAATCCTTACCTTTCTTGATGTGGCCCTACCTGTGAGTTGTTATTGACTTGGAGATCTAGAAATTGGAGTCCAGAGGGGAAGGCCTGCAGTCCACGGCATGATCCTAGTTTTTCTGGGCCACAGAAAGCAAAGCAGAGGAGGTCACATGAGCCCCAAACCCTGGGCTCTAGTTTTGGTTGTACCATGTCTAGTTGTGTGACCATGAAACATTGTTGGTCTTGGAGTCTTAAGTCTCACTATCTGTAATTTTGGGAAAATATCTGACTTCTTTGTAACACAGAGGGTGGTGAAGATAACGTGGGAAATACGAAGTAATATGAAGTATTACCATTTCAGCTTTGGCCATGAGCCTCTAGTTTATTTTGATTCTGAAGGTTCTACGTGAAAGTCTGTTAACATCCTGGTCACATAGGGCCCACACTTAAATATCACAATGTTAGGATGTTTATCTAAGTAATTAGAGACACAGTGAATTGCAGAATGAGATTGGTTGCCACTAGATAATATTATAATAATATCCCATTGCAATGAATATTATTACAGTATTATGCTTCAATGCTATCTGAGAAGGGGTACTTTCTCAAACTAATTATCTAAAAAAAAAAACCTGTATAAGTTAGTGAATGGCCTTCTTTTATAATGGAAGTATTTCATGGTGAGCTATCTGCAGTAGACAGGGGAAATCTGAATTGAGCTGTTTGCACCTCTTTTGTCCTGCCACGAAGTAAATATTAGCCTTTAGGGTTCCTTTTTTCTCTCTTCCAATATCAGAGTGGATGAAATAATATTTCACTTAACTTCCAAACCACACCAAAATCGAGTGGTTAAGAGAAGGAAAGAAGAGGTGGAGGTAGAGTGACAGCGACTTCCACTTAGTAGGTGGAAAGCTCCACTTTAACCTTTGAATTCCATAAGGAGAGCATGGATACACCTGGGTTTTCTCTCCGGCTCCTGCAGACAGAAAAAGTAGCAGCATATCATCCCAGCCAAACCCCACAGCATGCGTGTGTGCACACACATGCCTGTGTAGACACACACACACACACACACACACACACACACACACACACACACAGACATGAAGAAATAATAGAAAACAAAAAGTCAATCTCATAGCGTTTTTTCAGAGAAGGATTATACTTCTGGAACCAGCACTGTTTCAATGGTTGATAAAATTATTTGACTTCTCAAGCACAACAAGAGAAAAGGTAAGAAGGAATCTGATTTCTATGACTATGTTTAATAGCCAAGTTCATTCATTCAACAGATATGAGTTGGGCACCTACAGCACTGGGAATGCACCAGGGTACAATATAGAAAAAGTTCCTGTTCTCATGGCATATATGTTCTAGTGAGAGAGGCAGAATAAATGGATTAACATATATATACACACACACACATATATATATATATATATATGCAGTGGTGGTAAATCCTGTGAAAAATAGGGGCGCAGGGTAAAGATATAAAGAGGGCAGCTGGAAAGGGTAGTTGCTACTTACATATGGTGACCAATGAAGGCCACACTGATGATGAGAACCTCAAGCACAGAATTGAAGAAAGTATTGAGGAAGCAAGCTATGTAACAATTTGGGGGAAAAGCATTTCAGACAGGAGGTAGAGCAAATGCCAGTGCCCTGAGACAAAAGCACGTTGAACTTTCATTTGCACATTTATTTATACATTCATACGTCCTCTCCTTCATTCATTCATGCATTCTCTCATTTATAGAGATAACTGAAGAAGCAATTGGCTATGTGAGTTAGAAATTCACATAATTAATTAATGCAAATTACATGCATCTAGGGAACATTTTTTATCAAATTTGTACCTCACTTTAACTATGAAATGCATATTTGTTGATTATTTAATATATGTTAAGCATAGGAGGAAAACACAGATGAGTCTGGCAAGATTCTTATTTGTTTATTTATTTTTGAGATGTAGTCTTGCTCTGTCACCCAAGCTGGAGTGCAATGGCACGATCTTGGCTCACTGCAACCTCCACTTCCCAGGTTCAAGAGATTCTCCAGCCCCAGCCTCCCAAGTAACTGGGATTGCAGGTGTGCACCACCACGGCCAGCTAATTTTTTGTATTTTTAGTAGAGACGGAGTTTCAACATGTTGGCCAGGCTGGTGTTAAAACTCTCGACCTTAGGTGATCCTCCCGCCTCGGCTTCCCAAAGTGCTTGGGATTATAGATGTGTGCCACCGCACCCAGCCAGATTCTTATTTTTTAAAAAAGACAGACACATAAACAAATAAATGTAGTATTCCATGAGGCTCCATGGTATTGGGAAAATAGCATGGACTTTGAAAACAGATATTTTAGTCCAGCCATTTGTAACATACCTATCCCTGAGCAAGTTACTTTCCTCTTTAAGCCATAGAGCCTAGGGCAAGTGATACCTACTTTGTAGAATTCTTGTGAGGAATAAATAAGATAACACACATACAGCACAGGTACATAGCAATAGTAAGTGGCACAGTTGGTGGCACATAGTAGGATATTTGGTAAATGCTTACTGAATGAGTGGAATCAATGAGTGCTCAGAACAGGAGTGGTGAGAATCATTATTTGCCATAGGTTACTACGTGGAAGTACAGAAAAGTTATTTATTCTTGATTATTCAGCAGTGGTCAGAGGTCAGGTTTTCTATCTGGTCTATACAGGGTCTGGACTATTTAAAAATTATTTACAATCTTTCTGAATATATTTCAGGGGCCAGTCTATACTTGGAATCAAGCAAGGCCCTTACTTGCATTTCATTTACAATGTGTTTTAGTAATTAGAAAATGATAAACCCTTTATTATTAATGGCAATGGAAACACAGTTCAATCTCACAGATGATGCAGGAGAACATATGGTCCCTGAGTTTCAACTTCTGATAAGTGGACTTAGTCAATTTTATTTTCTCTTCCTATCCTTGCTCACCTTCGGGCAGAGAAACTTAGTAGCTTTGAATTGTACCTGGCACACAGTACTCAAATACTTGTTGAATGAAGAAATGAATGAATGACGAGTGAATTATTTTACTCATGACCACTCCCTGGAACCTTAATTTTTACTTTCATCAAGATCTCAACACCCTCAGCCTTCTCATTTCCTCTTTTACTGCATCCACCTCCCTGGCCAGATTTGCTACATGATCACCTTCATCAATTCATCTCTTGTTAATCTCCCTTGACCTGCTATAGTGTCCACCATAACTAAGTCAATCCTAATTCTGCTCCTCAGGGGCACATCATCATTTCAGAAAGTCTCAGAACATTAACGACTTGGCCTGGACATCTGATTTCAGTGGCGTTTGCCGGTGACCCTGTTATGCATATTGTTCATTTTTCTTGCCATTGTTGCTCCATAATTTTCCAAAGTTTTTCATGTTCTCCAAGCTATAGTCTTGCTTTCTCCCAGATACTAGTATCAGTAAGTTATCTCATTTACTGCTTCACTAGGATTCTGGAAGCTAGTGGTGTCCATGTCAGTACAAGTCAAATCAGATACATCACATGTGCCTTGCTTGCCTGCTTGCCTCCCTGCCTTCCTTCCTTCGTTCCTTCGTTCCTTCGTTCCTTCCTTCCCTCCCCTCCCCACCCCTTGCCTCCCTCCCTCCCTCCCTCCCTCCCTTCCCTTCTCCTTCCTTCCTTCCTTCCTTCCTTCCTTCCTTCCTTCCTTCCTTCCTTCCTCCCCTCCCCTCCCCTCCCCTCCCCTCCCCTTCCCTTCCCTTCCCTTCTCCTTCCTTTCCTCTCCTCTCCTCTCCTCTCCTCTCCTCTCCTCTCCTCTCCTCTCTCTTTCTCTTTCTTGAGACAGCATCTTGCTCATTTTCCAGGCTGGAGTGCAGTGTCATAATCACAGCTCACTGCAGCCTCGACCTCCCAAGCTCAAGTGATCCTCCCAACTCAGCCTCCCAAGTAGTTGGGACCACAGATGTGCACCACCAAGCCAGGCTAATTTTTAAGTTCTGTGTAAAAACAGGGTCTCCCTATGTTGCCCAGGCTGCTCCTAAACTCCTGGGCTCAAGTGATACTCCTGTCTCTGCTTCCCAAAGTACTCAGATTACACATGGAATTACCGGGATGCCCAGCCTTACATGTGCTTTCTTTTTTTCTGCAGGGCTACATTATCTTTTTTCTTTTTCTTTTTTAATTATACTTAAGGTCTGGGATACAGACGTGTATCCCAGTGTACAACGTGCAGGTTTGTTTCATAGGTATACATGTGCCATGGTGGTTTGCTGCATCCATCAACCCGTCATCTACATTAGGTATTTCTCCTAATGCCATCCCTCCCCTTGCCCCCCCATCTGGCAGGCCCCAGTGTGTGATGTTCCCCTCACTGTGCCCATATGTTCTCATTGTTCAACTCCCACTTATGAGTGAGAACATGTGGTGTTTGGTTTTCTGTTCCTGTGTTAGTTTGCTGAGAATGATGGTTTCCAGTTTTATCTATGTCCCTGCAAAGGACATGAATTCATCTTTATTCATGGCTGCATAGTATTCTATGGTGTATATGTGCCACTTTTTTTTATCCAGTCTATCACTGATGGGCATTTGGGTTGGTTCCAAGTCTTTGCTATTGTGAATAGTGCTGCAAGAAACATATGTGTGTCTTTATTGTAGAATGATTTATAATTCTTTGGGTATATACTCAGTAATGGGATCGCTGGGTCAAATGGTATTTCTGGTTCTAGATCCTTGAGGAATCACCACATTATCTTCCACAATGGTTGAACTAATCTGTACTCCCACCAACAGTGTAAAAGCGTTCCTATTTCTCCACATCCTCTCCAGCATCTGTTGTTTCCTGACTTTTTAATGATTGCCATTCTAACTGGCATTAGATGGTATCTCATCGTGGTTTTGATTTGCATTTCTCTAATGACCAGTGATGATGAACTTTTTTTCATATGTCTGTTGGCCGCATAAATGTCTTCTTTTGAAAAGTATCTGTTCATATCCTTGGCCCACTTTTTGATGGGGTTGTTTTTTTCTTGTAAATTTGTTTAAGTTCCTTATAGATTCTGGATATTAGCCGTTTGTCAGATGGATAGATTGGAAACATTTTCTCCCATTCTGTAGGTTGCCTGTTCACTCTGATGATAGTTTGTTTTGCTGTGCAGAAGCTCTTTAGTTTAATTAGATGCCATTTATCAATTTTGGCTTTTGTTGCAATTGCTTTTGGTGTTTTAGTCATGAAGTCTTTGACCATGCCTATGTCCTGAATGGTATTGCCTAAGTTTTTGTCTAGGGTTTTTATGGTTTTAGGTTTTATGTTTAAATCTTTATTTCATCTTGAGCTAACTTTTGTATAAAGTGTAAGGAAGGGGTCCAGTTTCAGTTTTCTGCATATGATTAGCAAGTTTTCCCAACACCATTTACTAAATAGGAAATCCTTTCCCCATTGCTTGTTTTTGTCAGACTTGTCAAAGATCAGATGGTTGTGGATGTGTGGTGTTATTTCTGAGACCAGTGTTCTCTTCCATTGGTCTATATATCTGTTTTGGTACCAGTACTATGCTGTTTGGTTACTGTAGCCTTGTAGTGTAGTTTGAAGTCAGGTAGCATGATGCCTCCAGCTTTGTTCTTTTTGCTTAGGATGGTCTTGGCTATATGGGCTCTTTTTTGGTTCCATGTGATATTTAAAGTAGTTTTTTTTTTTCTAATTCTGTGAAGAAAGGCAATGGTAACTTGATGGGAGTAACGTTGAATCTATAAATTACTTTGGCTAGTATGGTCATTTTCATGATATTGATTCTTCCTATCTGTGAGCATGGAATGTTTTTCCATTTGTTTGTGTCCTATCTTATTTCCTTGAGCAGTGGTTTGTAGTTCTCCTTTAAGAGGTCCTTCACATCCCTTGTGAGGTGTATTCCTAGATATTTTATTCTCTTCCTAGAAATTGTGAATGGGAGTTCACTCATTATTTGGCTCTCTGTTTGTCTATTATTGGTGTATAGGAATGTTTGTGATTTTTGCATATCGATTTTGTATCCTGAGACTTTGCTAAAGTTGCTTATCAGCTTAAGTAGTTTTTGGGCTGAGATGACAGGTTTTCTAAGTATACAATCATGTCGTCTACAAACAGAGATCATTTGACTTTCTCTTTTTCTATCTGAATACACTTTATTTCTTCCTCTTGCCTGATTTTCCTGACCAAAGCTTCCAATGCTATGTTGAATAGGAGTGGTGAGAGAGGGCATCTTTGTCTTGTGCTGGTTTTCAAAGGGAATGCTTCCAGCTTCTCCCATTCAGTAGGTTATTGGCTGTGGGTTTGTCATATATAGCTCTTATTATTTTGAGATACGTTCCATCAATATCTAGTTTATTGAGTGTTTTTAGCATGAAGAGGTGTTGACTTTTATTGAAGGCCTTTTCTGCATCTATTGAGATAATCATGTGGTTTTTGTCATTGGTTCTGTTTGTGTGATGGATTACATTTATTGATTTGCTTATTTTGAACCAGCCTTGCATCCCAGGGATGCATCCCAGGGATGAAGCCGACTTGATCGTGGTGGATAAGCTTTTTAATGTGCTGCTGGATTTGTTTTGCCAGTATATTATGGGGGGCTTTCCCATCAATGTTCCTCAGGGATATTGGCCTGAAATTTTTTTGTTGTTGTTGTGTCTCTGCCAGGTTTTGGTATCAGGATGATGCTTGCCTCATAAGAAGAGTTAGGGAGGAGTGCATCTTTCTCTATTGTTTGGAATAGTTTTAGACGGAATGGTACCAGCTCCTCTTTGCACCTCTGGTAGAATTTGGCTGTGAATCCATCTGGTCCTGGGCTCTTTTAGGTTGGTAGGCTATTAATTCCTGCCTCAATTTCAGAACTCGTTATTGATCTATTCAGGGATTTGACTTCTTCCTGGTTTAGTCTTGGGAGGGTATATGTGTCCAGGAGTTTATCCATCCATTTCTTCTAGATTTTCTAGTTTATTAGCATAGAGGTGTTTATAGTATTCTCTGATGGTAGTTTGTATTTCTGTGGAATCAGCAGTGATATCCCCTTTATCATTTTTTATTGTGTCTATTTGATTCTTCTCTCTTTTCTTCTTTATTAGTCTGGCTAGCAGTCTATTTTGTTGATCTTTTCAAAAAACCAGCTCCTGGATTCATTGTTTTTTTGAAGGGTTTTTCATGTCTGTATCTCCTTCATTCTGCTCTGATCTTAGTTATTTCTTGTCTTCTGCTAGCTTTTGAATTTGTTTGCTCTTGCTTCTCTAGTTCTTTTAGTTGTGATGTTAGGGTGTCAATTTTAGATGTTTTCTGCTTTCTCTTGTGGGCATTTAGTGCTACAAATTTCCCTCTAAACACTGCTTTACCTGTGTCCCAGAGATTCTGGTACATTGTGTCTTTGTTCTCATTGGTTTCAAAGAACTTATTTATTTTTGCCTTAATTTTGTTATTTACCCAGTAGTCACTCAGGAGCAGGTTGTTCAGTTTCCATGTAGTTGTGCGGTTTTGAGTGAGTTTCTTAGTGAGTTTCTTAATCCTGAGTTCTAATTTGATTGCACTGTGGTCTGAGAGACTGTTTGTTATGATTTCAGTCCTTTTGTATTTGCTGAAGAGTGTTTTACTTCCAATTATGTGGCCAATTTTAGAATAAGTATGATGTGGTGCTGAGAAGAATGTGTATTCTATTGATTTGAGGTGGAGAGTTTTGTAGATGTCTAAGTCCTTTTGGCCCAGAATTGAGTTCAAGTCCTGAATATCCTTGTTAATTTTCTGCCTCCTTGATCTGATTAATATTGACAGTGGGATGTTAAAGTCTCCCACTATTGTTGTGTGGGAGTCTAAGTCTCTTTGTAGGTCTCTAAGAACTTACTTTATGAATCTGGGTGCTTCTGTATTGGGTGCATATATATTTAGGATAGTTAGCTCTTCTTATTCTGTTGATCCCTTTACTATTATGTAATGTCCTTCTTCTTCTTCTTTTTTTAAATCTTTGTCGGTTTAAAGTCTACTTTATTGGAGACTAGGATTGCAACCCCTGCTTTTATTTATTTGCTTTCCATTTGCTTGATAAATCTTCCTCCATCGCTTTATTTTGAGCCTATATGTGTCTTTGCGTGTGCGTTGAGTCTCCTGAATACAGCACATCAGTGGGTCTTGACTCTATCTCATTTGCCAGTCTGTAATTTTTAATTGGCACATTTAACTCATTTACGTTTAAGGTTAATACTGTTGTGTGTGAATTTGATCCTGTCTTAATGATGCTAAGTGGTTATTTTGCCCATTAGTTAATGCAGTTTCTTCATAATGTTGATGGTCTTTACATTTTGGTTTGTTTTTGCAATGGTTGGTACCAGTTTTTCCTTTCCATATTTAGTGCTTCCTGCAGGAGCTCTTGTAAGGCAGACCTAGTGGTGACAAAATCCCTCAGCATTTGCTTGTCTGTAAAGGATTTTATTTCTCCTTCACTTATAAAGGTTAGTTCGGCTGGATATGAAATTCTGGATTGAAAATTCTTTTCTTTAAGAATGTTGCATATTGGCTTCCACTCTCTTCTGGCTTGTAGGGTTTCTGCAGAGAGATCCACTGTTAGTCTGATGGGCTTTCCTTTGTGGGTAACCCAACTTTCTCCCTGGCTGCCCTTAACATTTTTTTCCTTCATTTCAACCTTGGTAAATCTGACAATTATGTGTCTTGGGGTTGCTCTTCTCAAGGAGTATCTTTGTGGTGTTCTCTGTATTTCCTGAATTTGAATGTTGGCCTGTCTTGCTAGGTTCAGGAAGTTCTCCTGGGTAATATCCTGAAGTGTATTTTCCAACTTGGTTTTATTCTCCCCGTCACTTTCAGTTACATCAATCAAACATAGATTTGGTCTTTTCACACAGTCCCATATTACTTGGAGGCTTTGTTCATTTCTTTTCATTGTTTTTTCTCTAATTTTGTCTTCACACTTTATTTCATTAAGTTGATCTTCAATCTCTGATCTCCTTTCTTCCACTTGATCGATTTGGCTATTGATACTTGTGTATGCTTCATGTAGCTCTCATGCTGTATTTTTCAGCTCCATCAGGTCATTTATGTTCTAAACTATTTATTATTATTTCTAACTGGTTATTCTAGTTAGCAATTCCTCTAACCTTATATCAAGGTTCATAGCTTCCTTGTGTTGGGTTAGAACATGCTCCTTATAGCTTGGAGGAGTTTGTTATTATCCACCTTCTGAAGCCTATTTCTGTCAATTTGTTCAACTCATTCTCTGTCCAGTATTGTTCCCTTGCTGGCAAGGAGTTATGAGAAGAGGCATTCTGGGTTTTGGAATTTTCAGCTTTTTTGTGCTGGCTTTTCCTCATCTTCATGGATTTATCTACCTTTGGTCTTGGCTGTTGGTGACCTTTGGATAGAGTTTTTGAGTGGTTGTCCTTTTTGTTGATGTTGATGCTCTTGCTTTCTGTTTGTTAGTTTTCCTTCTAACAGGGCCCTTTTCTGCAGGTCTGCTGGAGTTTGCTGGGGGTCCACTCCAGACCCTGTTTGCCTGGGTATCACCGGTGGAGGCTGCAGAACAGCAAAGATTGCTGCCTGCTCCTTCCTCTGGAAGCTTCATCCCAGAGGGGCACCCACCAGATGCCAGCTGGAGCTCTCCTGTATGAGGTGACTGTCAACTCCTGCTGGGAGGTGTTTCCCCACTAGGATGCATGGGAGTCAGGGACCCACTTGAGGAGGCAGTCTATCCCTTAGCAGAGCTCAAGCACTGTGCTGGGAGATCCATTGCTCTCTTCAGAGCCAGCAGGCAGGAAAGTTTAAGTCTGCTGAAGCTGTGCCCATAGCTGCCCCTTGCCCTAGATGCTCTGTTCCAGGAAGACAGGAGTTTTATCTATAAGACCCTGACTGGAGCTGCTGCCTTTCTTTCAGAGATGCCCTGCCCAGAGAGGAGGAATCTAGAGAGGCAGTCTGTCTACAGTGGCTTCGTGGCGCTGTGTTCACGTGTGCTTTCTAATCCTTCTACCAACTTGCTTCCTGCCCATTCCTGATCCTCCCTGGGCTATCCTTATATGGCAACTCTTGAGTCTTCTGTTGACTACTTCAGAACTTTCCATGTCCTTGGCTCTGCTTTTGGTCATTCTTCCAGTTGTCTATTGCTGTATATAAAATCTCTAAAAATTAGAGCCTTCAAACGACTCCATTTTATCATATCACACAATTTTGTCAGGTATTCAGGCAAGGATTGGCTGATTGACATCAGCTGGGTCACTTGGTGGTTTTAGCTGGTAGCTAGTCCTCAATCCCTTGCTGGCACCTTGGTGAGGATGGCTGGATGAGTTCTCCACTTCCAAGTAGTCTCAGAGCTTCTCTGTGTGATCTCTCCAGCATGGTAGTTGGACTTACTTGACAGCCCAGAGCTACCAGGGACCACATTCTCTTGAAGGTTCAGCAGGTCCGGAGAGAGCATAATGTCTCCTCTCATATACTCTAGAGAGCAAAACAATCAAAAGGCAGCCCAAATTCAAGGGAAGGAGAAATAGACTCCACCTCTTGATAAGAGGTGTGTCAAAGAGTTTGTTGCCACTTGAAAGTTGTGATATCTCTCCATTTTAGAATTGAGAATTTCTTCTCTGTGGACTCATTTGAAGACTACCCTTAGCACAGATGCCCTTGTTCAGCTTTGCTGCTCCCACAAGGGCACTAACATAACGAAAGGACCACACTCTACGGCCTTTGTTATGACATTTGACATAAGTTTTCTTCTACTCTTAAAGAGTAGACATGGAGCTGCACCATCTAGATTCCTCTTTAAGGGAGGGCTTGCTGCCCAGTTACGGGAAATGCAAATATCAGCTTCTAGCTGCCAGCATCTTCAGGGTCTGCCTCAACTGTGGAGAGGTTTCTCCCCAGATATTATGCCTTTCCTGGGTAGTCCATGTCCAGTGACTGAGTGAGGCTGACAAATCGAGGCCTGGTCACTTTGTTCCAGCTGTTTCTTCCTAGGCAATTCTGGTTAGTGACATTAACTCTAGAGTTCTCCACTGGGTCGATGGAGGCTTTGGCAGACCTGTATTGCAGTTTTACTTCTCCTTTTGCCAAATATGGCTTTCCTGCTCTTCCTCTCAAAGATGCTGATCCCCAGTACACATCTTGCACACAAGACTGTCTCAGCATTTGCTTCCAGAGTACCTGGTCTGTGACATACCTCTATACATATGTATTATGTGTGTGTATACCTATATCATTTAACAGGAGTTGGGGAGAAATCCTTTCTTTTCTGATAGAAAAGTTGGAAAGATATGTACCAGAAGCAATATTTAGAATGAGTCTAGCCTATGCTAGTCGTTATATAACAGAAGAGCATACAGACAGTGTCTAGAGAGCAGCAAAATGAGCCCACGATCCTGGAGGCATCGAGTCTCTGGGTACAGCCATCTCCAGCTACATTCCTACTTGTAACTGGTTATGTAAGCCAATATATTCCCATTTTGGCCTAAATTGGTAGATGAGGTATTCTGTCACTTGCAACTAAGATTCCTATTAAATATGCCCCTCTAGTTGTGCTCTGTATTCTGTTTTTCTGCCCTTTTTAGGACCTTTAATCTTCAATAATCCCATCTTCTATTGCCTTTATTCTGTTCCTCTTGACTGGATGCACAGAACAAATACAGATCTCACCAATGGTGGACAGAAAACCACCCATTAAATTCCCAGTTTTTTGTCTGTTTGTTTGTTTGTTTTTAGCTACATTTCTACTTTCAGCTTTTGCTGCATGGCTAGATTTATTTTAATAGGGGGCCACACACAGCCTTACATCTTCACTGTATTCTCTTAATCTCCTATAATCTGTCTTCTGTCATAACCTTTCTAATTAAACCAGTTATCTGCTAACGGCCACAACAACCTTTCCTCAGTCTCTTTATCTTGATCTATTTCTGGAATATGACACTATTAATCACTCACAGCCTTTCCACCCGCTGGCAAGACATGGTCTTGAACTTCTCTTCTTAGAGATCCCACATTCCACTGGCATTCCTGAGCAGGGTTCTGGTAGAGTCATGAGGGAGGAGCTTCAGAGCATAAGAGAGGGAGAGATTCAACTCTACTTCAGAGGCAAGAGGAAGAGCCATAGAGATGGAACAGCAGTGATAAAAATTGAGGGAACTTGGCTAAGTGCGTGGAAGACTAGGTAGAAACGTCAAACTTAAAGAAAGTGGGCAAATGTTAGAAATATTGTAAAGGACGAGTCAGTCAGTCCACAAGAAACAAATAGTATGGTTTTAAAACAGCATCAAGCGCCCAGATATAAGTAGCTTGGACTTGATCAGCACAATTTCATAGTTTTTTCCCCAAGTCCCAGAAAACAAATGGCAATTGCAAGCTTAGAGGCATCATGATAATGGCAGACCAGGGTCCAGACTGGTTGAAAGTGAGGCCAGAAGAGGATCTAGATATCCACACCATGCAATTATTACATTAGCATATTTGAGGGAATAGAAAATGTAATGGTAAGGAAGTGAAGCCGAAATATCTTAGAGGCTGGGTGCGGTGGCTCATACCTTTAATCCCAGCAATTTGGGAGGCCATGGCTAGATGCTCACTTGAGGTCAGGAGTTCAAGACCAGCCTGGCCAACATGGAGAAACCCCGTCTCTACAGAAAATGCAAAAACTAGCCAGGCATGGTGGTGCACACCTGTAATCCCAGCTACTTGGGAAGCGGAGGCAGGAAATTGCTTGAACCTGGGAGATACAGGTTGCAGTGAGCCGAGATTGTGCCATTGCCTCCAGCCTGGGTGACAGGGCGAGACTTCATCTCAAAAATTAAATAAATAAATAAATAAATAAATAATATCTTAGAGAAGAAAAGCTCCAGTTGATGGTGTGATCCACAATGTGGCCATACTTAGCATTGTGGTTCTCAAACTTTAGTGCATCAGAATCACCTGGGAAGCCTGTTAAAGCAGAGATGGCTTTAACAGGTTTTAACACCATGTCTCACCCCTAGAGATTCTGATTCAACAAGTCTAGGGTAACTCCTGAGAATCTGCATATCTGACAAGTTTCCAGATGATGCTGATGCTACTGGTCCAAGGACCATACTTGGAGAGCCACTGATTTTGTGATGAGAAACAGAGAGAAGGTGAAAATCCTTGATGTTAAGGAGGTTGAGATCCTGAGAGGCCAAGGTCATCAACCATCAATATATGGTTAGTGTGCTGATGGAATCTAACATGAACAGGTGCTCAAGGCATCAAAGTTCAGAAGATGACATGAGGAAGTGAGGGAAGAGTGTTGCAAAGGAGGAGGGCTCTTGTACTATTGCCGCTGAACAATGCTCCACAGGGAAGACTGCGGAAGAAAAAACAGATTCTTTAGGAAACACATTTGAGATCCATTGGATGGTTAAGGAAAAACCATGTGTCTGTTAAGACAGTGGGGTGGAAAGAATGCTTGTGTAAGAACTTGAGTCTTTATGGGAGTTTATTCATTAAGCAGAGCAGGATTCCACAGGACACTAAAGAAGGGGCTAGTTGAAAAGATGGGATGACATAGCGTGTCCTGAATTGGTGGGTTCTTAGTCTCGCTGACTTCAAGAATGAAGACACGTACCCTTGCGGTGAGTGTTACAGTTCTTAAAGATGGTGTGTCCAGAGTTTGTTCCTTCTGGTGGGTTTGTGGTCTCGCTGACTCCAGGAGTGAAGCTGCAGACCTTCGCAATGAGTGTTACAGCTCTTAAAGGCGGTGTGGAGTTGTTCGTTCCTCCCAGTGGGTTCATGGTCACACTGGCTTCAGGAGTGAAGCTGCAGGCCTTCACAGTGAGTGTTACAGCTCATCTCATAAAGGCAGCGCAAACCCAAAGAGGAAGTAGCAGCAAGATTTATCGCAAAGAGCAAAACAACGAAGCTCCCACCCCATGGAAGGGCACTAGACCAGGTTGCCTGTGCTGGTTTGGGCAGCCTGCTTTTATTCCCTTATCTGACCCCACCCATATCCTGCTGATTGGTCAATTTTACAGAGAGCTGATTGGCCTATTTCACAGAGAGCTGATTGGTCCATTTTGACAGGGTGCTGATTCGTGCATTTACGAACCTTGAGCTAGACATAGAGTGGTGATTGGTGCATTTACAATCTTTAGCTAGACACAAAAGTTCTCTGTCCCCACTAGATTAGCTAGACACAGAGCACTGATTGGTGTGTTTACAAACCTTGAGCTAGACACAAGGTGCTGATTGGTGCACTTTCAAACCTTTAGCTAGATATAAAAGTTCTTCAAGTTCCCACCCAACTCAGAGGCCCAGCTGGCTTGGCCTAGTGGATCCCATGCAGGGCTGCGGCGGAGCTGCCCGCCAGTCCCGCCCCTTGCACCTGCACTTCTGAGCCCTTGGGCCAGGGGTAGCCTGGCGGGGAGCCTTGTGCAGGTCCCCAGCCCTGCCTCACGGGGAGGTGGCTGAGGCCTGGTGAGAATTCTAGTGTAGGGGGGGAAGGCCGGTAGTGCTGGTGGACCCAGTGCACCCTCCGCAGCTGCTGGCCTGGGTGCTAAGCCCTTCACTTCCCAGGGCCGTGGCGAGAGCCAGCCACTCCAAGTGTGGGTCCCACCTGCACCTCTCCCTCCACAGCTCCCTGCAAGCAGAGGGAGCCGGCTCCGGCCTTGGCCAGCCCAGAGAGGGGCTCCCACAGTGCAGCTGCAGGCTGAAGAGCTCCTCAAGCATGGCCAGAGTGGACACCGAGGCCAAGGAGGCACCAAGAGCAAGCGAGGGCTGCTAGCACGTTGTCACCTTTTAATAGGAGAGGTAGAAGGAAAACTGATTTGGATGCAATTGGGATGACTGAAGGGAAAGTAGGGGGGAAAAGCCAAGGTGGGTGAGGTCTGTGCTTAGGCTGGAAGTATGGATACCGGAGCTGAAGGAAGATTGCATATGGGGCCAGGGTAAGGTTGCAGACCTGTGTTAGTCATCAGGGAAGGAGACTGCTGATGAGGCATTCTACCTTCATTGTGGGAATTTGAACCACCCCTCTGTCCTGTTGCATGGATATCCACCTATGTCTGTTTTTGCTTTGACAAGGTCTTCTTAGCTTCTAATAATCATAATGTGATTGAGTGGAAGGTGGGCAAAGGGGCTACAGGTGTAGCCAGGCTAAGGCTATGCCTGTATGGATTTTACTTTTTTACCCTATGAGCTTTGTAGTATAGTGGGCACAAGTAAACATTTGTTGAAATCTTTGATCCATTCAACTGATCCCACTGATCCCTTTTACTATCAGCATTGTTGCATAGTGTGGCCTGTGTCTGATTGCATATGACATTGGGTTAAGAATTGAAACAGGAGAATTCTACACTCATCTTAGAGGTACAATGAGTAGAAGAAACATTGTGAAGCAGACATAGCATTGGGCACTGCTAAAATGGAAAGATGACTGAGCGAAGAATCAAGACCTTGTTTCCACTCTTTTTGTGACTTTGGTGGTGTTTGGCTCTGTAGTTTCTAAGGACCCTTACAGTTGGAGACAATATTGTATAGTGGAAAGAAAGTGGCCTTAAAATTAGCAAATTAGCTAGACTGTGATCCTCATCACACCATAGATCTTGGAGAGGTTACCCCATCTGGTTTTCAATGTCTTCCTTTTTAAATGAAAAAAAAAAGGAAAGAATAAAAGATAACTGATCTTATAGGAATATTGCAAAGATCCTAGCACATTCCTGGGGATATATTAAGTGCTCAATAATGTAACTTACTTTTTTTTTCTTTTCTTCTGCAGTCTCCACTTTTACCTTTACAATTTTACACATTTTTAGGGGTCACGGAAATAATATCGCACTGTGTGGAGGACAGGGTGTAGTTGAGCTGTATCCTCCCCCAAAGTGCCCACCTCGTTGCACATGACTTCTAACTGCTGTGGGAGTAATTTTCTTATTTGACAGGAAGTTTCCTCCATATAATTAGCTCCATTTTCTTGGTGTACGTGCTTATAAAGCAGAACTTGGATGTTCTAGAAAGGGAAAGCTCAGAAAAAACAGAGATTACATTTCCCCATACATATGTATGCACAAGTTTGAAATTAAGAGGAAAAGACTTTTGCCAAGTCTACATTGTGCTTGGACACTTGTTCTGAACCTAGAAATTTTTGGCAGCTCTCATCCTATGCACCTCCCTTAATGTGTCCCTGGACGGGATGTACGTTGGAAATTTATAGTTTATTTTCCCCATGCTTCATCTTCATGCATTTCCCTGATGGTGTCAATTAGCAAAAAAAGTGGAAGGCCTTCATTTCCAACATTTGCCACTCCTTGGTGAATGCATACTGGCAATAACTTTCTCTGATAGCATGAATGCTTTAAAACTTTGCTTCAAAACAGTTTGAAGAAAACCCTATTTATAACAGACTATGTGTAAACTTTGAGTCTCCCAGAAAAACTTGGGTAAAACTCACCAAATGAACTGAAGATGTAGGGAGGAACACAGCCATACTTCCTATGTATTTCTCTCCTATTTTGGGACTTTGGGTGGGGGTTCGGGGGAAGAATGACTCCTTGTGCAGTGAAGAACTGCTTATGGAAGGTGCACTAAGGTTTGCGCGCTATGAATTGCTACAATAAAATTGAGACTCTAGCAGAAACCTTCTATGGCAATTCAGTTGAAGATGAAATAAGGACCTAGTGAGCTGGCACCCTCTTTCACTCAATATGTAAATGTGGCTGCTGTCAGCGCATGATTTACTTAGGCCTGTCTTGTTTTGTTTCTGTCATAGAATGTTTCTCTTTGAGATTCCTTGAGTTAGACGCTGCAAGTCAGGAAAATAAATTTATATCGGATGAGCAAGAGGGAGTTGGTTTGATACTTCTTCTTACAGCAGTGTTTGTGTGTGCATTTTTCAAAGGATACATTTCTGATTCCAGGGATTATTTTCTTTACGTTTTGATGGAAGACGGAGCTTGGTAGAAGAGGTAGGGGGAGCAAAACATCTGAACAAAGTGGGCTTTACTGTTTGAAGGGGACACCTGTGACCCCATTCCTTCACCACAACAGTCTTTTGTGGTGGTGCATTTTTGCAATGGGGAGCTAGGTTTTGTCATATCTGCAATACCAATGTGATGTCCAAGTTCTTCTCTTAAGAGAGGAATTTAGAGAAACACCACCCCTAAGCACCTCTAGGGTTACAGGCCTAAGGACTCTTGAGTATAAGAAGGTGCCCAGTAACAGGCGAACAAAAGCTAGGATGTGCAGCCTCTTTCTGGACTGTCTGCACCCTTCCTCCCTTTATCCCGGCACTACCCTTGCCTTTGCTATTTTGCTTTCCGATGCATTTGGGGCTCCTAAACACACTGGTCCCACAGAAAGAGGCGAAGCTGGCATTTGCGTGGCTCCTCTTGTCTTCTGCAGGCTCCGTTCCCAGAACAGGTTGGCCTGGTTCAGGGTCTTCCATTCAAGAGCACCAAAGCAATCCACATCTTCACTCCGAGGTCCCAGGGTCGTCCGAGTTGCCCCGGATCGAGCTCTCTGGGGAGGCAGCCCTTAGCCTCGGAGCTCGGGGCAGTTGGAGCAGTCCTGGCCTCCACTGCGCTGCGGCGGACACTCCTTCCTTCATGACTGTTCAAGGGTGGGGGTGGGGAGGGAGGCAGGAGCAGGCCATGAATATTTAATCGGGGAAAAGTAGGAGCACATTATTTGGATAAACTACTTAATAGCAGGGCTAGCCCCTCCTCAGACGGGGGTAGGTGCCGCGTCGCCAGCCTAGCACCAGACGCCTGCGCGCTTTCATCTTTAATCGTCTCTTCTCCGTTTCCTTTGAGTGGGGATATAAGAAGGCTCCTGTCTCTCCATCAAACCGCATCTCTAATTTAAACAGCTGTTAATAAGGGTTAAATCTGCAGGCTGAGCTGGCCCTTCACTTGTTACTTGCAAAGGGGGAAAAATCAATGGAGCAGGAAGCCAGAGGGGCGTCCATTTTGAAAAGCTGTAATGAATTACGTTTCCTTAGCAAAGCTGGCAACCTCCAGGCCCGCTCCCACAGCCTGCCTTTCACATATCCGAGCCCTCTGTGACACATCAAATTTAATGAGACTGCACAGATCTCAAATAAGGAAGGGGAACGCTGCTGCTGCTGCTGCCGGGGCACTTTATTAAGGAGGATCAGAGAAAACTCGCTCGCTTAAAAAAAAAAAAAAAAAAAAAAAGCCCTTAAAGGCAAAGGATATTTTTGGGGGAGTAGGAGGAGGTCCCTGATTTCGGTGTTTCAGGTCCCCTCTGGAGCATTTTAACAATCTAATTCGATGTGAGCTTTTTGGGTGTCAACATTAGCAAACAGGTCTCCAAACCTCAGGACCCTCGAAGACCAAGAGGATTGTGGAAGGTAATTAGGGACATAGGGACATTTTGAGTTAAGCCACCTCCCACCCCCCTTCCCAAGACCAGTACAGGCAAAAAGAGAAGCTCTGTAGCTGTCTTCCACGTGATGAATCACCTTCATAACTATACTTTCCAAAGCAGTAATTAAATCACTTATTTGGCCAAATAGGATTGCATATATGCAGACAATGGAGAAGAAATCTTGAAATCTAGAAAATTCGGCATATGTATCGGATATAGGTTTAGGAGACAGCATTATCTGTCCATCGAGAGACTTTGGTTCAAGTGTTGGCCCTGTTGCCAATTCATATAGCTTCTGTAATTAAATACTATAGCCTGGACCTTCAATTGTTTATTAAATGAGAGGGTGAGGATAATCTATAATTCTACATTGAGATTTGGAACCCAGGAACAGTCTTGAAAAACAAAAACAAAAAAAGACCATAATGCTAAGCCAATAAACACTATGTGAGCCAGACACATCTCCTGGGAAAAGCAACATATCTCTTTGGTGAGTCCTTTCTCAACTCTCCTAGAAAAACTATTCTGGCATGCAAAGTCTGGGTATGGCATTCCAGACCCCCTTTTTCCTCTCCTAGTCTCTACTGACAAGAAGATCCTTCTTATGCCCCGTGTAAGAAAAATCATAATAAGATGACAGCTGACATTTATAACACTATTATCACATGCCAAGCACTGGGGCCGAATGATTTACGAGCATTATATTGAGAGACATTGTAGATAAGAACACATACGGGAGTGGAATCACTGCTGAGTTCAAATCACCACCATGCCACTTCTAGCTGTGTGATCTTGGGCAAGTTAATTAATTAGCAATGCCTGGCACATAGTAGGTGCTGTACAAGTGCTAATGTTATGATCTGCTATACAAGTGCTAATGTTATCATAATGTTTTATGATATAAATGTTACAATGTTTTAATTTCGAAACATTCCTATGGTGCAGATATGATAATCCCCATTTTGCAGATAGGAGCCTATGGCTCAATGACTTGCTTGAGGTCACCTAGCCGATGAGAAGCTGTGCTAGGAAAAAAAGCCAGTCCTGTCTGCCTCAAAAGCCTGAGCTCCCAGTCAGTACTCTCATGTTCCAGTTGTGGTCTTTTAAAAAAGTCTTTGTTCAGAGCCGTGTGAACCAGAACAACTCCATCTTGAATGGGGCTGGGTAAAGTGAGGCTGAGACCTACTGAGCTGCATTCCCAGACGATTAAGATGTTCTAAGTCACAGGGTAAGATAGAGGTCAGCACAAGATACAGGTCATAAAGACCTTGCTGATAAAACAGGTTGCAGTAAAGAAGCCAGCTAAAACACCCCAAAACCAAGATAGCGACGAAAGCGACCTCTGGTCGTCCTCACTGCTGCACTCCCACCAGCTCCGCATGCCAGTTTACAAATGCCATGGCAACGTCAGGAAGTTACCCTATATGATCTAAAAAGGGGAGGGATGAATAATCCACCCCTTGTTTAGCATATAATCAAGAAATACCCATAAAAATAGGCAACCAGCAGCCCTCGGGGCTGCTCTGTCTACAGAGTAGCCATTCTTTTGTTCCTTTACTTTCTTAATAAACTTGCTTTCACTTTACTCTATGGACTCGCCCTGAATTCTTTCTTGCGTGAGATCCAAGAGCCCTCTGTGGTGATCTGGATTGGGACCCCTTTCCTATAACATTTGTGCTTTAGTGGAAATAAACTCACCCACCACTGTTAGAGTAGAAACTGGTATTCTGCTTTCTTCAACCTCTCTTTCTCAAACTCTCGGGCTTTTCTTTGCCCAGCCCTTCTAGCCTTTCTTTTTAGCCTCTTTTTTTGTAAGTTTGCATCATAGTTTCTGTTTCAATCTCTGGTCCTCATTTTCATGGCCTTTTCTTGAGGTCAGCATCTTTTCCTTGAGATTCCATTTCGAGACCTGCTTTAAATGTCTCCCTCTGTGCCATTGGTTAGGTGAGGAGGGAAGCAGGCCTACAAAGAAGGATGGGGGCAGGCCCAACGTTCCCAACTGGAATTGAAAAGGAACCAACTCATCAGGTAGGTCTGAATCACTTTGCATACCAAATGTCAACTTTCCCAAGCACAGAGGCCCAGAAGAAAGAGTTGGAAGGAAGGATGGTACCAATTCCACATGAACATGGAGAAAAGGCCCTGGAGGATGGGTAGGTAAGGTTAGAAAATGTAGCATTGTAACATTGTGACCTTATTTGAAGAATGCTCTAGAGGAGACCTGTGAAATTATCATCTTAGTTCTTTGGGCGTGGTATTTCACTTATTTTTTTCCCAGTTAAAAATTAATATAGATTGTTCAAACTCAAGAGTCCAAAAAGTTATGCCAAGGTAGTAAAGTCAGCTGCTTGGTCCATCCAATTCCCTGGCTTCAAACTTTAGCTCATGGTCTGATTTCATCTCTGGATAGACGGAAGAGAGACAACTTATGCATATAGTTTGCAATTTACTTATTTAAAAGCATGTTTTCTTTGTGTTCTGTGTCTTTCTATGTGCATTCTGACTCTGCCCATACCTCCCTCTTAGTCTTGAAGCTTCCTGTGTGTTAAGACCATGTTATCTCTCCTTTCCTTTGTGTCCTCTGGCTCTTGCTTCACTAACAGGCCCTATCTGTATCGACTGTTTGCTGGGAAAAGTGTTTCTTGGTATAACTGAGTGTTTCTGGAGAGGACTTTCCTCTTTCTTCTGCCCTTCCTGGTTCTCATCACTCAATTCTGGCAGTGAGTAGACTCTACATAGATGGAACCAGAGTTACTCAGATGGGGATGAACAAATTCTACATCTAGGGGTAAGACAAAATTAATTAGCTGGTGTGGGTTGTAGCAAGTGGTGTCTGTCTGGACGGGGGGAAAGGACAAAGACGACTAAGATGGTGCATTTCCGGGTTCTTCATCACCAACTTACCCGCGTGCGGGAAAATGCAGCCCACGCCCGGGAAAAATACAGACCAACTGCGCAGGCGCAACATGGCGTCCGATCGAGGAAACCGAAACGTACCTGGCTGCACCTACGGAACGCCCCGACACGCCCGTGTCCCGCCTATTGCCCTCCCACTCCCAAGCCTTAGACAGAAAAGCCGCTCCTGGCAGGCACGCGGCGTGAACTTCCTCAGCCCCTCCTCATATGCGGACCTAGGAACCTCGCCTGAGAACGCTGGAGCGACTTCCTCGGCCTCCACCACCAGAGACTGGTGAACCTCGCCCTTTCTTCCTTCACATTGGCTAGCTAATAAAGTTTCTTTTTACCTTGCCTACTTGCCTTTTCTCTGGCGCCTGCTCTGGTGGTCGCATAAAACAAATCAGGTGGTGCCGAACCCAGGAGGAGACCCCTCTTCAGGGCCCCCCAAGGTCCGAGGAGCCTCCTCCTTCCACGCCGCGGACGGACCAGGACCTAGACATCGCTTTCCACACCTCCATGTCTCCTAGGGGTGAGTACCTCTTGCCTCCCTCTCATACTCCTTCGCCAGAAGTCCTGCGCAGGCCCAAGGTTTTTTGGTCACCAGGTGACCCACAGGAGAGTTCCCAACGGTAGAGACGTCTCCCCAAAGGAACTCCATTCCAGTCCGTGTGAGACCCGTCCAGGACGGAGACGTCCGCCTGGAGGTAATCTCCATTCTGGCTCCAGGAGCCTCCCGGTCTCTAGTGGCTCCAAAGGACGCTTTGTAGCCAGGTAGAGTTCGGTTTCTGCCTACAGGCGAGAGAAAGGCAATAGGAAATCCCCAATCCAAAATACCTAGAGACACCCCTTTAGGGTGTCTTCTAACTAATCTCAAAACTTTACAATTAGAGCAAGATCTTAAACGAAAGCGACTGATTTTCCTCTCCACTGTGGTATGGCCCCAATATAAACAATCAATCTCAGTGGCCACCTGAAGTCACTCTAGACCACAATATTCTACTCGATCTTGGCAGTTTCTGCCGGCACCTAGGCAAGTAGTCCAAAATTAACTATATACAAAAGATTTTTTTTCCTTTTAAGACTTGCGTTCTCACCCAGACCTGTGTGCCCAGTGTTCGATGGCCCAGGTCTTGTTAGCCAAAACCCGGCCCTCGGCCCCCACCTCAACATCAGAGAAGGACTCCACCTCCATTTTAGATGGGGCTGATGGTGGGGCACCTCCCTTCCGACCTTCCAACCCCCCTCCCTATGGACCTCCCACCGCCCCTCTCGACGCTCCTCCCTCAGCCACTCCTCTCACCCCTCCCTATGGACCTCCCATCGCCCCGCCCGACACTTCTCCCTCAGCCACTCCTCTTACCTCTCCCATTTCCGTCCACACTCACTCCAAGACCGTGGTAGCGGCCCCCACTAGTCAGCCCTCTACCAGTCAGCCTGCCCCAACCCCCTCTACCAGTCAGCCTGTCTTAACCTACCCTACTGGTCAGTCTGTTCCAACCTCCCCTGCTAGTTTGTTGCCCCCCCGACCCCCCCGAGAAGTTGCCGGAGCCGAAGGCGTGGTTAGAGTCCACGTCCCCTTTTCCCTGGCTGACCTTTCCAAAATTGAAGAATGACTCGGCGACTTCTCAGCCAACCCCACCTAATATTCCAAAGAGTTTCAATACCTAGGCCAGGCATATGACCTTACCTGGCATGACTTACATGTCATTCTTACTTCCACTCTTAACCCAGAGGAAAGAGAGTGCATTCTCGCAGCCGCCAGGCAACATGCAGATCAATGGCATTTAACCGATGCCACCATCCCGTTAGGAGAGATGGCTGTCCCGTCCATAGAACCAGATTGAGATTACCAACCGGAGCAGCCTGGCTGCCGTAGGAAGGACATTATGATTCAATGTCTCTTAGCTGGTATGTAGGCAGCCTTTAACAAAGTGGTCAATTTTGATAAATTAAAGGAAATTATCCAACACCCAGATGAGAACCCGGCTTCCTTCCTAAATTGCCTTACAGAGGCACTGACCCAATTTACCTGGCTAGACCCCACTTCCCCAGCCGGGGCAACTGTCCTAGCCTCCTATTTTATTTCCCAGTCAGCCTCAGATATTCGAAAAAAAGCTAAAAAAGGTTGAAGATGGGCCTCAGACTCCCATACAGGACTTAGTAAAATTGGCCTTCAAAGTTTTAACTCCAGAGAGGAAGCAGCTGAGGCCGCAGAGCTAGACAAGGAGAAAAGAAGGGCTGCGCTTCAGGCGCAAGCTTTAGTGGCTGCCCTCCAACCCGTGTTGCCCACTTTGCCGGCAGGGAAAACCAAAGATAAGTCTCTTAAGGGCTCCTGCTATAAATGCGGAGACCCAGGACACTGGGCAAACCAGTGTCCCCAGGCCAAGCCGGCCACTCCGTCTGGTCCATGCTTTAAGTGTGGCACAACTAGGCATTGGGCAAAAAGGTGTCCAAATCCTCGCCCGCCTACCACACTGTGCCCAACCTGCCAACAGGAAGGACATTGGAAGTCTGATTGCCCCGCCTGCAGGGCAGGCATTGCGCCTCAACGTGGTGCCTCTCCTCAAAGGCCGGAAGGCTCCTTCCAGCTCCTACACCTGGACGACGACTGACGGTGCCCACACTCAGAGACCCCGGTCACCCTCGCCGAGCCTAGGGTAACTCTACAGATAGCGGGTAAGCCAATTTCTTTTCTCATCAATACGGAGGCTACCTATTCTGTTTTGTCAACCTATGGAGAACCTAGCCAACAATCCACTATTTCAGTAGTTGAGGTAGATGGTAAACCGTCTAACCCTCACCAGACCCCAATGTTAAATTGCTGCCTGGACTATGCATGTTTTGCCCACTCTTTCCTCATCATGCCCTCTTGCCCCACTGGCTCTTTCCTCATCATGCCCTCTTGCCTCACCCCCCTCTGAGGACAAAACATCTTAACCAAACTTAGGGCATCTATTAACCTACCCTCTCATCCCCACCCTGGCTCCAACATTGTTTTTCATGATGCCCTTGTGCCCCCAGTTGCAGATTCTCTCAACGTTACCTGGACTCATCAAGCAACAACTAACCAAACTCTCCATAGAGGCACATCAATCGTAGATAACCATACTTCTCTTGCCCTTACCAAACTACAAGCTACACCACCAGACTACAAGCTGCACCTAGAAGCCCCACAGGCCTTAGTATTCTCCCACTTCCTCACCGTCCTCCACTTCAATCTAACTTCTTCTTCATAAAACCCTCATCTGCTCTCCCTCCCAACCCCTCACCTAATTAGCAGGATTCCCGGCTTTCAACTCTTACAGAAGACCTAACTTGGCAAGGTACCCTCTGTGGTTTCAGCCATGTTGAACTTACTCTCTACATTTTGCCACCATTATTATGGTTCACTCTAATCCCTCTAGTTACTCCTACTAATCCTAACTTTGTATGAAAATTTTCTGTAACTGAAACCTAGTCTACAGACAACCAGGTACACTCAGTCATGCAGGGCACTGCAGAATGTCCCCCCCCACCCAGGGCTGTCAATCTGCCCTCTCCCTAAACTTTTCCCTAAGTTCCATCACTGGAGGCCTCCCAGCCATATGTTTATAATTGTAAAAACTACTGGCAAGAAACCAACCTAAGGTGTCCATACAATTACTGCAAAATCCATCCTTTGTATGACTTGTATGCACAATCCCAACATAAGAATATGTTTCAAAGCCCTTTGCCAGGAACATATAGTCTTATTATTAATGATCCCTAGGACCCTTGGTGGGCCCAGGGAGTAAAAGGTGGACTGTATGCAACATCTTGGTCCTCACATCCCACCGCAACCCTCCAAATAAAGAGAGTATACGTGCAACAAGTACCCCTCCCTAAGAGTAAACAAGTACATCTTCCTAAGCGTGTACAGGCCCTACAAAATTTAACCTCAGTTGTAAAATCTCATGAACGGAAAATACAGAAGCTGTTAAGCCCCCCAAGCCCCCCTAACAATGAGGACCCATTCTCATGGCTAACACTTATTCACCAGGGACTTAACCTAACCCAGGCTGCTGGAGTAAGGAACCTCTCCCACTGCTTCCTTTGCGCTGCACTCGGAAAAGCTCCCTTAGTGGCAGTCCCGCTACCAACCGCTTTCAATATCACCACCGACTCTACCAGCTCCTCTCAAGCAACATCCTCGCCTCAAGTCCCATTATACCGTAATCCACAGAGTCAAACCCTTCCTTTTTGCTACTCTACTCCAAACTCTTCGTGGTGTGATTGCACTCAAGCTCCCAGCAGGACCCAGACGGCCCCTGTTGGAGGCTACTTTTAGTGTAACCAAACTCTATCTAAAACTCTTAACCATACCCCCATCATCCAATCCCTTTGCATTCCGGTATCTTTAGTGCCTAGCTTAAACCTATATAGCGAAGAAAAATTGTCCGAACTAGCTTCCCAGCTCAGCCCCAGCAATAACATCCAAAAGCGGGCTGTTTTTCTTCCCTTAATTCTTGGGGTTTCCCTAGCATCATCTCTAGTAGCCTCAGGACTTGGAACAGGGGCCCTCACCCCCTTGATTCAATCCACACAGACCCTCTCCACTCAGGTCCAGACAGCCATAGAGGCTTCAGCTGAAAGCTTAGCCTCTTTACAACATCAAATCACCTCAGTAGCCCAGGTAGCAGCACAAAATAGACAGGCATTAGATATTCTTACTGCTGAAAAAGGAGGGACATGCCTCTTCCTAGGAGAGGAGTGTTGCTACTACGTAAATGAATCAGGCCTGGTTGACACCAACGTCCAAACATTTAACAAGATCAAAAAAGAGCTTCAACAATTTAACGCCCCCTTCATCCCCGGACCACCGGTATGGCTGCTGCCCGTAGTATAGCAGATGCTCCCATTCCTAATTCCCATACTAATCCTCTGCCTTGCCTTATGTTTTGCTCCCATTTTAATAAAATTTCTCCGAGCCAAGGTCCAAGAAATCACCTGCGTCGCCTTCAACCAGATGCTCCTACATCCCTATGTCCAGATACCAACCACGGACCCTAACTATGCCCCTTAACAGCAGGAAGCAGCCAGACAGACAACGACGCCCCCAATCACTATAATCAATAAAAGGTTGGACTGTCTGGACAGGGGGAGAGGACAAAGAGGACTAAGATGGCGCATTTCCGGGTTCTTCATCACCAACTTACCCGAACGCGGGAAAATGCAGCCCACGCCCGGGAAAAATACAGACCAACTGCGCAGGCACAACATGGTGTCCGATCGAGGAAACCGAAACTTACCTGGCCACACCTACGGAACGCCCCTGACACGCCTGTGTCCCACCTATTGCCCTCCCACTCCCAAGCCTTAGACAGAAAAGCTGCTCCCGGCAGGCACGCGGCGCAAACTTCCTCGGCCCCTCCTCATATGCGGACCTAGGAACCTAGCCCCAGAACGCCGGAGCGACTTCCTCGGCCTCCACCGCCAGAGACCGGTGAACCTCGCCCTTTCTTCCTTCACATTGGCTAGCTAATAAAGTTTCTTTTTACCTTGCCTACTTGCCTTTTCTCTGGCACCTGCTCTGGTAGTTGCATAAAACAAATCAGTGTCAACTGACGTAGAGAACTAGGCTTCCTCTGGTTTGGAGCTAGAAATTGAGCAAAAGGCAGAGATCTGATATAATGTCATTCAGGAATACCCTAAAAACTTCAATAAACTGATGGAACATAGAGACCACAATAGTAAGAGTGCCACCAGACTCTGAAGCACCAAAGAATGGCTTAATCCTGCATTTTCTTTGGCCATATTATTCTGACTAATGAAGTGGGGGATGAAAAGGGAAAGCAACATCAAGAATACAGATAGATTTAATGCCAGGGAAATCTGGGTTTCTACGTATAAGAAATTATTGAATATGGAACCAGTATACTGGGTCTTGGAACAAAGTAAGTTCTCAAGGCTTGTTTGACTTGATGTTTCCTGCAAATATACCACACCATTCACGTACTTTCTTTCTCACCTAGAGTTGAGAGGTTGTTGATTTGAGCCTCTCATGTTGACAAAGATGTCAACATTTTAGCAGACAGAAGATAATGAATGTTTGTATTTATATTTTTATAGCTGTGAGTTCATAGTCCCCAATTGTGGCACTGAGATCTAAAGTGAAGCATCACAAAGTTCAAAGTTAGCTTCTCGCAGGACCACCACTACTCTGTCTAGGCTGGAAGTGGTTTCTGGGCCTCTAACAGTGGTACATTTGGAAGGAATCATAATACAACATACCTTGATTGTCTCTTGGTGTGTAAAGCCCTTAGTACATTGCTTGATACATAGCAAGTACTCAATAAGTGTAACCATAATCACTATGGAGAATATGCATGAAGGATAGCGTAACAAGCTAGTTGCAAAAGAACTCTGCAAAATAGCTTCTTGCTGAAGAACTGTAGAGATCCAGAAATAGTAACTTGGCATTTCTGACTCATCTTTAGCTTTATGATGACAAAAATAAACAAACAAAAACAAACCCAACAAAACTAATGGATCAATTCTATGATTTTACAACTGGTCAGTTTTATGAAAAATATTTTATGTATAAAAGAAATGTCTGAGTTCATTTTCTGCTGCTAGAACAGAGTACCACAAATTGAGTAATTTAAAATGAATAAAAATGTATTTGTTGTGTGGTTCTAGAGGCTGGGAAGTCCAAGAGCGTGGCACTAGCATCTTGCGAGGGCCTTCATGCTGCATCATAGTATGGCAGAAGGCAGAAGATGGAAGTGAGCATGTTGAGACAGAAAAAAGGGGACTGAACTCTTGAGATAATGGCATTAAGCTATTTATAAGGGTGAAGCCCTCATGATTTAATCACCTCTTAGAGGTCCCACTTTTTAATACTGTCACAGTGGCAACTACATTTCAACGGAGTTTTGGATGGGACATTAAAACCATGACAATTACACTTGCTAGTTAACTTAGAATAATTGCTCCACTATCTTAGTGAGATGCAGCCTGTATGTGAGTGCAAGTAGGATGCATGTGTGCTTTCTGCTGCTGTGCCCATCAAAAAAATTGTGAACTTTGGCAAGTCTTCTGGGATTTCTAGGGTTAAAGACCCACATGGTTAAAAAACGAAGGCAAAGCTATGAAAAACACCTAAATTCTAAAAATTAACACCAGTCCTAGCTGGAAGTAAACTAAGGAATTTGGCCATGGTAGACATGGCCAGCAGAAAAAGAAGGTCTCTAGAAAAGCATTTCTAAGAGCACAAAGGAACAAATGGACAATAAGCCCTTTTTGCTACTCAAGGGCAACACTTGACTGTGTTCAATGCCAAAGGCTGGGACAATCCTAAGGACAAGGATTAGATTTTAGCTTTCTGAAGCTACTTCAACAAATATAGCAAAAAGGAACTGGGGAGATGAAAAAGGGAACTCTGTTCTCTGGACAGACTGGCTAAGCATCAGGTTTACACCTCTCCATTTCCCACCACTCCACATTGGCTCCATCCCTGTGATGCCACATTCCAGGGAGGGTTCCAAGGCTTCCTCCACTGCTTTCCCTTTCCCCTTCTGAAAAAGTGAGATAAAGAAAGAAAGCAAAAATGATGGGAGACAGGAAAGGAGAAGGAGGGAAGAAAGCATGAAAAGATAGAAGGAAGGATGGAAGCAGGGAAGGAAAGAAAGATTTCTTCCCAGGCAGTAAGACATTTGAGTGATTTATGAAGCTTAACCCAGAGAAGGGAAAGTTGGGGGTTAAAAATCTAAGAAATGAGAATGCAAAACATCAAGACTCAATAGTGCCAAGAGGTTAGGACTATTGAAAAGCCAAGGACATTTGGCTGAGTGTGTGGTGAGGGGAAGTGGTATTGAATTCAGGCATTTCAACTCTGCGAGTTTGGGCGAACTTCAAAACAAATAGGCTAAAATCCTAGCTGTGGTGCAGAGCAGTGTTGTATGTCTGACAATCCCCAGGGTCTGCCCTTCTTCCCCCTCCCCTGAGTCCCCCATGACCCCCCCCTCCCAAATGGGGCAGTGAAGGAATGTAGGTGGAATCCGCTGAGGCTGGGGCTCTACCAGGGATAACAGAATTCACAGCCTGAGAGCAGGCCAGCCAGAGTAGCTTTGAAAGACAAAGGTTTGCAATGTAGGAAAAATACTAACCACCTTATTCTGGATTCTGTATCTGACCCCAGAACTTCAAAATGTTTTATCGTTTTCCCTTGGGTTTTCAGCTCTTCCTACATTATCTACTTCCTCCTTTTAATTTGCTGAGTTCTGTTTCTCTACTCAGTGAGGAAGACAGGTGGGCTGGGGAGGGCAGTGAGAGGGGAGAGAAACAAGGAAGCCGGAAGGAGCAACTCAACAACTCGATCTTCTTCAGCTGCATGAAAATAATTCCAGATTTGAAAAGGGCTTTGGTGAGATTCATTGTTGGGGTGGGGTGGGGGAACTGTGACTTTGCCAAACCATCTTTTGTCATTCTCTTCCCTCATACCTAGGTTTCTCAGTCGCCCTGAGACCGACTACTTTTGAAGAGTTAAATCGGAAGGAAAACACAGTTTGGAAGAAGGTGTTTTACAAAAAAAAAGAAAAGAAACTGCTTGATTTATGTGATCTGGCAAAAGGGAGGCTGCATCATGAATCAAAAGCCAGTGTTCAGGAAACAAAAGAGTGAGAATGAGGCAGGAAGGAAGAGGAAGGAAGGAAGGAGGAAAGAAGAAAGGAAGGTAGGAAGAAAACAAAGGGAAGAAAAAAGAGAAAGCAAAGGTGAATGCACCATAAATAAACCATAGTTTGAGTTCCTGGAGGATAAGTAAATGGGAAAAAGAAGTAGAAAGAACTAATACAAATGCATGTTTACAAATTATCCATCATTGTCTGTTAAAATTACTGTGTTCAGAACAAACAGCCTAACTTAGACATGAACATAAGAACTCAACTTTCAAAAATGGACAAGTTGGAGGTGTATAGCCTTTAAAACATTTTTTAAAACAACACCTCCCTCTCCCGCACCCCCTCCCCCCCACCGCCATTTGTTTTTGCAGTAAGATTTCCTGGGCTTGTGAGCCTCATACTCAAAGCAACAAGAAGTCAATAGTTGAACTGTGTCAATAAGAACAGATGAAAGCAACAGCCTCTGATTTAAATGAAAATAGGATACAGTGTGAACTATTGTTTGCTCCATGACTTCCTTCTAATTCAGTTATTATCTTGAACCCAACCCAATCTACCCCATAAAAGCATGAAACTCAACTCCCAGGCTGTTTTCACCAGGAAAAGCCCTTTAAGCCCTTTCCCCTCCTACATGGTCGTGAACTACGCATTTGGAATACATATGATTGATATTAAAAAAAAAAAAAAACTCTGAGGCATGCTTTATATATGCACACACATAACTGCAGATGCACTGTACCTGCTCCACAAACTCAGGAACCCACATATGTATACACCATGCAAACACAAATGAGCACACCTATGAAATGTCCAGAGCTCCCCAGGGAAAATGCTTTTACAGTATTCCAACCCGTCTGCAATTCAGTGTGAATAAAAAGTAGAGGAGATGAAGAAATGAAGAAAAAAATCTGCTGCTCAACCGAATACCTACCACATGTGATGCATTGGGTCAAATGCACCTTCATATTTAATATTGCAATTCATTTCATGTAATCGCTGCTTTTAGAATCATGTTTTAACACACTGCGCGATTGAAACAATGTTTTCTGGTAAACTTAGGCCATTTCTATTTGAAAAGCCAGCTGTGAGGGGCTGGAAGGCACACAGCTGCAGACAGCTGGAGGGCTGGTACTGTAACAGGATCCTTGGAGAAGTCAACTCTAGTTCGCAGGCCCTGAGGCCGCATGTAGGAAGGCTTGTCTGAGCAGAGGAGTCTGCTTCTGCCTTGGCTTGTCCAGGGGTCCTTTGCTTTTCTCATTTATCTGATGGAGCCCAACCAATGAATAGGGCTTCCAGAAACAAATTAGTTAGGAACCAGAGCAAGCTTCCCTGAGTCTTCATTCTACCTTTTATTAAGATAATTTTTATATATGCACACACATACTCCATCTTTCCCACCCATTTGTAATTTTGTGATCTTATACTCCCTTGAGCCCCCTCAGCTTCCTGCGACTTGACGACTGATTCTCAACCCTTTTGTGGGTTCCAGCGGAAATGAAGTAAAGCCCTTTGAAGCCAAAGAAGGTTCTGGGAGCGTGTTTGGCACCAGGTGAAGAGACCACTTTCCAATTGCCAGTGAAATATTTGCCCTAGGCATGGGAAGGGAATGAGGCTTGTTTCTTTACCTTCAGTTAGTTTTCATAGAGAAAAATAGTAGCTCAAGTTTTACAAACATTGGCTGGTACTTTGGGAGGCCGAGAAGAGTGGATCACGAGGTCAGGAGATCAAGACCATCCTGGCTAACACGGTAAAACCCCGTCTCTACTAAAAATGCAAAAAATTAGCCTGGCGTGGCGGCGGGCGCCTGTAGTCCCAGCTACTTGGGAGGCTGAGGCAGGAGAATGGCGTGAACCCGGGAGGCGGAGCTTGCAGTGAGCCAAGGCCGCGCCACTGCACGCCAGCCTGGGTGACTGAACGAGACTCTGTCTCACAAACAAACAAACAAAAAATCATTGGCTGGCGATTTGGCTTCATGGGAATTCCTTCACCATAAATAGATAAAATAATATAGCTAGAGAAAGCTAATAGCCATTCTCAGCATGAATTGTACTGAACCTTTGCTTTTGGACTTTGTCATAGTGACTTACTGGGTAATAGAAAGCCCTTTTTAAAATGTGTCCTGGGTAAGGACAACAAACGGGCATGGGCCCTTTTGGTCAATAAAATGACCAAAGCTGGAGCTCGTTTGACTGTGTGCCTTGACTTGAGCCTTGGGTCTGCAGGCCCATCTCCTGCCACATAAGAAGTACCAGAAGAGCCAAAGTTGCTGCCACTCTCATCCTTCAAAGATGGCAACACTGAACTCAATATCGAATATCAGCTATTGGGGGAGAATTTTAGACCACAGACAGGAAATATGTCTAGGGGTTAGGGCCCCAGGAGATCAGCAGTAGGTCAGAGAGTAGACTGAGATGGGTCAAACACAAAAAGGTTCAGGACAAAAATTGAGAACCTGGCAAGAGTAAGAGAGAGCCTGTGCTCATTAGGGCTTGGCCACATGGAAGGTGCTGCGTCCAACACAAGTTTCTATCTTCTGCATCGGGGAAATGGCCTATTGCCCAGAAAGTGGGGGATAGCAATGCTTTCTATTTGTGTAACACTTTGTAGTTTACAAAACCTTGCTGCATAAATCATCTCATTTGAACCGTTCAACAACCCCACAAAGTAAGCAGAACAGGTGGTATTGTTCAAATTTAATTGATATTGAAAATCAGACTAACAGAGATTAAGATAGTTGCCTACATTTATGAATGGCAGAGATAGACCTAGAACTCAGGTCTGGTGATGCTCAGTTTGATGCCATGTCTACTGTATTATATGACTTTATAATGATAACATCATTTATAGAGAATTAAAACACAAGTGAGGAATTGGAAGTAAGCCCCTGGCTATTTACAATGTCTCACTTCAGACTAGTTATATCCTAAAATACCAAGAAAAATTACAGCTGAAAACAATAATCTGAAGACTAAAACAGCATTAAGGAATTAGGAAGTCTCGGGGAAATATTAGCAATAGACAATATTGTCCTGTTTTCATAAAGGGGAACAGTCTGCAAATGATAGTAAATTTGGCATTGACATCTAGGACACTTTAAAACAGATTATTAAATGTGTGATTCTCAAATAATCAAAAAAGAAGTTCCTGGCACTGAGACCAAGAATGGGTTCACTGGGAGCAATTAATGTAGCTGCGAGCTGCTATCATTTTAATGGTTATTTGGTAAATTAGGAAAATTGTTAGACAATATAAATCTGGAACTTAGGGAATGTTTGGGATAAATCTATTTTGATATTGTAGTCAAGAAAATAGGGAAATGTAGGCCAGATTATAGAATTAGTTGCATTTGTACATGTTTAACAGGGGACCAAAAACTCAGTAAGTACCAAGTTCTTGGAGACTGGGAAACTCTGGAGAGAAAAGGGCTCCTTCTAAGGCTGATGGGGGCATCAGCTCAGGCCCAATGGGACAGGTCCAAGAGGTCTGAGGCAAAATTATGTGCAAGTTAGCATGTCTGATGGAGCTGATCAAAGATCATTTCAAGGTTTCTGAATTATGGCTCTTCTGTCAGGTGAGAATTCAAGTTTTTAAATTAGAAACTTGAGCGAATGCCAGGAAACCAGGATGAAGGTCCAAACTCAGGAAGAAGAAGTCAGGGACTCTGGTGACCTCAGACACTGGCTGCAGTGTTGAGCCTGGGTTTTTGTCTCCACTGACAAAGGCAGGGGCAGGGATTGGTAAGATGGTCTAGTCTTGCTCCACATAAAGGGAATAGACAATGCTCTTAACAGAACTTCCTATTCATGTCCAGGCACTTGGACAGCAGATATAGGGAGGAAACCACTAATATGCTGCTAGACTGATGCTCATTGATTTTAGGAACAGCCAGAGCTGATGTACACATATCTGGTGGTCAGCAGTATAGCTGCAGAAGCCTCATGGGCATGGCGGTGCCCACTCACTGCAGGCCCACTGTCAATGAGAGAGAGGGCATTGCCCTGGAGTTGAACCAAGTGGTCTCAGGTTTTTTCCAAGAGTCTGATTGTCTCAAGGAATGGAAAGCCCATTTTAAGCCTAATACTATAGGTCAGCTATTAATCCACAGCAACTTTTCCTTCTAAATTCAGTTGAAAAGGTCCCAGATGCTATTTCCCATTTTCCATACTATGGGAGTAGCAGCTCATAGTTACAATAAATTAGGACACAGTGGAGAAACCACTGGAAGCCTGGGTTCTAGCCATGATTTGCCACTCTGCTTTTTACAAATCATTTAACCTCCGTGGGCCTTAGATTTCATTGATGAAAAAAATAATTTCATTGTGAGATATTCTATACATGAAATATATTAATATATTCATGCACACACACATATGCATACAAGATTAATACAACACATCACATTTTACCTCATCTTCTAGGTTAAGGGAACATTACAAGAATCTTCCATGACTTTTATCTGATTCTCCTGATCATTTTCTGTTTCCTTGTTCCTAAGTATAAGCACTCTCCAATGCCTTTTGTATTTTTCATCTTCTTTGTTTTTGTTATAATTTTATTACCTATATATGTGTTCCTAAAAAATACATCACTAAATTCTGTATGTTTTGGACTTTACATGAATGATTTCAGCTCTACATAGAGTTTTAGTTTTCTTATGGTAAGTCAGAGAGATTAATTTTATTTTTAGGATTCTTTGCTTCTAAGCATTAGAAAGTGATCTTGGGTTTGTTTATAAAGAAAGACATTCGCTGGAAGGATCTAGTGTTATTCAGACTCAGAGGAGGCACTCAACAACCAGACCTCAGGAAGGGCTGGATAAGGCAGCTCCTGGAATTTCAGTACCAGCAGTTGGTAAAATTTTCCAGCAATGCTACTATTGACTAAAGTAGCTCCAGCAGGTTTTAGTCCCTTGGTTTTTTTCTTCAAAGTGCAACCTTGCCAGAAATCATTTATTTGGCTTAGTCTGGTCATGTACTCTACCTTGCACTCAGGAGAAAGGGGTCTCATGATTGGCAGCCCAGCAGATGTCCATGGAGCTAGAGGACAGCATTTCCTCCAAGGAAGGGGTCCTGGGCTTGCTTTACCTCTCTCTGAGGGTTAGTATGAGGAGCCCATGAGACCATAAATGTGGAAATTCTTTTAAAAGTATGAAGCACTGTACAAATTCATTCATTTGTTAAATGACAAAAAATATTTTAAATGTCTGCACTGTGCTGGGTACCATGTTAGATGCTGGGGATACACAGATGACAAAATATCCCCAAATAAATAAATGAAAAACATGTGGTAAAAGCAAACAATTTATTGCTTGGTGATTTTGTCCTATGTACTGCATAAAGCCCTGGACACAGACTATTTTTTTTACTATACCCTAAAAAGGCAGTTATTATTATTCCAGTTTTACAGATGAGGCCCAGAGGTTAAGCAACCTGCCCAAGAAAGGGGTAGCCTAGATTGGAAGTCTGGAATCCTGACTCCAGGGTGAGTGGCCTTGCCTCCTGAGATGAGCTATAATAGAGTCAGATATACAGGCTATGACAGAAGGACAATGATGAGGGCACTGGTACAGGCTTCATAGAAAAGGGACCTTTGAGGGTCCATGAGGGATTTACTAGGAGGCAAAGTGATGGGAGGAGGTCCACCCCAGGCTGAGCGAAGAGCATGGGGATGGCAGGAGTTAATTGTGGGTGTGTAGACCGAGGACAGGCAGTGTCCAACATGGGGCTATTCCTTCCTCTACCTCTTCCTTTTCCAGGTTAATTTCTTATAGTTTAATCTCAAGGCATAGAAAACCTCTGCTGCAAATTTCAGTGTTTGTCTTTCCACTGAGGAATAATTCCATTCAAAGAAAAACCATTCTGGGTGGTAAGGAGGGTTGCTATTTATTTATTTAAGATGTGGGCAAACTCCTAATCAAAACTTCTACCATCATCTAAGCTGGCGTTCTCCCCAATGCGTTTTGTGAAAACTTTTGCCTAAGGCTTGCAGATTTGGCTTGCTATTTAAAATAATGTAATTTGGCAATTGCTGAGGCTTTTTGTGCATCTGTTGTGTGTTTAAGTGGAACCTCATGGAAGATTGGAAACTCAGACCACAGAGGCAGCCTTAGAGCTACCTTCCATTGGATTCATGGTAGGAGTCCAGCACTATGACCATTTTCAACATAGTGTTAATCATCACGATCATGATCATTGTTTTCAGCCACGGGCTCTGTAGACTTCAGTTGTTATTATGAGACCACAGAGTTATGATCTCTGAGCGAAAACTGTTTGCAATGTGTATTGATATGGTCAAACAGAAATAAGTTGGCATTTATGCAGAATGCATAAAAGAAACCAGGAAACTCTGAAATCAAGTTAGAAGGTTGAACATTTATAGGGGTTTAATTTGCAAGAGGATTTAGATGGGGCTGTGGGAAGTGGTGCTAAGGAAGCAAACTAGCGTATTTGCATAATTTCTATCCTCACTTGAAATCCCATAGTTAATTTAAAAACTTATCTTTTAAGTATTTATCATTCAAATCTGTTGCCTATAGAAGGAATAATGTATATCATAGTGCTGTGTACCTTATAAAGTCCTGGTGAATGGTTAGTGGTTCCCATTTTTGTTTTGGGACCTAAGGCTTGTGCTTGTTCTTTTCATGCTCCAGAAAACAAGCCTCAGAAATTTGGTGACTGGGGTAGAATTGCTGAAGAAATTAACAGAAAAGGATGGAACTAAAATTCAGGCCTTCCAACTTTCCATGCACTGAGTTTCACATGAGATCTTCTCACCAATCCGTACCTTACTTTCACTCATTGGGAATCCCCATCATAGTATGTAGGATTTCAGGTAGAAATATGATTGGCGGAATAGTTCCATTTGCAGTTTCTATTTATAACTCTAGAATCTACCCCTCTGGAGACCTATTTTAAAATCATTTTGGATATGATTTGAAAGAATGCCTCCCTATCCTGAAGCAGGGATATGTCTCAAATGATCTTGATCATGACTTATGAGTTTATATTATGCTGAGTAGGGTTTTTTGTCTTCAGGATGATAAAGTGGAGAACATAGCACTCAGCCACTATCATCTCTATTAACCCAGGCAAAGCATTGACCTTCGATTGCTCCCCCATTTCTTTCTATTGTCTCCACCAGTTGCATGTTCTTAATGTTGTGCATAAATAAGTCTAATTAGGAACACAAGTCTCAGGCTGCAGAAAAGCACTTAGCAGTTCTCCATGAATGCTGCGTTTAAAGGAAATAGAATTACAACGCGGAGCAGTATTACAGTATCAGTTTCTCTTTCTTTCTCTGTCCTCCTCTCTCTGTTTCTCTCTCTGTGCCTCTGTGGCCGTCTTTTTTCCTCCGCTTTCCAACTACAATGAATGTCTTGACTCAATATTCCTAACCAACATCTTGCCTGTTGGGTTTTTATCTCAACTCATTCTTTTTTCATAGTCTTTTCCTGTGCCTTACAGATAATGTGAAGCAGATATTTTCTAAAATGTACTCCTGCTTTCCATAGTAAATCATTTCCAGAGGCAAACTCTTCTCTTTTGTTCTTCGGGATTTTTTCCCCTCACGTCCTATGTTAATCCATTCATCCATCCAACCACCCATCCACCTATCGATCTTAAATAATGGTTTATCAAGAACAGATCTATTCGGGCCAAGTGTCAGCCAACACACAGGAAACATGATTTACACCTTGCACACACCTCTCTCACTATTCAAGTTGGAGGATGGGGGAAAACTGTATGCTCAGTTTTCTGCAGAATACGCATAGTATGTTTTCCATAAATGCGAAATTTGTGGATGCTACTATTCATGTCATCCTTTTCCTAAAGGCATATCCAGATGAAAGAAGTTTTTAAAAAGTTATTCCTTGTCCTCTATTTAGGAGATTGATCTGTTAGGAAAATCATAAAACAATTTGAGATACTGCATAAGATGCAATTAGGTATCAAAAAAGATAGGTGCAGGCCTAAAAGGATATGCATATTTAGGGAAGGTTTGCACTGGCCAAAGAAAGCTCATTAAGGAATTAAACTGGGTTTTGAAAGATGGAAAATATTTGGATAATCAAAAAGGAGGATAAAGGATAATAATATAATTTACTGTTTTCTAGACTGTTCTAAGTGCTTTTGTGTACATATTAACTCATTTAATCATTTAATTCTTACAGAAGCTTATAGGGTAGTACTATTAATATATTGCTTTTGTGGATAAGTGAATTGAAGAACAGAAAGGTTAAGTAACAACTAGGAATTGGCAATCAGAATTTGAACCCAGACAGACTTGCAGTAGGATATGTGCTCTTAACCGTTGTGCAATTGGATTCTTAAAGGTAGACCAGGTGGGTAAAATAGGAAAGGCTGGATGGGAGAGGCCTGTGGAAGGAAGAATCAACCATAGCTGCCTGAAGGATGGGATGTTCGCATTCTTTATTTCACTAAAGAAATGAATCGTTTCAAAAATTAAATAAAATCTTGCTATTTACCTGGTTTTTCAAAGGAATATTTACTGATTCTTGGTAAGTTCAGCCCCAGGGAGCCACAACAATGGGTTAATTTTTTTTCCTGGGCTAAATTTTATTTTTTTTCCTGGTAAAAATAATATTTAATACAGAACTCAGACTATATGATTTATTGCCTGTTTGAAAATCCTTTTCATCACTGTATGTTTTACCAGTAAATATTTAATCCTTGGCACCAAGTGCCACCCTGTTTATTAACTTTAGAGTTCATATTTTATAGTAAACTAAATTCTAAAATATCCTATGACGAGAAAAACATTTCATCTACATAGTCTGCTGAGAAATTTTGCCAAAAGGAACCCCATATTATACTGCTTGGTCACATCACCCCTTTGATTATTGGAAAACCTGATCACTAGAAAAGCAAACTTTCCTTCACAATAATGTCTATATTATATTACACTTGCTGTGGAATCCCAAGTTTTCATCCCAAACAATTGTCTTGTGCCCAAAGACATGACCAGAATAAATGGCCTGGCTGGAGGCTTCACGCTTTTGCATGGGTGGCCCCCTCTGACTGACGATTCTGTTTTCCTGTCTTTGAGGCTATGGTTTCAAAAACTTAAAACCACCAGACCCAGAAAAGATAAATCTCTTTCAGTTTGCTTCAGAAAATCTAAACTCAGTAATATCCACGTTGGTGGCTTCTGGAGAGAGTTACTCATCTGTCTCTCAGGAATGGGCCTTTTGGGTCTCACTGACTCACTCTGGGACTGCTGGAGTTTTGCTCTAAGGCAAGTTTCTGAATCAGTGCTTAGGAGTTTCCTCTTACTGCCCCAGCATATACTCTTCATTTTATTTATTTTATTTTATTTTATTTTATGTTATTTTATTTTCCTCCTCTTTTTTTTCACTTTTATTTTAGGTTTAGGGGTACATGTGCAGGTTTGTTATATGAGTAAATAAGTTGCATGTTATGAGGGTTTGGTGTACACATTATTTTGTCACCTGGGCAATCAGCATAGTACTTGGTAGGCAGTTTTTCCATCCTCACCCTCCTCCCACCCTCCACTCTCAAGTAGGCACTGGTGTCTGTTGTTGCCTTCTTTGTGTCCATATGTACTCAATGTTTAGCTCCCACTTCTAAATGAGAACATGTGGTATTAGGTTTTCTGTTCCTGTGTTAGTTTGCCTAGTAATGGCCTCCAGCTCCACTGATGTTGCTGCAAAGGACATAACCTTATTCTTTTTTATGGCTGCACAGTATTCTATGGTTTATATGAACCATATTTGCTTTATCCAGTCCATCATTGATGGGCATTAAGGATGTTTCCATGTCTTTGCTGTTGTAAATAGTGCTGTGATGAACATACGAATGCATATGACTTTACTGTAGAATGATTTATATTTCTTTGGGTATGAACCCAAAAATGGGACTGCTAGGTTAAATGGTAACTGTGTTTTAAGTTCTTTGAGAAATCACCAAACTGCTTTCTGCAATGGCTGAACTAATTTACATTCCCACCAGCAGTGTATTCAGTGTTCTTTTTTCTCTTCACTCTTACCATCATCTGTTAATTTTTGACTTTTTGATAATAACCATTCTGGCTGGTGTGAGATCACATATCTCATTGTGGTTTTGATTTGCATTTTTCTAATAATTAGTGATGTTGGACATTTTTTCATATGCTTATTTGCCATGTGTGTGCCTTCTTTAGAAAAGTGTTTCTTCATGTCCTTTGCCCACTTTTTAATAGGAATGTTTTTTCCTTATAAATCTGTAAGTTCCTTATATATTCTGGATATTAGACCTTTGTTGGATAAATGGTTTGTAAAAATTTTCTCCCATTCCGTGGGTTGTCTGTTTACTCTGTTGATAGTTTCTTTTGCTGGGCAGAAGGTCTTAAGTTTAATTAGATCCCATTTGTCAATTTTTTGTTTCAATTGTTTTTGGTATCTTGGGCATGAGATCTTGGCCAGATCTTATGGCCAGGATGGCATTTCCTAGGTTATTGTCCAGGGTTTTTATAGTTTTAGGTTTTACATTTAACCCTTTAATCCATCTTGAGTTGATTTTTATATATGGTATAAGGAAGGCATCCAGTTTCAATCTTCTGCAGATGGCTAGCCAGTTATCCCAGGAACATTTATTGAATAAGGAGCCCTTTCCCCATTGCTAGTTTTTTGTTGATTTTGTCTGAGATCAGAGGGTCATAGATGGGCAGCATTATTTCTCAGCTCTCTATTCTGTTCCATTGGTGTGTGTGTGTGTGTGTGTGTGTGTGTGTGTGTGTGTGTTTACCAGTACCATGCTGTTTTGGGTACTGTAGCCTTATAATATAGTTTGAAGTCAAGTAATGTGATGTCTCCAGCTTCGTTCTTTTTGCTTAGGATTGCCTTGGCCATTTAGGGTCTTTTTTGGTTTCATCTGAATTTTAGAAGAGTTTTTTTCTAATTATGTGAAGAATGTCATTGGTAGTTTGATAGGAATAGCATTGAATCTGTAAATTGCTTTGGGCAGTATGGCCAGTTTTAACAATATTGATTCTTCCTATCTATGAACATGGAATGTTTTTCCATTGTTTGTGTAATCTCTGATTTCTTTGAGCAGTGTTTTATAATTCTCCTTGTAGAGATCTTTTACCTCCTTGGCTATCTGTATTCCTAGGCATTTTATTCTTTTTGTGGCTATTGTGAAGAAAATTAGGTTCTTGATTTAGCCTTTAGCTTGGATATTGTTGGTGTATAGAAATACTACTGATTTTTGTACATTGATTTTGTATTCTGAAACTTTACTAAAGTTGTTTATCAGATCAAGGAGCTTTTGGGCAGAGACTGTGAGGTTTTCTAGGTAGAGAATCATATCATCTGCAAATAGGGATAGTTTGACTTCCTCTCTTCCTTTTTGGATGCCTTTTATTTATTTCCCTGGATTAATTGCTCTGGCTAGGACTTTCAGTATTATGCTGAGTAGGAGTGGTGAGAGAGAACCTGCTTGGTTTGTTCCAGTTTTCAGGGGGAATGCTTCCAGCTTTTGCCCACCCAGTGTGATGCTGGTTGTGGGTTTTTCATAGATGGCTCTTACTATTTTGAAGTATGCTTCTTTAATGCCTAGCTTGTTGAGGGTTTTTAATATGAAGGGATGTTGAATTTTATTGAAAGCCTTTTCTGGGTCTATTGGGATGATCATATGGTTTTTGTTTTTAGTTCTGTTTATGTGGTGAATTGCATTTATTGATTTGTGTATGTTGAACCAACCTTGCATTCCAGGGATAAAGCCTACTTGATGTTGGTGGAGTAACTTTTTGATGTGCTACTGGGTTTGGTTTGCTAGTATTCTTTTGTATACTCTCCACTTTAAAACACACTCTATACCTTCCTGTATTCTCTTCCTGCCATTCACTTTGGAGGAAATTCCTTTCCTTACTCACTCATTTCCTCAGTTATTAAAATTATATCCATTCTTAAAAGTCCAATTCTAATGACCATTATTTTACTCAAAATTTAATATGGAATTCATCTTTCATGAAGTTTTATACTGATTTAAAGAAGTTATATACACAATTCCATAGAAGTTTCTTAATTCTTAACATATCATCACTTTCACTGACTTACTTATTTTTCAATGTCAATGTTTCTCATTTTTTATATTTAGTAGAAACCTTGAATTGTCTCAGTTGTTGAAATGGGGATGATTTCAGGAAATTGGAGAACGATCAAAGCTATTAAAGACACTGCAATTAAAGTGAAGTAAAAAGAATGAGAAATAAATATAAAAATAACTATTCATCATTTGATTTAATTTTAGTTTATTACATTTAGTAAACATTTGGGAAAAAGGGGATTTACAAAGAGTGTTTTGTGTGTGTCTGGTAATGTGTGTGATAGCATGCTGTAAACAATAAAGCATGTTATAAATGATCATTTTTAATATTATTGTGTATAGCAGAAGCTTTTTTAACATGCATGTGTTTAATTGACTTGCTAGATAAATGAATGTTTTTCATTCCCTCTAAGACATTTTAACTAATGTCCTTAGCAGAGCAAGTACTTATAACTAGCAGGCTACTTTCTAGTAAGCCTGTATAATTCTGCTCAGAAAAACATTGTATGCTTACTGAGAGAGCCAGTAGAGTTTATTCCAAAACCTGTTTATTCTAGTTGTACTTGAAATTATAGTTGTAAAATTTAATTTGCTTGTATATAAAGCAATAGAATATGATTGTGAAAAGATGTTTGCTGTTTATTTGAAAACAAACTTGAAATATTTTTGAATGACTCAGTAAAGATGGATTACTTTACAAAGCTGCTGTTGATTTTATAGTTATGAGACCACTATAAAAATGTTGACAAAAAAATCAAAAAATCTAGAATTCTGCACTTAGCTTTTTTTTCTTTTTCTTTTTCTTTTTTTTTTTCCCACACAGCTTTCTTTATAAATGACTTGAAGTTCTGGCTTCACTTTAAAGAAACAAAAACCAGAGATCATGGGTGATGCTTAAAAGTGTATTGTTTATACAGTAAGAACTAAGCAGAACTCTGACCAGAAGAGTTAAAGAAGAAAACTGTGGCCTTATTATTATAAGACTGGTAAATAAATTTACATTTCTATTTGGTTTAGTTAAAATTAAAATCTATAGTACTTTGTTATAAGTCCCCATCCACATATCCTCATTTTAAGTGGCTTTTTGTTTATCTATGAAACCTTAGGTTTCTGCTAGAGCATGTTTCTGGTTAACTATCTCAATGCTGGATGGTACTTGGTGCTAATGAGGCTAAAGCTGTCTGATACTTTCCAGGCAATGACTCCTTAGATATGGGATGATCTGCACACTGGTTGGAGACAACATCAAACTTACTAACTTAGGATCTAAGAAAAAAAAAAAGACTGTCTCCTTGGTGCAATAGCCCTCTTTATGTTCTTGCATGGTATGACTCCTTAGGCCTAGTCTAGATAAAAAACACAAATGGGAACTTTGGCAGCCTGGAGTGGCACTGAAGCCTGCAAGCCCAGATGTTAAGTTAAATCAGGTGAGACATTGACCCAGGATGATTGAAGGCTCTGGAACTGGAAGGAAAATGTGAATCATATTTGAAGGGAGAATCAAAAGGTCATGTCCAGGGAAGTTGTGCCAAATGTTGAGTCTAAGAGCTAAACGAAGTTGTAGATGGAAAGGTGAGTCAAAAGCACAAAACTTGCATGGCTTGGAGCAGGATGAGATGACAAGTTTTATGTGAAATTAGTCATGGAGAAGGCTGTGATCAGTGTAGGAGTTTTAGGAACCCAATTTTTCTCCCTGGTCAATTTTGGCTTACAAACCAGGTAGGTGGGGAGAAACTAGGGGAAGTTTAAACTTAGAATCTTTTTGGGTTTCATTTATATATATAATGCTTCAATATATGTAACCAATTTATTGACAAACTGCATTTTGTTGGATATATAAAGTTGAAAAAATTTATTTTCTTTATCTCTGCTCCGATGTCATGTTGAGTTCACTTTTCATCCCAGATAGTGGCTCACTTAATGATAGCTTGGCTTGGTTGTATAACTTCTATTGCTGTTAGTTATTCAAATGGGTTTATATTGGTTTCTGACATCCAGTACTTTCAACTTAAAACTTTCATCTCATATTATATTCAAACTAATTCTTCTCTCCTCCACCAATACTGGGGCTTTATTGTCTTGTAGTGAGGATCCGTGTTGTGTGGACTGGCTCTCAGAGAGTTCTACACAGTTCTTCCTGCAAGTAATTTCTTAGATGTTGGGACAAGGGAAAGAAAAAAAAAGAAAAGGAAAATGGAAACTTTCTTCATGACTGAGCCATGTTGCAGTCTTGCCCTTGGATGGTCATGATGGTTACTCTCACTCATTGTTTGTGAACTCCAAGTACATGGTTAGTTGCTAAACATGCCTTGCAGATGAGGAACTCTTAATCCAGAGGAGTAAGTCATTGGTGATGTCTTAGAAGATTCATCTTCCTTAGTCATTGGTGACGTCTTAGAAGATTTGGCTGCATCTTCCTGCTGACTCCCAGGAGGTGGCATCACTCTTCACTTCTCCTACATTGCCTTCTTACCTTGCTGTGTCAGTTCTGGGGAGACTGTAGCTCTTAATCTTCTCAACTCCTGTGTAGTTCCAGCCCAGAATGAAATATCAGCCTCTCCATCTTGCTGATACCCTCAAACTTTATAATGTGATTTGTTCTCAGTTAAGGGGCAAGAGAAGTTCCCTAAGATGAGGCAAGGAATAGCTCTTTTTCACAAGCCCTGCAATGCCCTAGACATTTTTTAAATCAAGCTTTCTTCTCATATTGGCAGTGCTGAATAGCAGCACCAGTTTTTAGTAGGGATAGTCCTCTGAATTGGTACTTTTCAGTAGCCTTGAGAGTGAAAATTCCCTGAATTAAGAAATGAGATGTGGGGGCCAAGTGTGGTGGCTCACGCCTGTAATCCCAGCACTTTGGGAGGCTGAAGCAGGTGGATCACCTGAGGTCAGGAGTTCGAGACCAGCCTGGCCAACATGGTGAAACTGTCTCTACTAAAAATACAAAAATTAGCTGGGTATGGTTTCAGGCACCTGTAATCCCAGCTACTTGGGAGGCAGAGGCAGGAGAAACAATTGGACCTGGGAGGCAGAGGTTGCAGTGAGCTGAGATCATACCATTGCACTCCAGCCTGAGCGAGAAGAGCAAATTTCCATCTCAAAAAAAAAAAAAAAAAAAAAAAAAAAAAAAAATGAGGTGCTTGATTCTTTTGTTTGTCTTCAGCTTTACGTCTTAGATAGTAAAAAACAAAACAAAACAAAACAAAAAAACAAAAAACAAACAAAAAAAACTTGATTTCTCTGATGCATGCTTTGGTGGCAGTGATTTTGAATTTTTTTCCTTTTCCATCCTTGCCATTGGTGAGGTAAAGGACTTTCTTAGTTCCAGGTAATTTCTTGGTTCCAGATTATCCCAGAGAATGCTGGGCCATACATACTTCAAATGAAGTCCACTAACCTCATCTGAGAACCAGCAAATATCAGTTGCTCAGCATAGACAGATTTATTGTACATTTTTAAATGCAATTTAGTAAATTTTATTGCTTTCCTACTGTATGCAAGTGCTGCAGAGTGACAAACAAGATTCGTGGTCTCAAGATGCAAAGTATTCTAGGCAGGTGGAAATCACTCTTTACATATATATAAGGTAGTGTTTTGGGAAAAGTAATTTGGATACGTATTCAGGAGAATTATCTTTTGCCAGGACATGCCGAAAATTGTGAGGCTGTATGAGTTTTAACAAGCTGCATCAGCTCTCTGGGTCTCAAAGTTCTTTGTTTGTAGTACAGAGTGTTGGACAAGGTGATTTCCAGGGATGCAGCTCTAATATTCCTTAATAATATGAACTATAGAGACCTATTTCCTCTTGCTCGTGTTGTCTTGCATTAAGGTACCCTCCCTGCTTCCTTTTTGTTTTAAAATTTTCTTCTGAAGGATATGTAATTCAAAAAAGATTAAGAATCTCTGCACTTTACATTCTCTCTGAGCAGTAAAAAGAAAAGATGTCCTGGAAATATATTGGAGCATGTTAGATATACAGATAATTGAGGATAACTGAAATCTTAACAATATTAAGTCTTCTAATCCATGAACATAATATACACCTTCAATTGTTTAGCACTCCTTTCACAGTGTTTTTAAGTTTTCAGCATACAGAGTGAGCACATATATTTTCTTAAAACACCCATACTTAACTATAATATAATATTTATTTTTGGTGCTTTTGTAAATTCTATTTTGAAAATATTCCATTTCAAAGTATTCATTACTAATACCTAGAAATAAAATTGATTTTTTTTGTATATTGACCTGCAACCTTGCTAAACTCACATATTAATTCTAGTTGTTCTTTCGTATTGTCCATGAATAGAGACAGTTTCGTTTCTTCCTTTCAATTTGCTTATCTTTTATTTATTTTTCCTGCGTTATTGCACTGACTGGGACTTTCAGTAGGATGTTGAGTAGAGTTGATGACAGAAGATATCTTTGCCTTGCTCCCAAATTTAGTGGAGCCTTCAGTGTCTTCATCATTAAGAATCGTGCTACCAGCAGCTTTTCTTGGTAGATGCCTATTATAAGGCTAAGGAAGTTTCCTTCTGTTTCTAGTTTGTTGAGAGCTTTTTTGTTTTGTTTTGTTTTGTTTTGTTTTATCATGTATGCATGTTAAATTTGGTTAAGTGACTTTTGTACTAATATTAAGATAATCATATTTTCCTTTAGTCTGTTGATATAATGAATTACATTGATTTATATTTAAACAGTGAGTCAGCCTTGCCTTTCTAAGTCTATTATGATGATTTAAAAAAATGTACTGTTGTTTCTGACTTCTTAATATTTTGTTAAAAATTTTTGTAAATTGTTGGTGAGATCTTTTGTACCATTATTTTCTTTTCTTGTAATGTCTTTGTTTTGTCTTGGTGTTAGAGTAATACTGGCCTTATAAAATGAGTTGAGGAATATTTTCTTCAGTTTTTTGTTTGGCTGAACATGTGTAGAATTTACAGTTATTCTTTAAGCTACTGAATTTTATATAGAGAAAATATCTCTTGTGAATGTTGAAAATGTCATTTCTTTTTCTTGTTTTATTGCACTGGTTCAATATTCCAGAAATATTTTAAATATTAGTACAGTGCTTTATCTGTTTAATGAGGGTGCCTCCAGTATTTTATTATGCTATTAAATATGCTGAAATATAATATTGGTTTGATATTCTCTATTATGTTAAAGAATTATTAAATTCCACTTTGCAAAGTTTTGTTTCTATCATGAATAGATTTAGAATTTTATCAAATTACCTTCCAGCATTTATTTTTTAACAGCTTTATTGAGATATAGTTCACACACATACTATTTACTTATTTAAAGCGTAGAACTCAATCTAGTTTTTTAGATATTTACAGGATTATACAACTATTACCACAACCTAATTTTAAACTTTTTCACCACCCCAAAAGGTAGCACCAAGCTCATTTATTATCACTCCCCATTTCCACCTGCCTCTCTCCTGGAAACTGCTAAGGTACTTTGTGTTTCTATATATTTGCCTATTCTGAACATTTTATTTTTTTTTTTTTGTGAATATCTGGAGTTTTTTACTTAGCATGATATTTTTTTGCAGTATTTATCAGTATTTCATTTCTTTTTATTCTCAAATTATATTTTATTATTTGGATATACTACTTTTTAAATATTTATCAGTTGATGGACATGTGGGTTGTTTCTGCTTTTTGGTTATGCTGCTGTGAACATGTCATTGTGTGGACATATGTTTTCATTTCTCTTGGGTATATATCTAGAAACAGAATTGCTTGGTCATATGGTAACTCTATGTTTAACATATTGAAAGATTTCCAGACCAAAGTGTCTGCCTCATTTTAATTCTCAGCAGGATGAGAATTCCAATTTCATTCACATTTTTATTTGTCTTTCTGATTATAACCACCCTAGTGGGTGTGTAGTTGTATGGTTTTGATTTGCATTTCTTAATGACTAATGACATTGAACATCTTTTTAGATAGTTATTGACAATTTATCTTCTTTGGAGAAATGCCTATTCAGATGCTTAGCCAATTTTTCAATTGGATTATTTATCTTTTATTATTGAGCTTTAAGGGTTCCTTATTCTAGATACTCATTGTTTATTAGACATGCAATTTGCAAATATTCTCTCGCATTCTGTGGGGTGTCTTTTCACTTTCCTGATGGTTTCACTTGCAGCATGAAAGTCTGTAATTTTGATGAAGTCCAACTTACCTGTCTTTTTCTTTTATTGTTGGTGATTTTGATGGTGTTATGTCTAAAAAATTATTGCCTAACCCAAGGTCATGAAGATTTACTTCTATGTTTTTTGTTTTCCTAAGAGTTACATAGTTTCAACTCTTACATTCATTTTGAACTAATTTTGTGTATGATTTGAAGAAAGGACTAAATTCATTCTTTTACATGTAGACATTTATTTTTTCCAGCACAATTTGTTAAGAAGGCTACTGGACTATTGTTTCCCCCATTGAATAGTATTGAATCCCTTGTCTAAAATCAACAAACCACAACTGTAAGGGTTTATTTTTGGGTTTTAAATTTTATTGCATTGATCAATCTGCTTATCCTTATGCTAATACCACACTGTCTTGATCACTATAGCTTTGTAGTAATCTCTGAAGTTTAAGAAGTGTTGGCCTTCCAACTTTGTACCTTTTTTTTCAAGATTCTTTTGGCTATTCTGGGTCTTCAAAAATTATTGATATAATAAATTATACAAATGGCTATCCTGTCAATCCCTCATCATTATTGAAACCATAGAGAAAAAATTGGAATACTTGACTACAAACTTATTTATGTAATAAAGTATTGTAAATCAATCTACAAGACGAAGTATAAAAATATTTGTAAATACGTTAAAGGCACTGGGTCACTATATGTAATTTGTAAAGTATTTAATACATTAATAGAAACGATGTATGTTTAAATTTAGAAATAGTGGAGAACAGATAATTTATGAGAGAAATGTGAATGACCAATAAGCTTAGACAAAAAGTTTGTCATGATAATAAAAGAAATTAGAATTAAAACAATATAATATCCTTTCACCCTCTTTAAATTTTACATAGTTTTTACTTTTCCATTAAGCAACTGTATGTATTTTTTTGGTGACAACAATCAATGTTATCATCGTTATAACAAAAACTCAGGTCTTGTGGCTGGAGAGTATATATTTATTGGACAGTAATTTGGCAGTACTTGTCAAGAGCCATATATGCTTATACTCTTTGATCAACTAACAAATACAGCATGGTATTAGTTATTATGGTGAAAAACTGGAAAATATAATGGTTGATGATAAGTAATAAGTAAGTATAGTTTAGCTGTATAATGAGATATCTTGGGGACATTAAGAATAAAGAATTGGAGTCAAATTTACAAGACAAAATGTTCTTGAGTTATATGCATATACGTAACTTGTAGTATTTGGTTGCACACAACTACTAATACTACAGATGCTTTCATTTTCCTCCATTCATTGCCTTAAATCATATTTTATCAGATCTGGAGGAAGTCCTTATAAACTGGGGCTAGAGGTCAGCTAAAACCATGTAAAAAATTAAATTCATTTGGTTGTATTTTAAAATATCCTTAAAGTTGTATGGTCCTAGTAATATTGAATAATGCGCAATCTCATCACACTCAAAGCTTTTTTGGTTCTAGATTATACGGACCAACCAATAAAAAATTCTTAAAACATCAAAGAACTGACAAGAAAGGTGAAGAGAAACCAGAAATCTTGAAAGGAAAGCTGACCATGGAAGCTTATTTTCTTCTGAGAATATTATTGCACTTTTAAACTGTTGTTTTGATGTAAGATAAAGATTACAGAGATAAAAATCCAGGGTTCAAACAAGGTGAGAAATCTAATAAAAGACAGAACAAGGTGGTTCTCAATCGGTGGTTTTCTTGGGCACCTGACAGAAGAAAATCCAAGTACTATATGAAGAAAGCCTGATATCATTCCTACGATTTTTTTTTTCAAGTAGAAAGGTCATCACGGGCTGGGTGTGGTGGCACATGCCTGTAATCCTAGCATTTTGGGAGACTGAGGCGGGTGGATCACCTGAGGTCAGGAGTTCAAAACCGGCCTGACTAACATGGTGAAACCCCGTCTCTACTACATAATGATAAAAAAAAATTTAGCCAAGCATGGTGGCTCCTGCTTATAATCCTAGCTACTCGGGAGGCTGAGGCAGGAAAGTTGTTTGAATCTGGGAGGTGGAGGTTGCAGTGAGTCGAGATCATGTCATTGTACTCCAGCCTGGGCAAGAAGAACAAAACTCCATCTCAAAAAAAAAAGTCATTACACTGCCAAAGATAACCAAGCCTATAAGAAAACAAATTGACATGCATAAGAACCAACAACAATGAACAAAAAACAAAATGAAAAAGTCTTGCAAACATTTCAGATATTGGAATATCAGAGAAAGCCCATAAAACAGCCATGTTAAATATGCTCAGAGAACTAGAAGACAAGTTTGAAAATGACTTCAAGTAATAGGATACTATAAAAATGATATCACAAATTTGATGAAAGAACCAAATAGAGAACCCCTGGAAATAAAAATGCCATAACTAGTGTTACAGCTCTTTTAGAATTTGTCCCGAACCAGATAAATAAAAAGATATCTATACCTAGACATATCATAGGAAAACTGTACAACACCAGAGACAAAGAGAAAAATCTTAAAAGCAGCCACAGCAAAAAGATATATTATCTTTAAAAGAATAAAAGTTAGTCTGAAGTTAACTTCTCAGTAGCAACAACAGAAGCCAGAATATAGTTGATTATTCTCAGTTTGATGTAATAACTGCCAACCAAGAATCCCACACTCAGGGAAAGCATATTTTAAGATAAAAGTAAATAAAGTTATTTTTAGATAAACAAAAGCTGAGTTTGTCATCAGCCCATTTTCTTTAAAGGAAATTCTAACAAGTGTTCTTCATGCAGAAGGAAAATTGTAGATGGATATTCTAAGGTACAAGGACAAATTCAGGGGCTGGGTGTAGTGGCTCATGCCTGTAATTGCAGCATTTTGGGGAGCCTGAGGCAGGCAGATCACGAAGTCAAGAGATCGAGACCATCCTGGCCAACATGGTGAAACCCAGTCTCTACCAAAAATACAAAAATTAGCTAGGCGTGGTGGCGCACGCTTGTAGTCCCAGCTACTTGGAAGGCTCAGGTAGGAGAATGGCTTGAACCTGAGAGGCGGAGGTTGCAGTGAGCTGAGATCACAGCACTGCACTCTAGCCTGGTGACAGAGTGAGACTTTGTCTCAAAAAAAAAAAAAAAAAAAAAAAAAGAAAAAAAGAAAAAAGTCAGTAAAGTAGTAAATATGTGGTAAATGTAACTTAAATTGGAATAATATTAACTTGTGGAGATTTTTTTAAATCAAAGAATTAAAAAACAGGACAACATTAGCATATTCATTGCAGAGTGTCTGGAGCAGCCTCTTATGGACCTGAGGTGATTATCTTGAGAAGAAAATTGTGAGGGACACAAGGAAGCAAAAGAGTGATCTCTTGAATGAAGAGCTGGCTGATTGAAAGCAAAGGCTGAAGTGTCCTTAAGAAGAACAACAAAGCCAGCTTCTCTGCATCAGGGCAAAGAGTGTGGAGGAATAAGATGCTTGGGCCAGTGGGACCAGAAATATGAAAGCAGGAGAGGATGGGATAAGGACACTCAGAACACTAATATTTCCCCACAAATTACTCATCTCCTGTGGAGGGACTCCATGACGTTAGAGTTACTTCCTGTCTTGTTTTTTTGACTGCCTGTGATCCACACTGAGCTGCGCTGGGGAAAAGGCACAGCAGACAGACTGATGTAAGAGGGCTAAAAGAAGATGACATGTCAGCAGCATAAACATCAGTTTCAGAATCTGACTGGCTGCTAGTGTGAAAATGTCAGAAGTGAGCTCTGTCCCAAGATGTTGAGGAGGTGTGATGTTAATGCTGATGACACAGATGGAGTCAGCATGAAGCTTTGGCAGCAGCATCTCCAATACAGCTCCAGCCTTCTGTGGGCTTCTGACGGCTTGAGTCATTGTTACAGAGATTGCTGAACATTTCACCCCTCATCTTGTGGTTTTTGGTTGTGGATCCAACTGTTCAAGGAGCTGGTGTGAACTGATTCCTAAAGCTAGAATTAATCCAACTCTGTTGCGGGTGTCACGGGTTGTGGTGGGGAAAGCACTCAACTCTAGCTTAGAATTCTCTGATTACTTCACCATCTCCTTTAGTAAGTACACTGTCAACTCGCAGGAAGAATAATATTCTTTATCTTCATATCACCTGGCACATGTAAATGTCCAATAATAGGGTTTTTTTTTTTTAAGTGACTAAACTCCTATTAGGTTGCAATAGTTGAAATTCAGATTTCATTTCGTGCAGTATCACTGGCATCTCTGTTTTCTCTTTGTCCTATTCAGCACCTTTTGGGGAGGTCATCTGGTATTATCAGAATTTGGGGGTAATGTTTGATGTCTTTTGCTTTCCAAGTAGTCGCTGGCCAGAGTCATACAATTGTTTTGTACGAGGATTGTGTTAGTCTTTTTTACATCAGCAAGGTAAGGCGTGGGCCTGCTCATCAGTTCTAACCTAAAAACAAGGGCAGGCAGTCCAAATTTGTCAACATTAATGGGTATTCAATAGCTATAGTCAAAGAATATTCCATTGGAGGAATTTGAAAACTATGATTTATCAGCCATAAACCTACCTACTGGTATTGGAGAGAATGAAAATAATGCCTGGGCTGATGTCATTTTTGTATTATTTTGCTCCATTCCTAAGGGTGGGAAGCTAACATTTTCTGCAAGCCTGAAAAAATATTTTCATGGGCAGAATGAGTTAATAATTGATGATTAAAAAGGTCTCCTCTCTTCCCTCTCCTCCCGTGACCAACTCTGGAAATGAGTTTATTTTCTTCTTAATCTCAAATGATTAGGTCACCAGTAATAGTACTATGCTAGGGTTTCTCAGTCATACCAAGGACTAGTACCCTTAGGTAGGGTAGTCAGCAATTTAATAATGTCCTTGGTTTTGAAGAAAGTCTCCAGCCTTGGATAGATAAAGCAGATGGATTTTATTATGAATTTTCTCCTTTAACTGTACTTTGGTTACAAAGTGAATTTGGGTAGAGATAATAACAATCTAGGAGAGAAGATATTGCAGTGGAAAGTGAAATCCCAGAAGCAAAGGTGCCAAGAAGAAGAGAAAGTGTTGGGTCTCGGCACTTGAAATGAGAAAATGCTCTGTGTTACTAAGTCAGGTAAATATAAGGAACTGTCCTCTACACGTTTTGTGATGGTTAAGAAAATGCTACTTTTCATCCATGAAACCAATTCTTAGTCAATTAGTCAATTTATAGGGATGAAATGGGTTTTAGATGTAAAACATAATAACTTTATTTTAAAGCAGAGGATTAGCAGGACAGAGATTTTGAATGGCTTGCCCACTATTTAATGCCCAAATTATTATCAGAACCTAGTTTTCCAGTCTATTACTTAATTCACAGTACCTGCTGATTTTCTACTTCATAAACACAGTGTGGAACACTTTATAGATTAAAACAAAAATATTGAAAAGCAGTGTGCTAATTATTCTTTTAAAAGGATGGAAGAGGTATAATAGACAGGTAGTAGAGTGGTTAAACTTGAGCTTTGATAGGCTGGGCTCATGCTACTTCGTAACTACATAACCTCAGGTAAGTTTTAAAATCTCTTTAAGCTTTTTTTTTTTTTTCTTTTCTGCGAAATGGTGATAATGAGTGTATCTATCTCAGGGTTATGAGATTTAAGTGAGGCAATGCATGCAAAATGCCAAGCACAGAGCCTGGCATGTATCATCTCATTCAACATGTTGGCCATTATTTTGTGTGCATGCACAATATGATGACTTAGGACACCTTGGTTGCTCTATGCAATTGTTGATCTGCATGCAGACCAGTCTTTTCTCTTTTTAATTTTCTGGCTTGTAATCACTCCACACTGGCTTCAGCACTTGTTGAGTGTCCTTTCCTAACAAATTAATGATGACTGGACAACCAATAGAAAAGGTGAGTGATGGCTTAAGATATTAAATTATAAAATAAAGACTTGGTACCTTAGAATTGAAGTGATCCTTGGAGGTTATGTAGCTCAATGCTCCTCGAAACATCTTCTGTATAATACTTCAAGGTAAAACAAGAAACAAACAATAACAAAAAGAACCCATCTGAATATCTTAGGTCTCCTCCCTCAATTTATTTTTCTTATTTATGTCACAGCTAATATTTACTGAGCACATCCCTTGTACCAGGCATTGTATTATATGGCCTATGTGTGTGATCTCAGTTAATGCACACAATAACCTTGTAAAGTTGTGCTATTTTCATTCCATTTTAAAGATATGTACACTAAGGTTCAGAGAAGTTAGCAATTTGCCTTTGGACACAAGAACACCATGATTTGAAGCTAGCCCTATTTGACTTCAACTCCTATGCTCTGAACCACTTTCCACACAAAGAACAAATCTTGAATCATCCTTTCTGGATCATATATATGTTTATTTGCCCAAATATGCCTGTTCTTGATAAATTTCAGACAGATAAGATTTGCACTAAGGCAAATTTAAGGTGATCTCTCATCTAATGCCGTAAATGCTATGCTTCCTTTTACCTTTGGAAAAATAGCCAGAACTTTGGCTTATAGCATATCATTGAGTTAAACAAAACAAAACAAAAATATACCTGACTAGCTGCAGACACCACTGGTGCCCATATTCCCTACCCAGGGGCCTGAGGACTGGCCTGCCTGACTTGCTGTTGCCATTACTGGCACCACATATCCCACTTGGGGTTCAAAGACTGGTCCACTAGGGGAAAGCCATCAACACTGCTGGTGCCCCCACGTGCCACCTAAGGGCCTGACGACTAGCCCAACTGGTGCACCCTTCCCCAGAAAAGCCATATTACAAGCTCCACAAACAATCACAGCCTAAGCTTCTCAGGAACTCAAGGACACTGCTGATGTTGATTACAGCGGAAATGATCATTTGGTGACTACACTACAGTGCCCACCCAGAATCAAAGCCAAAGCACCCTACCCAACTGACGTTATAACTACATCTATAGGAAAACATCTTTCTTTATGAAGCCACTCTATAAACTTGGAAGAAGAAAAAAATTGTGCCAGATGCACAGATCTTAATGTAAGGACACAAGAAACATGAAAAAGCAAGGAAACATGAACACTTCCAAAGGAACACAATAATTCTCCATTAACAAACCCCCCCAGAGAAAATAACATTTATGAACTGTCTGAAAATAAATTCAAATAATGATCTTAAGAAAGCTCAGTGATATATAAGAGAACACAGATAAACAATACAAAGAAATCAGGAAAACGATTCATGATCTGAATTAGAAATTCAATAAGAAGATATGTATGGAAAAGAGCCAATCAGAAATCCTGGAACTGAAAAATTCAATGAATCAAATAAAATATTCAATCAAGAACTTCAAAATTAGATTAGATCAAACAGAAGAAATAATTTTTGTACTTGAAGATAATCAGAATAAAAAGAAAAGTAAAAAGAATGAAGAAAACTTATGTGAAATATGGAACACTATCAAGCAAACAAACTTTCAAATGTTTGAAATTTCAGAAGGAGAAGATATGGAAAAAGGCATAGAAAACCTATTTAATAAAATAATAACTGAAAGCTTCTCAAATCTTGGAAGAGATATACACATCCACATAGAGGAAGCTGAAAGATTCCCAAATAGCTTCAACCTTAAAAGGTACTCTGTGAGGCACATTATTGTCAAACTGTTGTAGCTGAAAGTCAAAGGGAGAAGGATAAAAACAGGAGGAAAAAAGCAACAAGTCATGTGTAAGGGACTCCCCATCAGACAATCGGTGGACTTCTCAGCAAAAACCTTACAGGCCAGGAGAAAATGAGATGATATATTCAAAGTGCTGAAAGAAAAGAACTGCCAGCCAAGGATATTATCCACAGCAAAACGGTTCTTCAGAAATGAAGGAGAAATAAAGCCTTTCCCAGGGAAACAAAAGCTAAGGAAATTAATCACCACTAGATTGGCACTATAGGAAATGCTTTAGGGAGTCCTATGTTTGGAAATGAAAGGACAATGTCCATGATCATGAAAACACACTAAAATATAAGGCTCACTGGAAAAGCAGATACACAAATGAAAGAGAAAAAGAAATCAAACATCATCACTATACAAAAAGTCACCAAATTGCAAAGATAAACAATAACAGAGGATGAAAGGAACAAAAGATGTATAAAACAACCCCAGAAATTAACAAAAATGACAGGAACAAGTCCTTACCTATCAATAACAAACTTGAATGTAAATAGTTTAAATTCTCCAATTAAAAAATATAGACTGTCTGAATGGATTAAAAAAAAAACCCACAAGACTCAACTATATGCTGCCTTATGAGGAACTCACTTCACCTGTAAAGACACACATAGACTGAAAGTGAAAAGATGAAAAAATATATTACATGCAAACAAAACCAATAGCATATAGGAATAGCTAGATTTATGTCAGACTAAATAGACTTCAAGTCAAAAAAAACATGAAAAGAGAAAAAGAAGGTAATTATATAATGACAAAGGGATCAATTCAGCAAGAGCCTAGAATAATTGCAAATACATATGCACCAAATACTGGAGCACCAGTAGATATATAAAGCAATATTATTAGAACAAAAGAGACAGACTTTTACAACAAGGACTTTAACTCCACTTTTAGCATTGGACAGATCATTTAGACAGAAAATTAACAAAGAAACATCAGACTTAAACTACATCATAGACCAAATAGACCTAACAGACAAATCTTAGAACATTTCATCCACCAGCTGCAGAACACACATTCTTCTCATCATCACATGGAGCATTCTCCAGGATAGCCCACATGTTAGGTAAAAAAACTAGTCTCAAAAAGTACTTAAAAATTGACATTATATCAAGCATCTACTCAGACTGCAATGGAATAAATCAGAAATCATTAACAAGAGGAACTTTAGACATTTTGGAATACATGGAAATTAAATAATATGCTCCTAAATGAACATTGGGTCAATGAAGAAATTAAAGGAAATAAAAAACTTTCTTGAAACAAATAAAAATTTAAACACAATGTACCAAAACCTATGGGATACAAAAAAAGTGGCACTAAGAGGGAAGCTTATAGAGATAAATGCCTACATCAAAAAAAGTAGAAAGATTTTAAATAAATGACCTAATAATGTACCTCAAGGAACTAGAAAAGCAAGAATAAGCAAATTCAAAATTAGTAAAAGGAAGTAAATAGTAAAGGTCAGAGGAAAACTAAACAAAATAGAAACTAAAAAAAAAAAATCAACAAAACAAATTTTGGTTTTTAAAAATATAAATAAAGCCTGCAGACTGTTAACTAGATTAAAAGGAAACAAAAGAGGGAAGACTCAAATAAATAAAATCAAAAGAGACAACTGATATCACAGAAATGCAAAGGATCATTAGATACTATTATGAACAACTATATACTAATAAATGCAGAAACCTAGAGGAAATGGTCAATATCCTGTACACATATTATCTACCTAGATTGAACAGGAAGAAATAGAAAACCTGAGCAAATCAATAATTAATAAAAAGGTTGAATCAGTAATAAAAAGCCTCCCAAAGAAAAGCCCAGGACCAGATTTCTTTACTGCTGAACTCTACCAAACTTTTAAAGAAGGACTAACACCAATTCTTTTCAAACTGTTCCAAAATAGTAAAGCAGAAGGAATCCTTTCTAATTCTTCTATGAGGCAAGCCTTTCCCTAATACCAAAATCAGTGAAAAATGCAACAAAGAAGGAAAACTAGTGGCCAATATTCTTGATGAACATATATTCAAAAATTTTCAACAAAATCTGAGCAAATCGAATCCACCAATACATGAAAAAGATAATACAGCATACTCAAATGGGATTTATCCAGGAATGCAAGAATGGTTCAACATATACAAATCAATAAATGTGATATACCACATCAACAGAATAAAGGACAAAAACCATATAATAAACTTAATAGACACAGAAAATATATTTGATAAAATTTAATACCTCTTACTGATAAAAACTCAACAAACTGAATATAGAAGGAACATAGCTAAAAACACTAAAGGCCATATATGACAAACCCATAGGTAACATCATACTAAATGGGGAGAAATTGAAAGCTTTTTCTCTAAGATGGAACAAAACAAGGGTTCCACTCTCAGCACTCTTATTCAACATAGTACTTGAAGTCTTAGCAGAAGCAATTAGGCAAGAGGAAGAAATAATGGACATTCCAAATGGAAAGGAAGAAGGCCTTGTTTGCAGATGACATGGTCTTATATTTGGGAAAACCTAAAGGCTTCACAAACTCTTAGATCTGATAAATGAATTCAGTAAAATTTCAGAATACAAAATGAACATACAGAAATCAGTAGCACCTCTGTACAACAATAGCAAACTATCTGAAGAAAAAATCTAGAAAGAAATCCTATTTATAATAGCCACAAAAATACCTAGAAATAAATTTAACCAAAGGAGCAAAAGATTTCTAAAATGAAAAGTATAAAACACTGACAAAAGAAATAGAAAAGGATACACAAAAAAGAAAGATATCCCGTGTTCATAGACAGGAATAATTAATACTGTTAAAATATCTATACCACCCAAAGTGATCTACAGATTCAATGTAATCTCTATTAAAATTTCAATGAGATTTTTCACAGAAATAGAAAAAAATCCTAAATTTTGTAAGGAACCACAAAAAATCTTGAATAACCAAAGTAATCTTGAGCAAAAATAACACAATTAGAGACATCACACTAACTTCAAAATATACCACAAAGTTACAGTGACCAAAACAGTATGGTACTAGCTTAAAAACAGACATATTCGACCAATAGAACAGAATAAAGAACCCAGAAATAAATCCACACATTTAGAGCCAACTCATTTTTGACACCAAGGCACCAAGAACATACTTTCGGGGAAGGGACAGTCTCTTCAATAAATGGTGCTGGAAAAACTGGATATCCAAATGCAGAGGAATAAAACCAGGTTCTTATCTCTCATTTTAAAAAATCAAATGAAAATGAATTAAAAATTTAAATTTGAGACCAAAAACTATAAAACTACTAGAAGAAAATACTGGGGAAACACTTCAGGACGTTGGTTAGGGCAAAGTTTTTTGGATAAGACCTCAAAAGCATAGGTAACAAAAGCAAAAATAGATAAATGGGATTACATCAAGCTAAAAGGTTTCTGCACAGTGAAAGAAACAATCAACAGAATAAAGAGACAGCTTATAGAATGGGAGGAAATATTTGCAAACTGCCCATCTGACAAGGGATTAATAACTAAAATTATCTAAGAATCTCAAAGACTCAATAGCAAAAAGCCAAATAATCTGATTTAAAAATGGGCAAATGATTTGAACAGACATTTCTCAAAAAAGACACAAATGACTGACAGGTATATGAAAAAAAGATCAACATCTCTAATCATCAGGTAAGTGCAAATTGAAACCACAATGCAGTATCGTCTCACCCTAGTTTAAATGATTTTTATCAAAACCAAAATATAACATGCTGGTGAGGTTGCAGAGAAAGGGATACTCTAATACACTGTTAGTAAAATGCAAATTAGTACAGCCATTATGAAACACAGTATGGAGGTTCCTCAGAAAACAAAAAATGGAACCACCATATGATCCAGCAATCCTACTGATGGGTATATATTCAAAAGAAAGGAAATCAGTGTAACAAAGAGATATCTGCATGCCCATTTTTTTTTTTTTTTTTTTTTTGCAGCACTATTCAAAATAACCATGGTATGGAATCAACCTAAATGTCCATCAAAGGATGAATGGATAAAGAAAATGTGGTATTTCTACACAATGAAATATTACTCAGCCATAAAAAGGATGAAATTTTGTCATTTGCAGCAACATAGACGAGCCTGGTGGACATTATATTAAGTGAAATAAGGCAGGCACAGAAAGATTAATAACATGAGTTCTCACTCATATATGGAAGTTACAAAAGTTGATCACATGAAGGGAGAGAGTAGAATGCTGGTTATTAAAGGGTAGGAAGGGTTGGAGGAAGGGAAGGTTGATAAGAGGCTGGTTAATGCATATAAAAATACAGTTAGAAATAAAAAGTTTCAGTGTCTGATAGCACAGTAGCATAACTATAATTATCAATCACTCATTGTATATTTCAAAATAGCTGGAAGATTTGGAATATTCTTAAAAGAAATAAATTATAAATGTTTGAGGTGAATATCCTAATAACCCTAGTATGATCATTACACATTCTATGCATTTATCAAAATATCACACGTACCTCATAAAGATGTACAATTATCATATATCAGTAAAAACCCAAGAACATAAATCTGCCTTTTTACTATACTTTTACGCTCTTCCTGTTTTCTTCCTTGACTCAAGGATGGTGATGCCAAAACATTTGGAGACAAACTCAAAGAAAAAATGATGTCAGTTATTTAGATTTTTCTAATTCTCCAAATATTTGACCTCATGAAGCCCAAACATCGAGATAATTAACCAAAGCCACCTCTGCAAGCATGGCAACCAAACTGCTACTAAACCATTTCAGCCAAACCAGTCAGCCCTGGCTCCAGGACAACTGTGATTTTTTGACCCTTGCCAATTCCATCACTGGGTGGTTTAAACAAGAGGGCCCATCTGCCTGATTGAGTCCATTGCACCTTGTGAAGAAGCCTTATTTCTCTCTTTTAGGTTGTGTCCTGCTGTTGTGTCTATAGGCACAATCTGAAATTTAATATTTTCATACGGAGTTTGGGTGAAATGATCAATGAGCAGCAGCCCTTCTTATCTGGGCTTTTTGCTGATCCCACCCTTTGGAATGGTGTGCAGGTCTGTCCTCCCTCCCCATGGAGATATTCAAACATTCTATTTTCCACACTCTGGCCTAAGGTATAAAACCTTTCCCTCACATTCCACTTAAGGCCCACTTTTCCATACTATGAAAATTGTTTAATCCTCTTCTATGAAGTACCCTTTGTCGCCTTGCCTTTGTCTGCCATAGTAACATTGCCTGCCACCATGTTAAGAGTAATGTAGATTTCTTTAACGTTGCGTCAAGAGAAATCTTAACACAGTCCCTTTTCTCTTCTTCGTAATATCAATCCTTGACATTAGGGTGAAGAAATCTTCTTCTTAAATCAACTCCTGAAAATTCTCTGCACTGTTGTTCTGCCTGGATTTGAGTACCCTGTCATTTCTTTGTGGTCCTCAGTTTTATCTTTGCTCTGGTATCACTCGAAATGATGGTGTCTTGCTCAGTAGTGTTTGCTATGAAGATTTCATGAGCCACCGTATCCTTCTCCCAGCCAACTGCAGAAGAAACTCAAGTTCTTCTGACATGGTTGCATTTGGAGATCCTTGCAGTGGTCAAGCTCACTGGATTTTCGCAATGTTCCTTCTCCATCCTTTTACCAACAAAGCTTCGCGTTCCCCTTGTTCTGCATTTTACTTCACCTGGACAGGGATCTTGTGGCTTTTGTGCCCTAGCTTAACATTCCTCTGTATCTGTTCAATCCTCCTGAATAACTTGCAACCAGCTTAGTCTTTCCTAAATAGCCCTTTTGGCTCCAGGATCCTGGGTTCAGCAGTTCCTTTTGGCCTAGCTGTTCTTGCTTCCCGTGGGTTTTTAGGATGGAGCCATGGTGCCATACAAGGGGCATTAGCTGGCTTGGTAAATGTCTGTGTGACATTGGACATGTTATGGCACCTCTGTGGGGCTTTGTTTCTTCCTTCTAAACACATGGACTGGATTAAATGATCTTTAAGGGGGCTTCCCTGCTGGTGAGACATGCTTTGTGAAATGTTGGGGCCTTTCAAAAGCTCTGGAATGTACTGCTCATGGGAAAATTAGTTGAATCAGTCTGTGGTAGTCCATGATAATAACAATTGCAACGACCTCGATTTCTGGACAAGCGAACTAATTGTTTTCTTCAATGTTCTTGCTAATGCTACCTTAAGATAGACTGACAGAATCAACCCATTTTATTTACTATCTTCTCCAGCCATTTCATATTCATTGGTCCATCTCAAACTAATGAATATGAGCTTTTTTACAAAAACAAGCCATTCATTCCTTAACTCATTTGATCACCAAAACACTATGATAGACACTATCTACATCCTCAAAAAATTTATACTCCAGCTCACTTAATTTTATTGACTGTAGTCTGTTAAAAAAGAGGGTCAATTTTTGTCTGCATTTGCCATGTTTGCTTTCAGAGCAGTCCTTTACCTCCTTATGTTACTTTAGGAAGCAGAAATTTTTAAAGCACAGCCAAACTTACACAAGATTCATTCAATTTGGGGTAATTCTCTCAGTCAAGTTGCCTCTAGGTTCGTATGAAGTTGGTGTGATTCAGTTCACTAGAATCAATACTAGGGTTTCACTTGGCGACATTGGCCTCACTAGAATTTCAATGAATACCCTTTGAGAATGTTACTTGTTATTATTGATATCATTAAAAAATTGGCTAACTAGTTGTGTGATTCTGACAGTAAGGAAAATAAGATATTTATCTTTTGGGTAGATTTTTCTTAGGCTTCTTTGTGAGCAGAAAAGGGAATTCAGTAGAAAACGTGAAAATGGCAATGTCATTATCGTTACTATTTAAGATGCTGTGATTTGGTAGTGGAGGAATGAAATGCTTCAGACTTGCCTGCAGAGTGCTAGATAATCAATTACCCAATTATTCGGACAGATGTCTGACCTATGATTCTATACACATCACCTGATTCAAAAGACATACTTCTCTCTTTGCATAAAGGCTAGCTACTTAGTACGGTAACTTACATGATATTGTGGAATTCAAGAGCCAGAGGTGGCTTTTATGAGCCAACAGCACATTTTTAGAGAATGTAACTTTGAAGAAAATGTTCCAAACAAGAGATGAAATGAAAAAGATAGTTTGAAAGGTATCAGGTGAAAATTACTCCTTGCCTAAGTAGAGAGTAAGAATATAACCGTAAGATAATTATAATCTACTTGGAGCATAAAACAAAGTTAAGCCCCACATGGCTCTCCTTTCATTTCATCCCTACTCTGTGCTTGCCTTGTCTTCTTTTCAGGCTAGGATTTCTTCACTTCAACCACGCACACCCACAGCTAACTTTACTAACTCCTGCCTCTGAGCCTTCATCCCCATCTTTCCTCAACAGCTGGAATGTTCCCCTTGTTTCTAGCCATGACTCCATAAGCCACCCTGTCCTAAAAAACTATGCAGGTACTCCTTCAAACAGTTGCCGTATTTGCATTTTTAGGCATTCTTCACAGACATTTGTCTCATCTTGTCCACTGGTGTTTAAATTATTGGAGAGACAGAATTGTCACTCCTCTTTATCTTTCCTTACCACATCTTGTCCTATCTCTTCTGCTTTTTGAGACGCAAGTTGGTAATATTTTTAATAGAAAAATAGTCTTCTGGCCAGAGCAGTTTAGTTTCAGCAAGATATAATCCTAGGCTACTCAATGCCTTACAGTGCCTGCCTGTGGAGAGTAAAAGCCATTTTGGGGTGACATTTGATCCCTCCCATATACTTGAAATACAAAGGAGCCTAAATGTCAACCAAGTTTTAGGTTACTTACAGACAAGCTTTCCACTTCAGTGATTTCAGAAATTGAGTGGATTGTTCTTTGTCTCATAAACAATTCATTTTTAAGATGCTGATGGCCTCAGCTCTGGCTTGTGGCCAGCTTCAGGAAGTGTGGTTCACAAGCCATCAAGGCCTGTGCATACTCCGCATTCCTTGGGTAATGCAATTCTGGACCAAAATCGATTCCAGAAGTCTGATCTTCCGAGAGGAGGCAATGCTCTGAGCTAGTTGAACAGCCCCCTCCAACTCCCCCTGCCCACTACCTCAATCGGCCTGGAAGGGTGAAGCAACCAATCAAAAAGCTAAGCGAGCAGTTTGGTGAGACCAAAGTTGCAGGGATCTGAACAAGTAGATGAGCTTGGCAGCTTGTGTTTGAAGAATTTGTTTCATGTTTTGGATAAAGTCTGGGAATTTATCCTTCAAAATTCCTTAGATTTAGTAACATGTCAATGCACTGTGTTAATGCAAGGAGTTTTCTTTCTCTTTTTCTTTTCTCTTCTTCTTTTTTTTTTTTTAAGGTTAAAAGCCGCCTTCCTTCTTAACTATGAGTAATCCATCCAAATCCTGCCTAAGAGAACAAAAGGGGTGCCGGTAATTTTCTCTTTCACAAAATGCAGAGACTTCCTCTCTGTCCTCTCCAAGTACCATTCTATGAAGTGAAGGGAAATTACACTCCTCACCATTGAAAAAGAGATTATGCAAAATGAGAAGGTAAAGCCAATCGCCATAATACAAATACAAATACCCGCTTAATTCTTTCCATCTAGAGCCCTGTGCCTTTTCTTTCCAGATGTGGATGTATATTTGGAAGTATATCCACATCTGCCTTTAAAAAAAACAAATTCTATTATCTTGTATTTTTAAGGACTCATGCAGAGTAGAATCTTCAGTAGGAGCATCATGAGGTCCAGCCCTGGGCTCCACATCTTGTTAAACTCATCTCTTTTCCTTAAATATGAAACATCTCCACTGAATCACCTCACTGGGGGCTCCAAAATTCAAGGTTTATTTTTTATTTTTATTTATTATTTATTTATTTATTTTGAGACAGAGTCTGGCTCTTGTCCCCCAGGCTGGAGTACAATGGTGCCATCTCAGCTCTACTGCAACCTCTGCCTCCTGGGTTCGAGTGATTCTCCTGCCTCAGCCTCCTGAGTAGCTGAGATTACACCTGCTACTACGCCCAGCTAATTTTTGTATTTTTAGTAGAGACAGGGTTTCACCATGTTGGCCAGGCTGGTCTCGAACTCAAGACTTTAGGTGATTCACCCACCTCGACCTCCCAAAATGCTGGGATTATAGGTGTGAGCCACCGTACCCAGCCAAGGTTTATTTTTTTTAGGTAGTCTTGCCCCTTCATAATTTGGGAGTTGGTTATTCAGTTCTTCCTTCTTCCCTTGCATGCACACATAATGAGTTGGGATGACTTACTCTTCAGTGTGACAAGGTAGCAGAAGCCTCTTCTGTTTCCAGCCCGGACGCTGGGATCAGACAGGAGCCTTTGTGTGCTCTGTGGAGCATCTTGGATTCATGTGAGGACTACAACAAGACAGGGGACCTGCAGTAAATGTTGGGTAGAACCCTCTTAGAGCTGGGGATAATGGAAGGACGCCTGGAAATCCAAGAGTGGGGAGTTCAAATGCATTTTTTGTTGTTGAGGCTGAGTTTATCTTTACTGCTTTTCTATGGTCAATATTAGGTCAACTTGCACTTCTTCAGAGTTGGTGCCAATGTGCTGAATGATGGGTAATAGGCAAAAGCTAGCATGTTTTGTAATTATTGATCTCAGGTTATTTAAAATATTGATTCCCTCATTTATGAATTAATTAATTGACAGTATTGGTTGAGGTGCTGCTCTGCAACAGGCACTGTGCAAGAAGTTGAGAATAATTGTAAATTTGAATCATCCTCAAGTTTCTTAGAGTGTAGATATGTTCTACACACTATAAAATATTCTGCGGCCTTTGCTGTAATGAAATATTATTTTGTTTGAGAGAACATATGAATAAAAATAAAGAGTGCAAGTTTCTAAGTTTGAATGTGTTAAAATACAGGTTCAGCTGTGATTAACCCATTAAAAACCTGTGAAAACCATGGCTTAACGAAGACACATTTATTTTTCTTTCACAAAAATAAGTCTGTAGATTGGTAGTTGAAGGCTGACATTATAGCTTTAGATGTCAACAGAAATCTGGGCTTCTCCTACATCCTTCCATGGCTCCTAGCTTCCACCTCATGATCTAAGATATCTTTACTTTGCTCCAGTTATCCCATGCTCATCTGACCAGCAGGAAGGAGGAAGGGGGAGAAGACAAGACAACCCCTCCCACAAAGAACAAGGGTCAGTTGTACGCTAACACCTTACAGGTCAGAAATTTGTCACGTGGTCACACTCAGCTGCAAGGGAAGCTGGGAAATGCAGTCTCTATTGGGACTTATATTCCTAAGGAAGAAGAGAATACAGTTCTGAGTTTGAATCCCAGCTGTGTCATTTACCAGCTAGGCGACCTCTGGTGAATTAGTCTTGTGAATCTGAGTTTTGAGTTTTCTTATCCCTCAGATGGAAAGATAATATCAAACTTATATGGTTATTGCAGAAGTTGAGTAATAGTGTGACTTGATAATATCTGACACACAGCTTAACTGTACTTGCTATCTGAAGGAGCAGTTACTATTTTGACAAGATGTCATTGTGGGACAAAAAGGGGAATGTCGTATCTCAGAATGTCAGGAAAGGATCCAGAGCAGTGATCACTGACAGCTGAAATATTAATGTGTGTGATTCTGTTATAGTTCTTATTTAGTTAAAAAGCTCGTCTCAAACTAGAACCGTAACAGTTGGCACAGTTGTTTCTTATTTACTTCCTCATCTCTTATTTGGGGGCCTATTCACCAGTTCATGTCTGTTAGCTACTCAGTGTCTGCCTATGTGTCCCATTCTTTTAATTCCTACAACTATCACACTACTTCAGCCCCTTATTATCTTGTTGCTGGACTGAGGCAATAGCCTCTTAACTGGTCTGCCTATCTTCATTCTGTTTTTGTTTTTCCAGCCCTCTCCCCTCCCTCCACTCGCAAGAGTGATTTACTAAAATTGTAGATGCATGGTTCTTTATGGTTTGCAGGATGAAGGAACAATGCCCCAGCATGGAGTTCAGAAATTCAACCGATTTTTCTAGCCTCATCTCCACTTGTCCCTCTACAGCCTATCATACTGGAAACAAGGTCTTTTATGCTGGTTTGCATTTGTTCACGGTGTTCTGAGCCTGTATTCTCCTCCCTTTCTCTACTGACCAGCTAAATCCTACTTATACCTGAAGATGAGCTGAGATACTACCCCCTTCTTGAAGATTTTCCTTTGTCTCCTTGAGTAGATTTAAATATTTACTTTTCCATATTTTCACCACACTCAGTTCGAATTCAATTACATTCAACAAATACTTCTTGAGGGTGTTCTATATATTAGATATCGAGCATAGTCCCTGCCCTGAGGGAGCTCATAGGGGAAGAGAAATGTAAGCCCACTGTGACATAGCATGATTGTACCACACCAGAAATATGTATAGATGGTAAGTAAGTAATATAGAAGAAGGACTGAATAACTGAGAAACCGTTAGGGAAAGGAATAAGAGAGAGTACAAGGAAATCTTCCCCAAGAAGATGATGTCTGTGTTGGGTTTTGAAGAAGGTGCAGAAATTATTCAAACAAAAAGGGGCAAGAGGGAGAGGCTGAGAACATCTGAAACAGAAGAAACAGTTGAATAACATTTGTTAGGGAATTATAAGCAGCCCAGCATAATTTGATAGCTAACATAGTTACCACTCACAAAATGCTCACTGTGTGCCAAGCACTGGAAAAAATGCATTATATTCTTTATCTCCTTTTACCTTACAGACCCTGTGAAATATCTCCTTTTGCCTTACAGACCACGTGAATAAAGTTTATCTCTAGTTTATAAGTATGGACACTGAAACTGAGAATAGTTACATAATTTGCTCAAGGCCAGACGTTTAGTAAGGGATAGATATGTCATTCAAATTCAGACATATCTGGTCTCAATGGTGCTGGAGGTGGAAAGCAGTAGAATAACGGGATGCAGGATTCATTAGAAGTCAGACTCTAAGGCCGGGCATGGTGGCTCGCTCCTGTAATCACAGCATTGTGGGAAGCCAAGGTGGGCGTATTGCCTGAGGTCAGGAGTTCGACACCAGTCTAGCCAACATAGTGAAACCCTGTCTCTACTAAAAATACAAAAAAAAACTAGCCGGACATGGTGGCATGCACCTTGTAATCCCAGCTACTCGGGAGGCTGAGGCAGGGGAATTACTTGAACCAGGGAGGCAGAGGTTGCAGCGCGCCAAGATTGTGCCTCCGCACTCCAGCCTGGGCCACAGAGCGAGACTCTGTCTCAAAAAAAAAAAAAAAAGAAAAAGAAAAAGAAAAAGAAGTCAGATGCCAAACAAAGGAATGTGGACTTTATCTTTAGGCAATATGTGATGGGAAGAGTGTAGACCCTTGGGGGAGAAGGCATGATTAGATTAGTGTTTTGGAAAGATGACTTTGTTGGCCATGTAGAGGATGAATTAGATCAGGTTATTCCATATTTTTATTTAATACTTTTATCATCAACACTGTATTAAAGTCAATAATTTTTGCAATTACTTTTCCAGTGAATGGGGCTGTGTTTATTTTTTTAATCCATCTCATGGAGTATGTTAATTAATAAATGAAGTAATTAATTAATGCAATTTTAATTTAGAAAGTTTCTATGCATGATAAGGAGACCAAGTAACCACTTAGCTGATTCTATTTGCTGACACCTAAAAAATGTCATGAATAAAAATAAAAAACGGTCACTAACTTTGGAGATAAGACTTATGAAGTATGAAAATACAGCCAATATGAGGGGAAAGATTGCTAAGTGAAGTCTTAGCAAAAGTGGAAGTGAAAAGAGCTCTAGTGTTTAGGAAACTTGAATTTGACTTGTAGCTCTGCCATTTCTTAACTGTGTATTTGGGCAAATTCCTTCACCTCTCTGAGTTGGATTTTTCCCATCTCTACAAAGAGAATAACTTTTGAGTAATTCAGAGAAGGCACAAAGAAGGTGGATTCTAGGTACTAATAATGTTTAATTTCTTGATTTGAACAATGGTCATATGAGTATGTCCACTCTGTGAAAAGTTATCAATTATACATTTTTGTGTACATATTTCTGCATGTGTTTTTTTAATTTTGAAAAGTAAATTTATGAAAGAACACAAAATAAAGAAATAGTTTTTAACTTAACTGATTGTTTTTCCAGATTGGGTAATCAGTGGTCATAATTATTGATCCTCAACAGAAATAAAAGTATAGATGTCATATGAAAACAAATATCATGAGAGACTAGTCCATGCACTCTTTGGAGCACCTACTTAATAAATTAAAAAAGAAACTACAACAGAGGGACTGCTTGTCAAACATGTTTATCACTACTTCTGAAGCCTCGCTCAAAGAGTAGCAAAAAAAAAAAAAATGTGCAAATCTTCTTTGACAAAGAAAATGGGAGAGTACATGGTAGAAAATAAAAGTAATATTTGAAATTTTATTTTTATTACTTTTGATTTTGAAATAGCTTAATATTCATGATCAGTTGCAAAAATAAGTACAGAAAGTTCCTATGTTTCCTTTAACCAGCTTGCCCTAATGACAATATTTTGCATAACCATAGTACCTTTTGAAAACCAGGAAACTGACATTGGTACAACACTATTACTTAAGCACAAATCTCATTTGGATTTTTCCAGTTTTTATATGCTCTTCTTTTTATGGTATATAGTTCTATGAAATTGTGTCATATGTTAGATTTGGTGAATAGTCATCAGAATTAGGATATACAGAAATATTCTATCACCAAAAAAAAAATTATTTCCTGTTATACCTTACTAGTCTCACCCTTCTGTCAGCCCCTGACAATTATTGATCTGCTCTTTCTCACTATAATTTTGTCAGTTTGAGCATGTTATATAAATGAGATTGTATAATAGACAACTCTTTGATATTAACTTTTAAAAAAATCAAGTTGCTACATGTATGAGTAGTTTGTTCCTTTTTGCTGAATAGTATTCCTTGACCTGATGGATGTACTGGAGTTCTTTTATTTTTTATTTTTTAATTTTTTTTTTAGATAGAGTCTTGCTCTGTCGCCCAGGCTGGAGTGCAGTGGTGTGATCTTGGCTCACTGCAACCTCCACCTCCCAGGTTCAAGCAATTCTCTGCCTCAGCCTCCTGAGGAGCTAGGATTACAGGCGCCCACCACCAGGCCCAGCTAATTTTTGTACTTTTAGCAGAGATGGGGTTTCACCATCTTGGCCAGGCTGGTCTTGAACTCCTGACCTTGCGATCTACCTGCCTCAGCCTCCCAAAGTGATGGGATTGCAGGCATGAGCCACTGCGCCCGGCCAGATGTACCGGAGTTCTTAATTCATTCACTTGTTGAAGTGAATTTGTGTTGTTTCCAGTTGTTGCCTATCGTAGTAAAGCTGCTATAAACATTTGTGTACAGGTTTTTGTGTTGACACAACTTTACATTTTTCTAGGCAATATATGCAGGAGCATAACTGCTGGATCATATGACCTGTGTAAGTTTAATTAATAAGAAACTGCCAAACTTCTTTGGTGACTATATCAGCAATGCGTGAGAAATGCAGTCACTCCACCAGCATGTGGTTATTACAAATATTTTTATCATCAGTATTAATTTCAATATTTTAACTTTAGCCATTCTAATAGATGTGTAATGATATCTTATTTGGAGCTTTAATCTGCATTTTCCTAATGGCTAATAATGAACATCTTTTCATGTTTATATTTGTCTTCCATGTATCTATGTATTCTATTTGGTAGTGTCTGTTCAAGTTTGCCACCCATTTTTGAGTTAGATTGTTTTTTTTGCTGTTGAGTTTAGAGCATTCTTTATGTATTCTGAATACCTTTGTTATTTATATATAACATATATACATTGCAAATATTGCAAATAGTTTCTTAGGATCTTTCATAGAACACATATTTGTAATTTTGATAAAGTTCAATTTATTAACTCTTTTCTTTATGGATCATTCTTTGGTGTCATGTCGAAGAACTCCCTGCCTAACCTTTAGCCATGAAAATTTTCTCCAATGTTTTCTTCTAAAAGTTTCAATAATCTTATGCATTACATTTATGTACATAATTCATTTTGGGTTAAGTTTTGTATAAGATGTAAAGTTTAGATTGAGGTTCATTGTTTTGCCTATCATTGTTCCAACAGCATTTGTTGAATAAACAATCCTTTCTCCATTGAAATGCTTTTGCATCTTGCCAAAAACTAGTTGGCAATATCTGCACAGATCTGCTGTGGGACCCTATATTGTGTTCCATTGTGCTCTGAATCATATGATCAGCATATGTTTAACTTTATAAGAAACTCCCAAACTTCTCTGGTGACTATATCAGCAATGTGTGAGAAATGCCTCGATATTGTGCCTTTACCAATACGATACTCTTGATTATTGCATCTATGTAAGTCAAAATCAGGTCATATTATTCCTCTACCTTCACTCTTCTGTTCAAAATTGTTTTGGCTATTGTAATTTCTTTGCCTTTTTATGTAAATGTTAGCATCAGCCTGTCAATACCTGCAAGTAATCTTTCTACGATTTTGATAGAAATTGCTTTAACCCTATAGATCAATTTAAGGAAAATCGATCTTTACTATGTTGAGTCTTCCAATCTCTGAACACACTATGTCTCTTCACTAATTTAGTTCTTCTTTGACTTCTGTCTCATTGTTAAGGGAGCCTTAAACAAAAGGTTCTCTTTTTTTTATGGACCCTAAGGCTGGGGAGAGAGTGAGTGTGGGGAGCTACTAGTAGAAAAGTACTAAGTACTGAGCCAGAATGGGGAAAAGTGTCTTCAAGATTTCTTCCTCCTTCCTCCATAAAGAGACTCCCACCATCATAGTATCAAATGTTAAACTAGTATTTTATTCCCGCAATAAACCCAATTTGGTCATGATGTACTATTATTTTTACATATTTCTGCATTTAAGTTACTAATATGTTGATGGGGATTTTTTTGCAACTCTGTTCAAGAAGGATATTGGCCTGCAGTTTTGGTTATTTCTTTTATAAAAAAAATTATAAATTCAATTTCTCTAATACTATAGAATTACATGCCTTATCTATTTTATCTTGAGTGAGTTTTGGTAGTGTGCTGTTTTGAATGAATCAGTCAATTTCAATTGTCAAATTTATGTATGCAGAGTAATTTGTAGTACTTTGTTTTTTTTTTTTAATGTCTGTTGGGTCTGTAGTGAAATCCCCTTTTAGTTCCAGTATTGCTAACAAATCTTTTCTCTTTTTCACTTTCTGGATTTACTGAAAGTTTTTTGACTTTACTATTTTTTTCCGAAGTATCTGCTTTATATTTGATGAATTTTCTGTCTTGTTATAGTTTCTTCACTGTTTTGTTTTAAATTTTATTGACTTCTGGACTTATTTTTATTATATCATTCCTTTTGCTTACTTTGAGTTTTTCTAGTTTCTTGAGGTGAAATTGTAGATTATTTATCTGCTTTTTCTTTTACAATATAAGCAGTTAGTGCTATAGATTTCCTTTTCAGAATGTTTTAGCTGCATCACCCATATTTTAATGTATAATATTATTATTTCATTACAGTTTAATATATTTTTAAATTTTAAATTTGCTTTGAGATTTTTCTGTTTGAGCCATGGATCATTTAGAAATACCTTGTTCCCTTTCCAAGTGTTTGGATTTTTCTGCTACTTTTCTTTTATTAATTTGTACTTTGATTCCATGATAGTAAGATAATATAATTTGCATGAATTTAATTCTTTTAAATTTGTTAATGTTTGTTTTATGAATGTCCCATGAACACTTGAAAAGAATGTATATTCTGTTGTCTTTGGGTGGAGTTTATAAATAATCAATTTGATCCCATTAGTTGAAGGTATTGTTCAGTTGTTCTAGATTCATGCTAAAATTTTGTCTTATGGTTCTATCAATTACTGAGGGGGGTTCTGAAGTCTTCGACTATATTTGTGGATTTTTCTCTGTCTCCATTTATCTCTGGTAGTTTTTGCTTCATACATTTTGTAGCTTTGGTTTTTGGTGCATATACATTTAAGATTGTTATGTCTTCTTAGTGAATTCACCCTTTTATCATTATATAATGTCCTTATTTGCCTCTGTTAAACTTTTTTGTTCTTTAGTCTATTAACATAGCCACTTCAGCTTTCTTTTTATTAGTATCTGCATGGTATTTTTTCCCACCCTTTTACTTTATTTTTAAATTTTTATTTATTTTTTGTTTTTGAGACAGGGTCTCTGTTGCCAAGGTGGAGTGCAGTGGCATGATCATGGCACACTGTATCCCAACCTCCTGGGATCAAGCAATCCTCCCACCTCAACCTCCTGAGTAGCTGAGACTATAATCATGTGCCACCATGCCTGGTTAATTTTTAAATTTTTTTAAACATGAGATCTTGCTATGTTGCCCAGGCTTACTTTATTTTAATCTACTACTGCAATTATATGTGAAGTTAGTGTTTTGTAAACAGCATATAGTTGGATCATGTTCCCCCCTGCCACGTTTTTCTGCTTTTTAATTCATCCTGTCAATCTCCGTCTCTTAAATGGTACCTTTAGATGACTTACTTTTAATGAATTTACTCATATGTTAAAATTTAAATCTGCAATTTCATTTTTTGCTTTTTTTTGTTCTCTCTATTTTCAATCTTCTGTTTCCCCTTTGCTTTCTTCTTGTGGAATACTTAAACAATTTTTAGAAATCAATTTGATCTATCTGTAATTTTTTTTAATATACCTATTTCTGTATTTTTAAATAATAACCTCAGGGATTACCATACACATATATAGTCTTTTTGCTGTCTACTAGTATCAACATTTTACCATTACCACTTCAAGGAGAATTATAAATACCTTATTGCTATCAGTTCCCTTTTTCCTTGCCCTTTTACAATATAGTTACCTTAAATATTACATTAAGAATTATAGAATATAATGTTTTAATTTTAACATGTTTAATTATGTTTAATTCAACATAAATAAAGTTCTTAAAAATTTAAGAGGTAAATATATTTATTCATATATCTATTCTTTGCATTGTCATTTGTTTTTTCCTGATTCTCATAGTTTCCTTATATTATCATTTCTGTCTGAAAAATCTTTTTAGCAAAGCTTTTAAAGTAAGTCTGCTGACGACAAATTCCCTTTAATTTTGTTCATCTGAAAATAACTTTATTTTACTTTCATTCCTGAAGGATATTTTCACTGGCTAGAACTCTGGAGTAATAGTTTTATTTTTTTTTTCATTATTTGAATAATGTTTTACCACTTTCTTATGGCCTCCCTGATTTCTGACGAGAGATATGCTATCATTCAATTTTTTTTTCTCTTATGGGTAGCGCATAATTTCTCTCTCTCTGCTTTCAAGGATTATTTTCTTTGTCTTTAGTTTTCAAATATTATTATGTGTCTTGATATGAATTTATTTGGGTTTATTTTGTCTGGAGTTCACCTAACTTCTTGAATCATAGGTTTATGTCTTTTACCAAATGCAGAAATTATTCAGCCATATCTCTTCAAATGTTTCTTCAGTTTCACTCCTTCCCTTGTCCTTATGCAACCCTGATGACACAGATATTAGATCATTATTGTATACTGATTCTCTCTCCTCCCAACCCCCTGCAAGTCATAGGCTCAGATAATTTACAGGTGAGTTCAAGGAAGAGATAACCCTTGTGTTATACAACATACAAGGGCAGATATCTTCTCAAGTCACATTATGAGGAGAGTATAACTTTGATTCCAAAATTAAGGTATAGGTGTTATCCCCCAAAATAAAATTGTAGTCGTTATTTTACTTATAAACATAAGTATATAGATTCTAAATAGGTGGCAAACTAAAATAGTGTATTAAATAATGCATCAATATTGTGTAGAGTTTTTACCTGAAATGAAAGGGGAAAAAATTATTGTCTCAGTAAATTCTGAAAAAAACTATGATGAAGTTTAAAACCTATTTGTAATTGAAAGCTATCAAATAACAAGGAATTTTTAAAAACCCTTAACATGATATAAAAAAAAATCAAGCCTAATATTCAACAGGAAAACTTTAGATGCATTTTCTCTAATGTCAGGAATAAAATGAGGATGTCCACTATTATTGTTACAGCTCAACAAAGTATTGGAGGTCTTGGAAGATACAATAAAAAATAAAAAAGATGTAAAAGGTACAGTGTTAGAGAGAAAAGAGATAAAACTCTTATTATACATAGATGATAAGATTATCTATACAGAAAATATTATAAAACCAGGCTATTAGGACTAATAAGAGAGTTCTAAAAAAGTTATAGTGTTCTTCTACCTAAGTGATAATTACAAGAAAATAAAAAATATAATATCATTCTAAACAGCATAAAAACCTATGATATATATAAAATTAATGGAACTCTATAGCTTCATGTGGAAAATTTGAAAACCCAAAAGGACATAAATGAAGAGTTATACTGTATTTGAAAAAGTTAATATGGCAAATATAAAACTTTTCTTTCAAATTTAAATTCAATGAAATTAAAATTAAAATTAATATTTTCATAAGATTTTTTTGAAAAAATCAAGAAAATGAAAACAAAGTTAATACCTAAAATCAGAAGTTTTGAATGAATGAGCCCATGACTAAGTAAATTTCATAACAAAGCAAAGAAATGTAACTACCATATAATCTATCAGATATGAAGACATACTGTAAGGCATAGGAATTTAAAACAAAATGTGATACTGCTGTAGGAATATAAAAATAAAACATAATATACAGTTTAAATAGCAGCCATGTATGTAGATGAATAATATACAAGTGCCAACAAAATCAGTGGGGAAAATATTGATTGTAAATTGGTTGGTGGAAGGAAAACTGGCTCACTCTATGCAGAAGAGTAAAGTTGGATTTTTTATTGCATGCCATTTACAAATGTGAACGGCAGATGAATTAAAGGCCCAAATGTAAAAAGTAAAGCTGTAAAGCTAATAGAAAAAAAAAAAGAACACCACAGACTATATTTATGACCTTGTAGTGAGGAAGAACTTCTTAAACAAGACCACAAAAGCACAAAACGAACTGTGGAAAATTGATAGATTTGAGTGAAACCACTTTGGAGAACTGCCTAGCAGTTTCTTATAAAGTTAAACATGTGATTACCATATGAACCAGCAATTCCACTCCTAAGCATCTACCCCCAGTAAATTAAAACATATGTCTACACAAAAACTTGTACATAAATGTTCTTAGTGCTTTATTTTTATAAAAGTCCCAAACTGAAAACAACCCAAATGTCCATCAGCAGGAGAATGGATAAATACACTGACAAACACAACATGGATGTAGCTCAAAAACCTTATCCTGAGTAAAATAAGCAACACAAAAGAGTACATATGGTATGATTCCATGTAAATACATTTCAAGAACATACTAAACCAACCGACTGTAATAGGAAATAGATCAATGGTCTTGAGGCCAGGATCTATTATACTTGAAAGGGGTATAAGGGAATTGTTTGAAGAGATGAACGTGTTCTATGCCATGATTGTGTGGCGGTTACATGAGTAATTTATTTGTCAAAAATAATCAAACTGTATACTTTAAAGGCAGTATATTTTACTGTGTGCAAATTATACCTCAAAGAAGTTGATTTGGAAAAACATTATTAAAAAATTATGAATCTGGCTATATCAAAGTACATGATTATTGTTCTCTAAAAACACCATAAATAATATCAATAGAAATGTGCCTTGGATCAGATGGGTGAAAGATTGGAAGAAGATATTTCAGTGTCAAAAACTGAAGAGATTAATGTGTACAATAGTCACACCATCAAAGAACTTTGTTAATCAACAATAAAACTGAGAAACTCAATAGAAAAAAAATGGGAAGGGTAATAACTTGGAAATTCACAGAGGGGAAATTTAAATAACCTATAAATATATAAGGAAATGCTCAATTTCACTGGTAATTACCAAAATAAAATCAAAACAAAATTTCAAAAATATTTTACATATGGTAAAAACTAAAGTCATATAACACCAAATACTGAGCTGGAATGAGAGAAATGAGAATCTTCATGCTGCTCATGGTAGTAAAGACTGGTATAGCCATTCTAGAGATAAATCTGGCAGTATTTTAATCAACAAATATTTAAACCATTTTAAGGGCTAGGAAATCAGCAGTGAGTGAACAAAACATATAGAAATATTTGGCTTCCTTAAGCTTATAATCTAGTGGATAAAGAAAACAACAAACAAAATGCAAAACTAAGGTATGTTAGATGGTAATAAAAGGCATAGAAAAAATAAAGACAGGATGAGAGTAAAGTAGGTGGTCAAAAGAAAAGGAAACAATTACAATTTTAAATTTGGTGATTAGGGAAGACCCCATTGAGAAGGAGATATTTGAGCAAAGCCCAGTGAGAAATAAATCACATGTATACCCTGGAGAAGAGAGTCCTAGGCAGAGTTTATGGCAAGCACAAGGACTTAAGTGGAGAGCATGCTTAAGATATTTAAGGAAAGCAAGGTTAGTGTGGCCAATCTGAGGAAATGAAGAGGAGAAAAAGAGAAGATGCAGTAAGAGAGGTAAATTGGAGGAGATAGAAAAGGGCCTTGTAGGTGTTTTGACAACTTTGTATTTCACTCTGAATAGGACGGGAAGTTATTCAATGGTTTTGTGGAAGGGGTCGTTGTAGAAATTAGATATGTATATGGTCTAACAGATAGCAATTCCACTCCTGGCCAAATTTGACAGAAAACTCAGTAGATAGATACATAATAAGCCATACACAAGAATGTTTTCCTCAGGTTTTTTTTAAGAGTGAGAAATAAGAGGTTCTTGAGTCATCCATCACTAGGGGGAATGAATGAGTAAAACTCTTGAAATAGAAGGAATGAACAGCAGTTACATATAGTGTCATGGATAGATCTAAATAGTATTGAGTGAAAAAAAGGAAAGAGAATGAGACCTACTGCACAGTTCAATAAGTAAATTTAAAATACATGTACAAATGGCAATACTAAAAGTTTCCAAGACACAGTTATCCAAGGATGTTGACTGATTGGGTGTCTATGAAGGGGTAGTGAAAAAGAAATGAGAATCAAGTTGTAAATGAAAAATACATATTTTTTTAAATAAAAGGTTATGGGAAGTTAAAAAAAGATTATCTGCAATTTTACATTCCCTCTGACAAAACCAGCAGCCTAGTTGTCTTCTTTAAAAAAATATTATAAGGAATTTCAAAGATTAAAAGTGTATATTGAATAATGTAGCAAATCACCATGTAGCCACCATCCAGCCCTCCAAATCAATCTATGGTCAATCTCCACAGAGTCACAACCTATCCTCTTTCTTCCCTTTGTTTTTACTTAGTTTTTGAGCATTTAAAATCAACTTTGAGATATAATTTATACACCAAATATACCATACTATGTATACTAATATAATGTATATAATAAAATACATCATATAAGTACATTCATACTAAAAATGCATCTATTGTTATGTGTACATTTTGATAATTTTTTAGTACAATCATCACCTCAATCAACTTATAGAACATTTGCATACTCTAAAATAATTGCTAGAGCCTCATTCCAGGCAATCTCATATCACCACCTCCAGGCAACCAATGATCTGCCTTCTGTCACTATGCATTAGATTTGTCTTCTTGATTTATTCTCAGAAACATGAAGTGTCCATTGTGTTCATATTTTCCTTTAAATCCTTGAACATATTTATAATATCTTAAAGTATTTTCTGCTACTTTTATCTACACATCATTTATGTGTTTGTTTTTAATGCCTGATTTTTCTCCTGGATATGAACCACATGTTTCTGCTTTTCCACCTGACTAGTAATGCTTGATTAGATGTGAGATATTTAGAATGTTACTTGTTGAGTGTCTGGATTTTGTTGTGTTTATGTAAACTGTGTTGGGCTTTATTCTGGCTGAGAGTTAATTTAATTCCAGAATAGTTTGATCCTTTGAGGCTTGTTTTTGAAACATTGTTAGGGTGGTTTTAGACTCTTAATTCTAGGGTGATTTCAGTGCCACAGTAAGGTATGCCCTTTCTGCAGTCTCTGTAGAATTCTCCAACTGTTTTAATGAGAACTTTCACTTGTCTGGAGGGAATTTGAATGTCACCCAGTTCTCTGTGGACCCTAGTAGCTATTCTTCAATTTATTGATTAATTGATTATTCCTTAGTTGTTATTTTTTACCCAGCCTTGTGTGATCTTATACTATTCATTCACTGCTTAATATTCATACAAAATTCAAGGAGACTCCTTTCCAGATTGGTGGAGCTTATTTCTCAGCATAATACCCTTCTCCCAAGTACTCCAGCCTGCATATTCCAGATATCTGAGCCTATCCAAACTTGGATATCTGTCTTTTTAACTTTGTAAGAACTCTGCTCTGCTCACAAACCCACCTCTCAGTTTTATGCTCTGGAATGGGTGTCCAGTCAGAAAGAAAAGGCAACTGTTAGGCTTACCTAATTTTATTTCTTCTCATAAGGTTGAAGTCCATATGTGCACTATATTCGTGTCCTATATTTTGACTAATTTTGTTGTTATTTAAAGTGAGAAAGCTAATCTGATACCATTTATTTCATCAAAGCCAAAGGCAGAAAACTCTGGTAGCAAGATTTTTAGAAGAATATTTAGTCTGTGGCAAGGGCCACTGGTGTATATTCTTCTATGTCCTCAATTATTTTTACCAGTATAGAACTAGCACTAACTTATGATTATACCAGAGTTTAAATTTCTCTTGCAGTACTTTGAGGCTAATATCAGACATATTTTATTTATACATACTTTACTGTATACCTTAAAAAGAAAAGGACCCTTGAAAAATAACCATAGTTCTACTATCATAGCTAAAAAGTTCAACAAGAGTTCCTTAATACCTTCAACTATCCAATGTTCAGATTTCCAATTGCTTCATAGGTGTCTTTTTTTTTTTTTTTTTTTTACAGTTTCTTAAATTTCAGAATTCAAACAAGATTCATGAAGTATAATTGTTGATTTGCCTTTTAAGCCTTTTTAAATATCCATGTTAACTTTCCATTTCTTTTGTTTTTATCTTGACATATATTGTTATTGCAGAATCTGGGTGTTTGTCTTGTTTGTCTTGGGAGTTCTTCACTGTATGGATTTTGCTGATTGCATTTCTGTCACTATTATATGATATAGTTGCTGTGATTTGAGTGCATCCCATCCAAAACTCACATTGAAATTTGATTTCCAGTTGATGGTGTTAGGATATGGGGCCTGGTGGTAGGTTTTTGAATCATGGGGGCACTAACCTCATGAATTGATTACTGCTATCTCCTGGGAGTAAGTTCTCACTCTCTAAGAAATGGACTAGTTTCTGCCTGAGTGGGTGGTTATAAAGGCCAGCGTCTTGTGTGTGTCATTTTGCACATGCATCCTTCCCTTTCACTTCTCTGCTATTTTATGATGCAGCACAAGGCTGCCACCAGAGGCCACCAGATGTGGGCTCCAATCCTGAACTTTATAGCCGGCAGAACCATGAGCTAAATAAATCTCTTTTCTCTGTAAATTACCCAGTCTCAAGTTTTCTGTTATAGCAACACAAAATGAACTAAGTCAGTAGTTTAACATGTTCCTTTGTTAAGTGCTACTTGTAAATTGATAACTGGAGAGAGAAGTAACAATTTTTTTTTCTTTTTTTTCTTTTTTTTTTGGAGATGGAGTCTCACTCTGTCATCCAGGCTGGAGTGCAGTGGTGCAATCTGGGCTCACTGCCTCCTGGGTTCAAGCGATTCTCCTGCCTCAGCCTCCCAAGTAGCTGGGGTTACAGGCTCCTGCCACCATGTCTGGCTAATTTTTGTATTTTTTAGTAAAGACAGGGTTTCACCATGTTGGTCAGGCTGGTCTCAAACTCCTGACCTCAAAGTGATCCACCTGCCTCAGCCTCCCAATGTGCTGGGATTACAGGCGTGAGCTACTGTGCCCAGTGAGAAGTAACAATTTATAATAATTTATGTTTCCATTCATGAACATACTGCCCTTTATTTTTTAAGTTCTAATTTCATTATCTGCACAGTTTTATGGGGTTTCTCAATTAATGAATTGGACATTTATTGGTTTTACTCTTTGGTTCTTTACAGTTTTTCTCTTGCTGTTGTGTTTAGCCTATTTTAACTTCCTGTGGTTGGTCAGTTTGCTATTGGCCTTGTGATCGTTGCACAAACCTTACCGTCCACATTTCTCCAAAGGATTCAGAGGAATGGCTATATGAAACATTGGACACCCTGTTTATGGTATAGAAATGCTTTTCGAAGGATTCCCCAAACAACCACAAAGGTCAAACAAATGCAATGTGGCCATTGCAGATGTCTGTGTGTATGCACGCTCATGTGACCTTTGCTTGGGTTATTGTTGCTCCTTTAAGGCTTGAGATTTGTTAGTCTCCCTTTAGCCACTTATGCACAGAATTAACAGGTTCCGTCTGAGAGTCTAAGAGGTCTTTGCAAAGTTTCATTTCTGGTCTTAAGCCAAGTAACTGCACTGCCCTGGATTCTAATCAGAAGATACGGAATCAGGCTCTGTCTTTCATTCCAAGGTTTGATGAGCCACAACTGCCTGAACCTTTGTTTTCACATCCTTAAAACAGAAATTACAATACCTATTTTGACCAAATCCCATGGTTGTTGTAAAGAACAAATGGATTGATGTATTTGAAATTGTTCTTTAACATCACTGTCCAATACAAATATGAGCCACATATGTAATTGAAATTTTTCTAAACCACATTCAATAAAAGTGTGAAGAAACCAGTGAACTTAATTTTAATGATATATTGTATTTAACCCAACATAACTAAAATATTATCATTTCAAATATTAAGGAGATACTTTACATTCTCTTTTCTTTACTAAGTTTATGAAATCTGGTATATTTTACGCTTATAGCATATCTCAATTTGGATGCTAACTTCTCATCAGAAATACTTGATACGTATTTAGATTGCATAATATAATTGATTAAATAGATTCACGTCCCTAAATCTCCCCAAGCCTAAAAAGGTTTTCTGGACCTGAATCGAATATCAATTTTTAAATTTAAATTAATTAAAATGTAATAGAATTAGAAATTCAGTTCCTCAGTCACATCAGCTACATTTCAGGTGCTTAATTCTTACAGATGGCTTGTAGCTACCATATTGGACAGTGCTGCTGTATGAACTGATGAGTTCTATAGATGTGACTGCCTTTACTAAAGTTCTCAAATCTCTGCTAGATTTTACATTGTTTCACTTTGATACTCCACATGAGATAAATGAATTTCCTTTGCTTTGACCTACAAAAGAATTTTCCAAGGAAAACCTCCCAGGTTTCCCGACAACTGGACAGCAGATTGCTTCCATTTCAGTAATCCAAATTTACTTTGTCTAAGAGTTGCTACACATTCTGGGAAATAAATACATCTCTAAGAGTGGAGAAAGGCTGACCAAAATAGACCGCTTTTAAAAAGCTGAAAAATCGATTCCTGGTAGTAATGCAATCTGGAGTACATGAAACCATTAACACAGGGGAGCCCACAGCGAGGTCAGGATCTATTCTGAGCCATGGAAAATCAAGCTCCATGTGACTTCGGTGCATTACCAAGAGCAAACTATGATTCCAAGCAAGGCTAAACCCATCATCTCAGGGTGAGGCGCATTCTTAGGGGGTCACTTCATACAGTTGGGACCTGCTAGCAGAAGTGAGTAGGGATATCGTGGCAATGACCCAGGATACTCTACCTCAAAAAAATTTTTTTAAGAATTCATCACAGAATGAATACTAGAGTATTTCTCTTCTTCTTCTAAGTGGAATAATAGAATAGGAACTTTTCACAGCTATTCCTTACCTCTCTAGGGGATCTTTTGAAAGAATCTGCTGCCTTCAGTCAGATTAGATGTTTTGAACAAATACGTACCTGGCACTCACCATGTCTCAGACATTGTTCTAAGCTTATTTTTTTTCCTCTTTTTTTTTTTTTTTGAGACAGAGTCTCACTCTGTTACCCAGGCTGAAGTTAGTGGCATGATTTCACCTCACTGCAACCTCCATCTCCTGGATTCACGTGATTCTCCTGCCTCAACCTCCTGAGGAGCTGGAATTACAGGCATGCGCCACCACACCCAGCTAATTTTTGTATTTTTAGTAGAGACGGGGTTTCCCTATGTTGGTCATGCTGGTCTCGAACTCCTGACCTCGAGTGATCCACCCACCTCAGCCTTCCAAAGTTCTGGGATTACAGGTGTAAGCCATGTGCCTAATGTTATTTAAATGAACTAATTTAACCCTTACAACAATCTTAAGAGAGAGGTATTGTTATAATCCCCACTTTACAGATGAGGAAACTGAGGCAGAATGAGGTTCAATAATTTGCACAAAATCACACTGCTGGTAATGATGGGAATGAACCCAAACAATCTAGGCTTTTCATCATCTGTAAACCCTATGGCCTATGCTATGACTGAATACGGATCAGAGGCTAGCCATGCACACCCAGCGCAGAGTACTGAGCCACATATCCAGTTGCTACAGATTCAGACACCACCTTCTCTAACGAACTAGTGAAATCAGCAGATAACTCATAACCACATCTACCTTTACAACTGTGCCTTGCGCTTCCAGAATGCTCTCTATCTGCGTGGCCACCTGTCAAAAGTAGCATCCTTCAAGGCTAAGCTCAAAAGGCAACTTCATTGGGTTTGGTTCCTTCAGAACCAAAATTACTTTTTTTTTTTTTAATCTTTCCCAACCTTTTATTACTTAATCTGGAATCCTGCAGTTTTTCTAAAGCCGCCTTAAATTAAAGCAATGTCTTTCCTCTCCTAGCATCAAGCCCTGGGAGGTTTGGAAGTGTATTTTCTTTTTAATTTTTGTATTCCTCACCTCACCTAGCATGGTGTTTTTTGCCTTCTAGGCACTCAGTAAATATTTATTAACCTAATTTGACTATAAATATAACATATTGCAAAATGCACTGTAATGGGTTTCAAGAAACTTGAGTTCCAAACTTAGCTTTGTCACCAATTAGCAGCATACATTTGGGCAAAATATGTAACCTCTCTGAGCCTGTGTTGTCTCATCTGTAATTGGATGAGATAATCTCTGAGGCCTCATGACCGTTATGGAATAGGCTAATCTTTGTTCTGAATTTTTGTACACGAAAGGTTTTTATTTTTTCTTTTTAATTTTTATTTTTTGAGACGGAGTCTCGCTCTGTCACCCAGGCTGGAGTGCAGTGGTGTGATCTCGGCTCACTGCAAGCTCCGCCTCCCGGGTTCACGCCATTCTCCTGCCTCAGCCTCCCGAGTAGCTGGGACTACAGGCGCCCACCACCGTGTCCGGCTAATTTTTTGTATTTTTAGTAGAGACGGGGTTTCACCGTGTCAGCCAGGATGGTCTCGATCTCCTGACCTCGTGATCCACTCGCCTCGGCTTCCCAAAGTGCTGGGATTACAGGAGCGAGCCACCGCACCTGGCCAAGGTTTTTAAACAAGTCCCTAAAGGGAGTTTCATATATTCTGAGATCACTCCGGGTAAAGACCGCCTGCCGAAAGAGGGTGGGAGGAGCATCCCACCACCTGGAGCAGTTGAAGCCCCTGAGTTGTGCTGTCTTAGTGAAGGTGATTGATGGTGAAGTAGAGAATACTGATAAATTACAAAGCATTCGTCTAATCAAAATCGACCTATGGAGTTAAGTCTTGATGTAAAATAATACATTAAGAGTTAGTGGAAAAGCTCTGAAATTGTTGCTTTGATTTTCAAAACAGTTATTTTTCAGTAGGTAACACATTCACAGCTTATAAAATTTAAAAGATTTTTTTTAATACTTTCATTGGAAATACTGATTTTGTCTTTTTTTCAAGTTATTTGGATAAAATGCTTATTTCCTTTTTAATGTAAGCATTGAGTGGAAATATTGGTAATTTGTCTGATATTACATGAAGGTCAGATGCCCTCCATGCAACCATGAGGTTGGATGGCAGTTCGATGCTGAACCAGCAAACAAGGGAAGGATGAAATTGTCATCCACATTGTACAGAATGGGAAGCCAAGGCCTCGAAACAGGAGATAATTTAGGCAAGGTCACCTAGAGGGATGCTGGAGGAACCGAATTTGGAAAGTCGGCTAGCCTGACTGCCCATTCATCATGGACATTACCTTTCTTCTTGTCTTTCTGCTCAGTTTAGCTTATTTAAAAGGGAAGCACACTGCAGTTCTAGGGTCAGGTCAGGCCCACCTGGTGGCTCAGCACCCGCCTGCAAAGGTAAGACAGCCTCTCCAGCCGAGGCTTGTGATGGTGTCAGGGGAGAGTCAGGTTCTCTTTGGAGAAGAGCCTGTTGGGATCTTTGTTCCCAAACAGGTCCCATTTCTTCATGTTTATTGAGTTATCTCAATCACATACTTGATCACTGGGTCCCAGGAACGGGGGCTGGCTAAACCAAGAACATGCAAAGTTGAACTGTATTTACTCTTGATAAGAAGACCCAAAGGAAGTTAACTTTTTACCCATTTTATTCTCAAAGCTATCAAAAGAATTATGAAATCTACTTGAGAGCAAACGTGGAGGTTATTCACAAAGGCATTCACAATGAACTAATTTGCGGATCTTTTGCCCCTCTCTCACTTTGTGCAGAAATGAGCAGGATGATTTTTTCCCTGTATGTGTGGCTCTGCAGGCCGTCAGGGGACCCCACTCCTTTCTCCCTGCAGGCTTCCTCTGCCACTTGCTACTCCTTTGTACTCGTTCCACCTGGCAGAGTCTGAGGAACACAAACTAAAACGCAGGTATTGGTATCCCAATAAGAGGCTCTGAAGACAGTTCAGAAAGGGAAGTTTTGAGGCTGGGATTCTGGAGAAAGGCACTCATCTCCCAGTAGGCCCAAGTTCACTTCATTCTCCACTACAGAACTGCCTCGATGCGTTTGAGAACATTTTGTCCTTATGGTGAATACTCCCGACTGATTTGCTCCAATCAACACATTTCTTTAACTCCTTTAAAACCAGCTTGTTAGAGCTGTCTACAATGCCATCAGGTTCCAACTTCCTCTGATTAATTAGGAGGCTCAGAAATGTGTGAGTATATTTTAGAAACTGTACTGTGGGTGCTCGTAGCAAGTTCACTTATTTAATATTTCATGGTGAGCTATTTTCTACTCTCAAGATAGATTGGGGGAAGGGACCCTTTGCCAGCCATAAACATGTGTTTTAATCTCTAGTCCTTTTTGGCATGTGTTGCTGACCTACTTGCCCCAACTCCCTACCCTGTTCCCCTCACCTTCAGCCAAATAAGAAGTGAATAAAGCAACAACATGGGAGAACCATTGTTCTTCAGAAATGTACCAAAAGGAGGCACCGCTAAAATTATCCAGGCAACTTGGATCCCAGGCTCCCTTTGGAGAGGAAAGCTTTTGGGATATGTGCCATGATGATTTATTACAGGTGGCAAAAATACTTGTTATATAACACACTGCTGACATTTCTGCATCCCTGTTTTGCAGTAATGCTAAAGGCCAGCACATTCCAGTCAACCTAAGCTGGGCTTGGGTGTTTCTCGATCTCCTCAGCTACCCGTTTTCTGTTTGGTCTCTAGGTGGCCAATCTAATCTACTTTATTTTGCATCTCATAATGTCATTGTCAGATGCAACCTTGTTCCAAAGTCTGGGACTGTCCTATGAATCTTTTCCAGTTTTCCCATAATAGTTCATTGATTCATTTACTCAATTAATATGTATTTGTAATTTCCATGTGAGGTGTTCTGTGTTAGAGAATGAATAAGACAGGCTGGGCGTGGTGGCTCACACCTGTAATCCCAGCACTTTGGGAGGCCAAGGCAGGTGGATCACCTGAGGTCAGGAGTTCCAGACCAGCCCGACCAACATGGGGAAACCCCATCTCTACTAAAAATACAAAAATTAGGTGGGCATGGTGGTGGGCGCCTGTAATCCCAGGTACTCGGGAGGCTGAGGCAGGAGAATCACTTGAACCTGGGAGGTGGAGGTTGCAGTCAGCTGAGTTTGTGCCATCATACTCCAGCCTGGGGGACAAGAATGAGACTTTGTCTCAAAAAAAAAAAAAAAAGAATGAATAAGACAGATACATCCCCTTCTTGCCTTTGGAGTATCTTGTCTAACCTGGGAAATGATCTTTGAACAAGACATTGTGATTGTGACTAGTGTCATGCTGATATTTAGGGAGTTTTAGGAGCAAATTAGAAGAGACCTAACCTAGACTGCACGCGTATGAGCCAAGAAAGGCATCCCTAACTAAGTGCCATTTAACATGAGACCTGAAGGGAAAGAATGAGCAAGGAAATGATTTCAGGTACTGAGGAATAACATACATGAAAGTTCTGGAGTAAATAGGAGTATGGTGTGTTTCAAGAAATAGAAGACCAGTGTGGCTAGAGCATAATCAAAGGTCATATGAATTTGGCAATGTACCTGGCAATGTTCAAAGCAGTTTAATTTATTTAACCTTCATAACAAGTCTATGATGAGAAAACTGAGAACTCAGAGAAGTTAAGTAACTTGCCCAAGGTCACAGAGCTAGAAAATTCCACATCTGGGCCATGAGCCAAGACAATCGAGTCCCAGCCCTGTCCTCTGAATGCAGCACTGAACTGCAGAGAGAACAAAGGGAGAGAAGATGAGGACCACATCACACAAATCAGAAAAAGAAGAGGAAAATCATTTAAGTAAAATATCTTGGATAGCACTGAAAGGGAAATGCAGCATCCAGGTCTTTTAAATACTGACTTCCATTTCTTTCTTCAAATGGAAAATTAGAGGAACCCACTGAGAGACTCGCTATAGGTTAGGCACTATGAGAAAAACAAGAAGCAGTTAAATTCATCCTCAACAGGTTAGTAAGGTCCACATAACTTCGAAGGACAGAAGAGGTTAGTGTGTGATAGACAGCAGAAGGATTCATGGAACAGGCTTCCCTTGAAGTGGCCTTATAGGCATAATTAGGATATAGCCTGGTGGAAGCAATGGAATGGCTTTAAGTTCATTGTCTATTTCTTTTGCATTCTTTCTTTTCTTCAGCGTATACTTGTTATGTACCTCCTACATGTCTGGTCCTCTGCTAGGAGTTAAGGGTAAAGCAGTGAATTGGACAAATAAAATAGAAACCAGCATCCACAAGGGCACAGTAATGGGTAAGTCTGTGATGGTGGGTGATATTGAAGAAATTCTGGTTGGCACCAAGGGCCATGTTGAAAATAAATACGGCTAAACTTTAGGGGTGGGTGATGAGGGTAGAGGAGATAAAGCAATTGTCAAACTTCTAACTGTCAGAATCAAGAATGGGAATTTCTGGCCTGATACAGTGGGTCATACCTGTAATCCCAGCACTTTGGGAGGCTGAGATGGGAGGATCGCTTGAACCTAGGGGTTTGAGATCAGCCTGGGCAATACAGTAAGATTCCATGTTTAAAAAATAAAGAATGGGGATCTTTTTCTTTTTCTTTTTTTTTTGTCTTATAGATAATGGAAAACCATTGCTAGTTTTTGAGTTGGAAAAAAAGTAATTAAAAGAGTTTCTGGAATGATTTGCCTGGCATCTGTGCACAGGCTGTGCTAACATAAGTATTAGTACCGTGTTAAGCCAGGTAGAAGGAGGCTCAAGGAACAGAAAAGTAGGGTGAAATATTATTTATTCTTCTCACTTGTCCTGAATATGCTTTAAAATGAAAATGCTATGGATTAATAGGTTCTGTCATTCTTGAAGATCAAGATCAAACTAATTTCTCTTGATTTCTAAAAGTAGACAGGATTTCTGGCTGATAGCATGGACCAGTTTTATTAACCAAAATCTGCCTTCAACTTGGCACCTCTTCAGCCAGAAACAAACATATTATTCACCCTGGACTGCCCTGAAAAGGGTAAGAGAAATGAATGTAATTTAAGAAGACCGTCCTTAATTAAAGGAGCCACTTGGTAAATTCCAATGGCTGCCTTGTTTTGGCTGAACCTTTTGTTTCCCTAAACTTTTCTCTTCTTGTTTCATTTTAATTCACTTTTCCACATGGAACCTTTACCGCATTTGGGTTTTACCTGGTAAATTTTGATTTAATCTTTAGCGGATGCTGCTTCAGGTTGACTGTAATTCAGGGACTGGCATGTACATTGTGTCTTGGCGCCAGAGCATGTGGGGCAGTGGATGGCTCTGGAGTACTGAATGCACCCTGTTGTGTGGCTCCAAGTTCTCAGGATGCCTGTGCAGTGCCCTGGCATTTCACTGCAGCCAGAGGGACAAGTGGGGTGGATTTCTTTTTTTTTTTTCCTGGCATTTGCAATTTAGGACCTACCTTCTCTAAGTATCCTCCCTGAGTGGGTTTTTCTCCACTCTACATGTATATTTTCACTGTGAACCTCACACTGCACATTTTGCTGATTGGTAATATTTAATGTGTGGGTAGAGGTGCTGTGGCGATGAGTGCTTCCTATAGTCAGACAAATCAAAGCACAGATGATTGTGCCATTTTAGTGAACGAACTGTTTTGCCCATTCTACCTCTTGCAGAGCTAAGAGGATGCAGTGCATGCACACATGCACACACACACACACGCACACACACACTCTGTTCTTTGCCCTCAAGGATTTTTTTTTAATAGCATACCAGAGCTCTGGAATTGGCAGGGACTTTATAAATGATAAAGTTTATCCCCATTCTTTATAGACAAGGAAATTGAGACCTAGACAGGAAAGAGGCACGGTTGCCAAATGCCACAGAGCGAGCAGGGGGTGCAGAGATTACAGTACAGATTCATGCTGTGGCCTAGGGTTCTCTGTACACCTCACCACCTAAAATTATCTCTCTTTTAAAAAGGAGGAAACATGGACTTGCAAGATTGATAAGTTGTAGTGTTGTATTTTAAAAGCAATGAATTTAGAAGAGTTTCACATATATATGTCTTCTTTTTTTTTTAGATTGAGTCTCATTCTGTTGTCTGGGTTGGTGGGCAATGGTGTGGTCATAGCTCACTGCAGCCTAGACAACCCAGGCTCAGGCGATCCTTCCACTTCAGCTTCCTGAGTAGCCGGGACCACAGGTGCATACCACCCTGCCTGGCTAATTTTCATTTTTATTATTATTTGTAGAGACGAGGTCTTGCGATGTTGCCCAGGCTGATCTCGAACTCCTGGGTCCAAGAGATACTCCCACCTTGGCCTCCCAATGTGCTGGGATTATAGGCATGAGCCACTGCACCCAGCCTTTAGATAGGTTTTGAACTCAGGTCTCTGGACTACCAAACCAGAATCATCTTATGGCAGTGGCATGTGGGTGGTGTTTAGATGTGCTTGAAAAAGCAGCGGTGGAATGAAAACAGTTCAAATATTCTCCAAGCACCATACTGAGTCCTGAACCCCTTCAAGCCCTGACCTCACCATCCCCAGGAATTCTGCTGGCCGTATTTTTCCTAAACATTTTAAGAGACTGCAGACAGCGTGGCTCAGGGTCTGTTGAGATAGACTGCTGAACAGATATTCTGACACAGCCCTTCTGGTTATGGTAGTGATCACTCCCCTGGTACCATGTTGCCATGGTCAGAGTGCGTTGCAAGAGAAGCGTTGTCTTGAACCTGCAGCCTCCAACCCTCTCATTTGCAGAAGCCCCACTACCCCTAGAAGAAAGAACTGCCCAGGGTCGCCCACTCTAGCACTTTTTTCTCATCTGTCTTCCCTTGGCAACAGTCTGTATGCTCAAATGGTCTTTCCCATCTACTCTTAGTGCCCCTTCTTCCAGCTAAACTGGCCTGTTTTGAGTTTCAGTGCTGTCAGCTGCTCTCCGTGGTGACTGTCAGGGGTCTCACTCATTGGTCCATTTGAGGACACTTTCGTTAACATGGAGAATGCATGTATTTTGGCATTTCAGACTTGTTGGCTTAAACAACAGAAATTAATATTCTCACAGTTCTGGGTGCTGGAAGTTCAAGATCAAGGTGCCGGCAGCGTGCGGTTCTCCTGAGGCCTCTCTTCTTGGTGTGCAAACAGCCACTTTTTTGCTGTGTCCTTACATGGCCTTTTCTCTGTGCATACGCATTCCTGGTGTCTGTCTTGTATAAGGACATAGGTCACATTGGATTAGGGCCCCACTCATATGACCTCATTTAACCTTAATCACCTCCTTAAAGGCCGTATCTTCAAACACAGTTATATTGGGGATTAGGGCTTTAAGATATGAATTGGAGGGGGGCATAATTCAGTCCTTAACAGCATCATAGATGGTTTTCCTCTAATAAACATATCTGCAGCCTTATCCAAGAGCAGTAACTCTCCATTAGCACTTCCACAGCAAATGAGGGAGGTGTTTTGGACAGAGGCTGCTACTCCTTAATTCACATCTATTAGGCTGCCTACAAATAAAGCTACATATGAACAACTAAAGATTTTTGTTCCAAGTCTACATGTGATGGGTAAGTACATAGTAAAATTTCCAGGATTATAACTCGTGAAGCAGCCTGGATGGCACTTTCAGTAGGTCCAGAGAGTTACCAAAGTAATGTGCCTGTATTCCTTGGGAGCCAGTTTCATTTTATTTGACAACTTAAGTTTCCAATTTAAATAATTAATTTTAGAAAATAGGAAGATGTATATGGATATCTATTTTGTAAGTGTGTGTGTATATTGTGTATCGTGTATGTATGGAAAAACTTTCCTCTACCATGAGCTTTGAGAATTTTCTAGAAAGCTTACAGACTAGATCAGGTGCTGGAGAAAAAGGTCATGCCAGTTAGAGGCTTACATGTGGACTGTGAGACCATGTTACTGCGGCATTGAGCCAGACACCTCTGTAAGGGACTGTTTAACATCAATAATATCTAACATACGAACAATTACTTTGATCAGTCCTCACTGTAACTCTGTGGGCTGTTACATTCTCCCCATTTTATAGAGAGAAAACTGAGGCATCGAGAAGTAACTTGCTCAAGGTCACAAAACTACTCTGTGGGAAGGTGTGCCTGTCTGATATCAAAATCCAGACATCCTTGCATCTACTTGAAGAGACAAAGCGCAAACACCAGAAATAAAGACCAGAGAGTTAACCTGTGTAGTTGACTCAGTGATGTTCTATTTCAAGGAACACTGACTGATCGGGGTGAGGATAAGTTGTTGGAGAAAGCCCTGTAAAAAAGATATTACTGGAAGCAAGTTTTGAAATACAGGTAGAATTTAAAGAGGGGCAGAGGTGGAGAAAAGACTGTCTTCAGAACTGGAAGCAGAAATGGCAAATTGAGGGCAGGAAAGAGAAAAAAATTTGGCATGCCTTTATCTGTGGGTTTAGAAACAAAGAATGAACAGGGAGTGTGCACTCCTATTTGTTAAGATTGGCACTGGACTCAATTTAGCATGGGTAGGATTTAGAGCTGGTAAACTTTCATAGATGGTGGTTCACCTAGATCCTGGAAGTAAACTCTTGGGTCAACTGGTAAGCATTTTTATATTGAAACTACATTAATTGTAAATAGCCACCAGCCTTTCTGTCTACTGAAAATAGGAATTAAGTGACAAGAAAGTGAAAGAGAAAATCGACTCTTGCATTTTGTAATTTTGCCCTTGCTTGGGTCCAGATGAACTTGTAGGGAAGTGGTTCTTATTTACAGTGGAGCCACAGTCTGAGTGAAAATGTGAGTCAGACAGAAAACACTTTGTACACAAGCAAACATCTTATGTTCTCACTGAAAAACATGTTTAATATTGTCAGTTCAGACTTTGGTAATTAGACATCTCAAATTACCTTGAAATTATTTAACCCCCATTCATAAAATGAAAACATATATGAATATGACCTAAGAATTAATTATTTTCCAACACAATGTGTCCCCTTTTTTCATGGGTTTACATGATCAACCGTTTTAGTCACTTTACCGGAGATATCTGGTATGTTCTTGTATTAGTTAGAGTTCTCCAGAGAGATAACCAATGGGAGATAGGTAGATAGATATAGATAGATAGATATCGATAGATAGACAGATAGATAGATAGACAAAAAAATAGAAAGATAGAAGATAAATGAGATAGAAAATAGATTAGATAGATAGAAGATGATAAATTAGATAGAAGATAGATTGATTGATAGATAAAGAGGAGCTTTATTACAGGAATTGGCTCACACAATTACGACGGGTGAGAAGTCCCACAATATGCTGTCTACAAGCTGGAGGACCACAAGAGCTGATAGCATAAGCCCTGGAGTCCAAAGCCCTGAGAAACAGGATCTCTGCTGTCTGAGGGGAGGAGAAGATGGATGGTCCAGCTTAAGAAGAGTGAGAAAAAATCCACTCCTCCATCTTTTTGTTCCATTCAGGCCTCCAATGGATTGGAGGATGCCCACCCACATTGGGCAGATCTTCCTCACCCGGTCCACTGATTCAAATGCTAATATTGTCTGGAAGCAGCCTCACAGACACACCCAGAAATAATGTTTTACCCACTGCCTGGGCACCTCTTAGACCAGTCAAGTTGAGATAAAATGGATCCTCACAGTTTCTAACCAAAGACAGCTTTTTATCTGCTTCAGGACCTTTGTCTCTGTCCTCTCTCTAGATTTCTCTTCTCTTGGGAGATGAAGTGATAGGAGAGAATGAAGAACTTAGATGAAAACTTTTGTCATATGGTAATTGTGACCCCCAAAAATCATTCCACTGAGGTAGTATCAGAAGCATTGGGAGTGCCAGGCGAGGTGTCAGAGCCCTGGCATTGGAAAGTGGTTGACTCACAGGTTGGTTAAAAGAATCTACTGACAACAGTATAGGTTTGAAAAAGGAAAGTGTATTAGAAAGAAAGAATGCTGAAGAAGAGTGCAGCGGGGTGCCTTAGCCAGAGGACTGAGCGTTGACTTGGAGTTTTCCTTAGGGGTATTTATTGACCTTAAAGTGGGAAGTTAGGGTTGAAAATGAGTTTCTGCATGGCAATCCAGAGATGTATATAAATTTTAGTTACTTATAAATTTTTTCGGCGGAGGGGGTGGGAAGAAATCTGGAGTGAGATTCTTGCTTTACATAATAAGGAAGTCTAATTACTTCTAATTTTCCCCAGATAAGGAGTTTTGCCTCCGTCTCCTCCGATGGCCTGTTTTGAGAGTCACCAGGTGGTCTTTGCTTCCTTCTAAATTCCTCAGATACGGAGTTTTTGTCTCCAGGGCCTGTTCAATGGTCACCGGGTGATTTTTTTCTCCTCAGGGAGTAAGTTGCTATTGGTAGTGAGAGCACATTAGCATTATTGTATTAGATGTGGGGAAGATGGACAAGCTGGGAAGGAATGCTGGATGGGAAGTTTCTAAAAATTCCAATCCCTAGGACAAATCTCCAAGGGCTGAGTGCTTAGAGATCTGTAGGCTTCGTGATGTTAGTAAGATAGAGTTGTGCAAAACCAGCATGTCCTCAACCTGCTGCTATTAAAATTAACATCAAAACCCAGATTATCCTAGCATCATCTCCAGCAGACATTTTCTGGGCACCTCTCAATGTGAAAGGGAAGGGGAATATCAAGAAGGAGATCATAGTTCAGTTTTGGAGGCTAGATCCAACTCATGAAAAATTAACATACAAGACATGGCAATGTAGACTAAGTCCTAAACAAATCACGCAAAACCCTGTGGTGCTCAAACTAGTTTTTGCATTAAAATCAACCATGAACTTTTGAAAGTACAGATCCTCAGGCTCTGTTCCTAGAAATTCTGCCTGGACCTCTGCATTTTTGACAAGCTGGAGAACTGTTAGTGAAGACAACAATGAGAGAGAGAGGAGGATTACCGTAGGCCGGGAGTCAGGGACTCTCCCAGCACTAAGTGCAGAGATAGAAGAGGCAAGTCATGGAGCTAAGGGTATTTCTATGGGTAGACAATTGGAGTGGTGGGAGGAGGTGGCATCCATGAGGTACATGCTTAGATGGTCTGTAGATTATTTCCATCCTGTGAGAACAGGAAGATAAGAATGATTACCTTCAAACAAGGGCCCTGATTGAGAAGGTGATGAGTTAAAGAGCCAAATGGCAGGTGGAGAAAAGTGGGTGCTAGATCTTCAGTTGGGCAATCAGCTAATCAGGCCCCTCAGGAGAAAGAAAGAGCGGTGGGTGTGTTTGTGTTCCCTCCTTCTCCTTGTCTGCTCAGTAAAGTGAACAGATTTCTAGCACAATGCAGGGTTCACTTTAAACAAAACACTAAGATTAGCCAATCCACTTACCTCCCCCAAAGGAGATCATTCACCCAGAGGAAGCCTAACAAATGATCGTGTAAAATATTATGCTTTTAAGAAGGTTCCTTATATCTCTCAGAGAGTCAATATAGTCCATTATGTCAGTTCCCATCCACTGGCTTCTTTCTCAGCTATTTATATTTCCATTTAATTGAAGATTAGGCAGAGCTCACCAAGGCCCAGAAAATTAAAGTTATCGGAGACTCATTAGTTATCTGTTTTTAAGACCATCTATCTTTTTCATTCCACTCACTCTGGACCCGGCGATTTGTCTGTTGCTTCTCACTTCCTTCTGGCCCCTTCCGGTGTGAGATCCTGCCTTGATCCAATGTTTCCACTTCTGTTCTTTTGACAGTATCTTTTCCTCCACTGGCCCTCTTTCCTGTTTCTCTTTTTTGGGGGGTAGGGAGGTGGGGAGAGGATACAGGAATTGGAGGTGGGGAAAGAGCTGGCCTGTTCTGCTTCTCTAGCACTCTCTTCCTTCACTTTTCTCTCTTATAACATCATGTTTATAGTTTATACTCCACACACCCTTGTCATTCTAATCCTCCTTAAACACCACTTGCAGAATCATAGGAGAGATGAGACAGATGAAGATTGACACAGACGTAAGCCAACAGTGACTTGAAAGATAAAGTTGGAGAGTGAGAAGAGACACTGGGGAGAAAGGGGAGAAAACGAGAGGATGACAAAGGCCAGTATGATAATAATAATAATACTTACTATGTATTAAGTACCTGATATGCATCAGGCAGTATGATAGCATAAGTCACTTAATCTTCACAATGCTCCTTTGATTCTCTGTTGTTTCCCTATTTTTGAAATAAGTGTGTTAAGACTCAAAGTTTAACCTTATTTCTCAAGGTCGTACTGCTGGGATAAAGGGCAACTGGAATTCAAGCTCTGTCTGTTTTTCGCCTCTTCATCTTGGAGAAGTAGGCAGGCAACTGATTTTAGATTTAAGCTCAAGATATATTTTTAAAAGAAAGTTCCCTACATTGCAAGAATTTGAAAGTGTAGACAATTTAAACATCCATATACACTTTGTATTTTAACAACACACATTTAAAACTGCACAAGTTCACTTATATCAAGTGTGCTTGCTTCTCCTGCCCTTCCTTCCATGTCCTCCACCTCCACTGCTTCTGCCACTCTTAAGACAGCAAGACCAACTCCACCTCTTCTTCTTCCTCCTCAGCCTACTCAGCATGAAACTATGACGATAAAGACCTTTATGATGACCCACCACCTCCTCTTGGATCAATGAATAGTAAGTACATTTTTTCTTCCTTATGACTTTCTTAATAACATTTTTCCTTAGCTTACTTTATTGTAAGAATATAGTATATAATACATATAACATACAAAATATGTGTTAATCGACTATTTGTGATCAGTAAGGCTTCCATTCAGCAGCAGGGTATTAGCAGTTGAGTTTTGAGGGAGTCAAAAGTTACATGTTGGATTTCTGACTGAGCATTAGTGTTAGTGAGCACCACTAATTCCCATATTGTTCAAGGGTCAACTGTACTCAAGCATATGCACAAATCCACAAATCAAGTGTAAGTCATTTTATTTATTTAGTTTGGTGATATTATTTCATCTTGTCTTACAATCTTTAGAGTTGGGAGGGACCACGGGATTCTTCAAGTCCAGTGGGATGAATCTCTGGTACAGTCTCTACCTATGCTTAAGTATTTTCAGAGACAGGGCAACTCTTTACCACAAAGGCAGTCTGGTTCATTGTTGGACAGCTCAGATGTTTATATATAATTATTTCTCCTAGGATGCTGTGAGGATTATCTCAGAGTTGTCCAACTATTTTTGCCCTCTAAAGTTACACAGAATACATCAAATCTTTCTTTTACAAGATAGCTCTTCGTATGTGTGTACAAGAATTCTCACACACACACACACACACCCCCACACACACACAGCCTAAAGTCTCCTCTTCCCCAGCTAAGCACTTCCAGTTGTTGCAATTATGACTCACTTGACATAGTTTTCATCTTGTTTATTGTCCTCTTGACGAACATTGGTCATAAAACTGAGTGTAGAACTCAGTATATGGTCAGACCAGCACAGCCGAAAGAGAGATGTTCCCCTCCTCTTACAGACACCAGGCTTTTGTTGAGACAGTCTAGGTTCCATCAACATTCTGAAAGCCAAGAAATATTCACAGGCAACCAAGACCTAAAGTTCTTCAATCTAAGTTCAGGACTTTAAAAGTATCCCTGTTTAAATGTAATCTTTTTAGCTTGGCCCTCCGACTGTGTTGCCAAGATCTTTCTAGATTGTTCTAGACTGTGATTCTTCCACCACCAGCTATCCCACCTGGCTTTGTATCATCTACAGTTTGTAACCATATTTTGATTTTTGTTCATAATATATTGTTAAATGTAAATAAGTTAAAAACCATATTATGGTGTGAACTTGTTTTATTTAAAATGACAATTATTTGAACAAAAATGATTCTAAATAGACATATACCAAAATAGTAACAGTCCTTATCTCTGAGATATTGAATAATTTATAATTTAGATATTAAAATTTTAAAAAATTTTAGCTATATGTAGTTTTCTGATTTAATAAATGCATTTGGTGATTTTACATATTAATATACCCAAATCAAAATCTATCATTTTAAAAGAAATTTTTCTACCTGAAAAGGCTGGTTTATTCCATATATTTTGTTTTGAATCTGTAATATCTTTGTTTTTTTCCTAATTGCCATGCATGTCTGGACTCCTGCATTTGATTCAAAGCTCCTTGAAGACAGGGAACTGTGCTTTCATTCTCTCTCATGGCAGCTGGCACAGTGTTGAATTGATTGCTTTGCTTTTAAATTAACTTGTCCTTCATGCAGCACTGAATTCGTGACCTTTGTTTGACTTTATCTCTTGTTTATATGAGTACCTTAAGATGATGGGTACATGATGTTTTATCTATGACCTGCACTTAAACAAATTAAGCTAATTCATTTACTGGTGAGTAATACTTCACTGTGTTAACAAATCTATTTACCCAATTGAAAGAAGTGAAATGAAGACTCTTAACATCATTCCTGCTCTGAGACATGGGTTATGGATCAGAGTGGAAGAGGAGGAAGATTTGGAAGCTGGAGTTAAAAACTGGTTGGAGCCTACTAGTCTCATCTGAGAGTTCTCAGCCTAGCCCAAGTCCAGGTGTGGGCTTTCTCTCCTGGGGCCAGTCCTAGAGAGGAGGATGGGGTGGAGGGAGGGACAGAGTAGATGGAAGAGATCTAAGGATGTTAACTGGAGCTAGATTCTCCAGGTTTCTAGTGTCATGCCTTTCACCAGCCTTCCCATGCCTTAATCTACTATAAAAGACAGAGACCTGGGTCCCATCTATGCAGGTCCAAGTGACAGGGCAACTGCTTTCCCCATGCAGCTGAAGCTGGGTAGGGAAGAAAAAGGTCATTTTGATAGTTACTATCCCTCCCTTTGGTCGTCCCGCCTGAGTTCTAGGTAAGACTGCCAGGGCTCTAATTAAACCAGAACCAGAGCTCTTATCTTTTCCTTAAGTTCTGCCTGTGTTACCAAGTGGTAGCAAAAGATAATGTCTTCTGCTATGGCCCATTGTGGATGTATAGCATGATTTAGATTTAAGTGAAACAAACCTAAGAAATTAGTGACTCCTGATAACAAATCTCTACATATATGACATCATGAAGAAACCATTTCTTTGAAAATTTTAAAAAGAATGTGATCTAAACGTTAATCTGCAGGGAACTAGCAAATGAATGATAAGCTATTCACTCATCCATCTAACACAGGAAAAGCTATGGAGTCACAGCTCGAAAGAAGGTGTGATGGTCAGAAGTGTCTGTTCTACATTGTATTCCTGGGACATTTGCTGCATGAATGGGGATATCCAGTTTCAAGGCTATCAGGTCAATAGTGGCAAGATTAATGGCTTTATCCTCTAGGAAAAGCTTGTCCAACCCACAGCCCATGGACCACATGCAGCCCAGGATGGCTTGGAATGCAGCCCAACACAAATTCATAAACTTTCTTAAAACATTATGAGTTTCCTTTGTGATTTTTTTTCTCATCAGCTATTGTTAGTGTATTGTATGTATGGCCCAAGACAATTCTTCTTCCAATGTGGCCCAGGGAAGACAAAAGATTGGACACCCCTGCTCTAGGGCATAGGTCAACACCAAAGACCCTTGTGACCATACCCCAGCACCCAGCTCCACTCACCTGAGGATGTGGCATGGGATGGAATGAGGAGGAGGGAGGCAATATCCATGAAAAAGCCTACAGCTCAGGGTTCTTATTCTGATAGTGTTTAACTCACAACGTGAACTTGAAAAGTCAGTTATACTAGGCCTCAGCATATCCATCTGTGTAAAATGGGATTGCCTTTACATCAGAATGTTCAAAGGCCTAGAGAGAAGGCTCTGGGAAGAGGGATCTGTTTGCGAAAGAGCTGACTCCTACTTGTGTTGTAGCTTTTCTGCGGTTATTACACACCATGGTATCCCTAGGATGTAGCAGAGTGAATGACACTTCGTAGGTACTCAGTATGCATGGAATTTTAAAAAAATGAATGGATTGAGGCTTCCGCACTCATTCGGTCTCTCAAAGGCCATGTAAGAGTTTTTCAAAGCTGGGAGAATAACTATATTTCTTTTGTGCCTCCCAACTTTTTTCCCCGGCACTTAGTTTACAAACATCTTGGCTTGGGCCAAAGTCTGTGACACATCCTTTGCCTGTCCCACTTCCCTGCAGTTGGCTGTGAAATGGGAGTTGTGTGTGGTTGCCTTAAGACCCTGGGTCATACCCAGGGTCCATGGTGAGCAGCAGCATGGACAGTCACCCAGGCACTGGCCTTATGCACTCGGGAAGCCCATACCTTTTTTCACAGAGCTCAGAAGTGAGTAATTAGATGAATGAGTAAATGAATGAATCAATATTATTCTTACCGAGAAAATATGCCCTTGCTTATGACAACTTTGGTAAAGGATTCTAAGACTTTTCTGTTACTAAAACATTCTCTGTCATGCTCTCCTACTGCATGTGTGATCAAGGAACCACTGAATGACAAAATCCCATGAGATATTGATTTTAGGTGGCAAAAGATTGGAGAAAGTTATTCTAGGCGGGAAAAACAACAATAAAGGCATAAAGGTAAGGAAAGGACATGTTCACGTGAAGGATAGGAGACCAATTTGACTGAAGCCCTCAGTGTTGTTGAAAACCATGAGAAGAAAAGTTGTAGAGGGAATGACGTTGATGGATGCAGGATCTTCAACATTAGAAATTCAGGATATGCCATTTACTTTTGTGTCTTCGGTGCTTTGCCCAGAACATGACATAGAATAGGAGCTTCATAAATGTTTACTGAATGAGTGAATGAATAACTGAGTGGATGGATGAATAAATGGATAAATGAATAAATTTAATGGGAGAGAACATGTTTAAGCTGAAACCAACGAGCCTGGAAGAATGGGAAGGAGAGAAATGGGAAGTTTATGCATAGTAAGTTGAGATAATGGTAGAATCTTTGTGTAGAAATTTCCCATAGGAAGCTATTTGGAATTAAGAAGAGAGCAGAGAGTACCTAGGTTTGGAACTGTGTGAATCATTATTGCAATGGTAATTGAAACCATGAGCCTGGATAAACTCTTGAGGGCAGTTAATGTAAAAGCTGAAGATGTAATGTAAAAGTAAGAAAGGACTGAGCAGTGGGTTTTACACTTTCAGCAGTGGTGGAAAAATAAGTTAGAGGAGAAACCACAGAGTTTGGGAAACCAGGAAAACAGTGTCAAAGAATTCTAGACAGAGAAACATTTTTTTTTAAAAGAAGTTTGAAGGGTGACTGTGAAACAAGGTGGCAGAGCTCAGAGGCTGCGTTTGTGGAAAAGGATGTTTCCTAGATAATCGTGGACAGTAAAAGCAGGTAGAGGCAGAGTTGGTGTCTGCTGGCAAACCATCAGAATACAGGACATTGGCAGCTGGGGCCGAGGAGATTGCTCTGAGTATGGGAAAGCATCTGCACAGCTGAAGTTTGAAGCCCCATGCATGATCCTTTGGGATCTGGAATGGAAGTGTTCTTGGAGAAGTTGACCAGAAGGAAAGAAATGAAGAAATGCAGAAGTAACTCATACTCGGGGCAAAGATTATAAGGGAGGTTTAGGCCAGGCCTAAGAATCTCACATCTTAGCAGTTCTTTCAAGCTGTATCACTCTCAACTCTCATACAGTATAAGCAGCCAAGTCAATTAACAGAAAGCTCAAGACACCATCTAGAAAGGAAATCACTAAAAACAATAAAAATTTAAAAATAGGAAGTCAGGATCTCTATTTGCTAGATCAATGGCTATAAAAATCCGAGGGAGACTGAAACCTCTTGGCTCCCGTTGTCTTTTTCCTGGGATGGTGCTCCCTTTGGAGCAAGAGTAGCAGAGGCAGAGCCAAGGAGACGATGCCCTGGCCCTCTGCCAGCCTTGGATAGAGGTATGTTTTAAAAAGGGAGGAAAGAGACAGCTGACAGCCTCTGAGGCCTGCAGGAAGAAAAGAAGGAACCATGTGTAGGAATCAGTCCAGGACTGAAAAAGCTGCCTGAAGGCGTAGCCATCTGCCCTTGCATATGAGACCTGGGGAAAAGTCGATGCCGGGTTACACCAGTGGCTAACCGCAGGGCTTCAGAGTCCTATAGACCCAGAGCCAAATTGTGCCTTTTCCACTCACCCACTGTGCCCTCTTGGACAAATTGCTTAATCCTGAGTTTCTCACTTATAAAATAGCAATAATAAAAAGAAGAGCAACAGCAATAATAGAATCTACCTTTTAGACTTCTTGTGAGGATTAAATAAAATAATTTGCCTGGTTCAGGACTTGGCACTCAAAAAATGGTAGTTTTTAGAAAAGTAGGTGCTTAACAGGACCATTAACTCTTTGGATCCTGTGGTCCTGTTGGATAACAGTAGCTCCAGCACCCATTTACCTAAGTCCTCGCCTTCCAGGCTGCTAAACAGACCCTGGGCACTAGAATATTCTCTGTGTCAGGTCACAAGAAGGGTACGTCAGTAGTTTTCCAGGATGGTAGGCAATCTATGGGGTGCCATTTAAAGCCAAGAAACTCAAATGAGACCCGAAGGAGAGAAATCCGCTAATGAGTCCATCAAGATAAAGAGGTAAGAGTGTCAGCTTCTGACCATCTGTTTTGTTCTGGCAGCGCATGCTGTCCAGACCCTACTCCCTGCGCCTCATCCAAAACTTGCCAATGCCATTGATTTGTATTAATCTGATTGAGCATTCATTACCCCAAGTACCAACCTGTCACTGTTTGCTTAGCTTGCATGAAATCAGAGCTACACAAAAATCAATGTGTGAAATCTTTGTATCAACATATAAGAAATAAAAAGGTTTATGCTGGCAGATGCAGGTTTTTAGACAGATTAAAACTGACAAATTGGCACGATCCACAATGAAGGCAATGATGAGGTGCAGTGAAATGTCAAAGGTTTTGAAAATGGCATGCTGAGGAAGACATGCATTATTGTCAAGGGGAAAAAAGGAAAAAGAGAGGATTGTTTATGATAAAAAGCATTTGGGTTTGCACAAAGACGGATGACTTTTTTGAAGAAATAACTTGCAGTCAGTAAGGCTGGCACAGTGTGATTTTTCTCCAAGAAACCAATAAGAAAAGACAAGGGGTTAATGCTTGAGCAAGGTCAGAGTGTGCAGTAACAGGGACAGGACAGAATCGAGGAGGCTGGATGCCTACTTCCGCCAATCACTGAACCCTCTGACACTCAGAGGGAGACACTCTCACCTCTTGCCCTCCACATGACTTCTCCTTCTAAGGGAATACTTCCCTTTCAAACAATCACAAACCCCTGACAGAATTCTAAAGCAGACTGATCAGAGCAGACATCTGTATGTTTTGCACAATTAACTGTGTGTTCTGCACTTTAATTTATAAGACACTCATGCATTGGAGCAAAATAGCTTATATTGCAAAAACATCTTTATCAAGGGTGATGGCCAACTTAATGAAAAAGAAAAAGTCACTTCTACATATGACACATTCTGCATTATACATACTTATATACGCAGCACCATAGCACTCTATAACTGTGACAAAATTTTCTTTTAATTTTCAGTCCCCATGTCTCACAGCATACTTTTGGACCATCTGCTTTCAACACCACTGGGTTGTGTATGCTTCAGGAATGTGAACTCTCTTTTTAAAGAACAGCAGCTAGGAAAGGTAAATATGCTGCTGCGGAAGGAAAAAAGAATGCTCTCCAAACAACTCAGAAAAAATGTTAATATACATGTGCACCAAAACCAAAGGGAAATCATTTTTTGGCATATATGGAGAATGATGTAGTGGAAAAAGACTAAGCATTGAAATCGGACTTGAATGTGAATCTTGTCCCCACCACTCACTGATTTGGTTTGAGGTTTGTATCAGTTTTCTAGACTTTCTTCGGGACACTGTAAAATAGGAGCAAGACTGTGCAGGCGTTTTATGACGATTACATGAGAAAAGGAACATGAAAGGTCTAACATCACGCCTAAAACATAGTAGACTTTCTTTCTTTTTTTTCTTTGAGACGGAATCTCGCTCTGTCACCCAGGCTGGAGTGCAGTGGTGCAATCTCAGCTCACTGCAATCTCTGCCTCCTGGGTTCAAGCAATTCTCCTGCCTCCGCCTCCCAGGTAGCTGGAATTAGGTGCACACCACCACGCCCAGCTAATTTTTTGCATTTTCATCATATTGGCCAGGTTGGTCTTGAACACCTGACCTCAGGTGATTCATCCGCCTTGGCCTCCCAAAGTGCTGGGATTACAGGTGTGAGCCACCACGCCTGGTCACATAGTAGACTTTCAATGCAGGTTTGGTCTCCATCAGATCATTCGTCATTATGGGGGACCATCTGCATCCCCATCTCCCTCGATTAGATTGGATACTATAGAAATGCAATGATTAGTACTTTGTTATGTGGTTATAAATTGATGCAGAAATATTTTCCAACTCTAAAATGTTTACTCCTCAGACTAATGGAGATACAATCAAGTAAATAAAATTGACTTTTGTTACTATTTGGCCAGGATTCTTCTGTATGTGTGTTGGTTGAAGCACACAGTGAATCTTCTCCCATTGGGCCTTTTTGCTCTGGTTATCTCTTGCTGCATTAAAAACCACCCTAAAACCTAGGCACTTAAAACAACGATCATTTATTTTGTTAACAAATTTGCAATTTGGGCAGGGCTCTATCTGGAAGGCTTCTCCCTGTTCCATGTAGCATCACATGGAGAAGTTCCACTAAGGGCTGGAGGATTCACTTCAGGATGACTCACTCTTACATCTGGAAAGCTGGTGTGCCATGTTGGCAGGCAGCTTAGCAGGGGCCAGTGGCTATGTGCTCCAGTTTCTTTCCATGTTGGTCTCCCTGTGTGGCCTGGTCTTTCTTACAGCATAATGGCTTCCAAGGGCAAGGATCCTGAGACAGAGAGAATCAGGTGGAAGCTGTATACTGGTTTATGACAATCATGTAGCATCACTTCTGTCATACTCTGTTAGCTGAGGTATTCACAAAGGCCTGCCCAGGTCAATGAGAGGGGACATAGGCTCCACCTCTTGAAGGGGACTGATAAGCTTCTGGAAGGGCACGTGTGATGAGAAATATCACTGTGGCCATTTTGGGAAAATACGATCTTCCGTACCTTTTTTTCCTCTGGTCTTTTGATTGCCATCTAGTTCAAACTTTTATTACCAACTTGCCAGGGTTAGAACCTATTCTTCTTTTTATTTACTTATCCATTCAGTCTCCTCTTATTTCCTTCCACACTGAATTCCACTCTGAGTAGGAAGGACAATTCTGATTATTTCTCTGCTCCCATCCCCATTCTAAGACCTTCTTTGCCCACTGCCTGTGGAATGAGCTTCAAATCCCTTGAGGTGATACTCGGTGATTCCATGTCTTCATCATCTGAAACCAGCTTTGCAACCATAGTTCATTCTAGTCTAATACACACATCCTGACGTCTCAGAGGAATTAGACTATAGTGCATTTTCCTGAGGCAACCTTGTGAAGTAAAAAAAAAAAAAAAAACGGTGGACTTGTAGACTTTGGAGTGAGTCAGACCTGGTTTCCAATCCCAGTCCTGCTACTAAACCTTTGTAAAGTGAGTTTAATAATGCTTATCTTGGGGATTGCTGTGAGGATTAAATAAAACAATGTATGTAAAGTGACTGGCATAGAGTGGATTTTAAACAAATATGATTTTCTTTCTCCTTTTCCATTTTCCCTTTGCTTATCTAATTTCAGCACCTGTTTTTGAGGAGTATCCTTCCAAAACAGGTTATGAACTGGGTCTCCCAGACCAATGTTTCCCTCTGCAGTGCCAGCAATCCAGACAGGAGGAACATTCAGGACAGCGTAGCCTGTGGAACTACCTGGCTCCATTTCACTAGCCACAGAAACCCACATTGTGAGTTGGCAGCACCAAGGCACAGGATGGACATCCCACAGTCCTTCAGCCTGGGCGCCTTAAATGGCTTGTCATACACCAACAGAAACTGATTCCTGATTTACATGCCTTTGGAAATAGTTGTGGCGTTGTGGTTCTTGTTCCACAAATCCATGCCGGATTGGGCAGATGTCCAAAGCAGTGTTGCCACAATCCTTAAGAGCCTCCAGTAATTTCCTTCTTGAGTTCCTTACTCTTTGGAGCCTGTTTATAAGTCTCCGATCAGTTAGGGCATTTTTTGGCTACTTCTAACATTTTGCCTAATCAGTTCACTTATTAATTGTGTGAAATGTATACCTTTGAAATTAGATTTGCATTTAGTAGATGATTTACTTACTCAATCAATGGGAAAGTTCCAAGAATTGCAATATCCCTATTTCCAATAATTTGTAGAGTCTTCACGAGGTCATCCCTCTCATCTGTATCAGAAGCAGCAAATCTATGGCAAGCAAGCAACTCATCAGACTTAACCTTTTAAGGAGTCATCTACGCTAAAATAGCTCAACATTACAGCACACTCCATTTTTAATGGAGTTATACTGAAGCTGTTCTTCATTCTAGGATAGAATTTGCTTTAACGCTGGCATCTCCCCACGTATCCTGTAAGCCAGCCGTCCACAGCCTCGCCTATGATGTACTGCTTTTACACTATTCCAAAAAGTGACTTAAAAATCTGAAAATCTGCAGAGACAGGCAATGTTGGGAACCCACATGCAGAGATTAAACTAGCCTCCCTATGCGAGGCTGAGGGCAAAGAAATAATCCCCTTCTTGTCCTCTCCCCTAAGCCCCAATCTTGCTTTCAAATTCCTATTGCACTTTCACTTCCTCCATGAAACCTTTCCCAATTTAACTCCATTCAGTTTCATTGCTCTATTCACTCCCTAACATGAATAGTTACTATTTAAAAATTTATTTAGCTCTTCTATCTGTCAGGTCCTGTGCTAAGCACTTTATATTAATTATCTCATTTACTTCTCAAAATAACCCTGTGAAAAAGATATTATTATTTTCATTTCATACATGAGGAAACTGAAGCTCAGAGGTGAGTGAACCTGTCTGGTGTCACACAGCCTGTGTTAGAGCCAGGACTGGAAGTCAGGTCGTTCTGTCTCTAAAACCTCCCTTAACTATCCTGAAATGCCACCTATCCCACGAGGCTTTCTTGCTGTTCTCCTAACCAATCCCAACTGATTCCACAGTTCTCGTGACTGAAGAGTTTAATACTCATTTCCTTGTGTATCTGCCTCTCTAGTTTGTTAGACTAAGAATCACAAAGGCAAGACATCCATGGTCCAGACCTTTACTCTGGTGTAGTGGAAAGAGTGCTGAACTTAAGTGTCATAATTTGAAGGCCAACTCTTGGCTTCCCCTCTTCTTATCTGTGTGAACTTTGGTTGAGCCAATCTTGCTGGATCCATTTCCTTATCTTTAAAATGATGGCTATAAGACCTATCCTGGAAATTCTGTGGGCACAAATGTTAGGTAAAGCACAGTAAAACTGTAGAACATTCTGTTCTGTCATCTCTCAAAGTCCCTTACAGAGATTTTTGTTTTCAGAGGACGATAAGTCACTTGTGGTAATTTTAGAGGCCTGGGAAAACAGTGCCCCAGTAGATACCTGGTGCAGCAGCAAAGTGACTGTTCAAAGGAGCCTGAAGATCTGGCCTGGGTTCCTGCTGGGTGATGGACGAGGAGCCAAGCAACAGATTCCCAGAGCCATTTCCTTTACTGAACAATGGGAAAGGGGAATGATGTGACTGGCAAGGTGCCAGGCAGCTGTTCTTCCAATCCTTGGAGGATAGCAATGGTCTCACATTGCAGGGAGAGGGATTGAAGTTAAACCTGAGGAAGTTATTTCCTGAGTATAGGCACTGTGAGGCTCTGGAATGCAAGGTTAAAGAAGGCCGGAATGCCCTTCTTTGAGAATGCTGAAAAAAGAAGAACAAAAACCCAATCTCTTTGAATGTTGCATTGCCTGGAGGCAGAAGAATGGATTAGTTCCTTTTAGACCAAGGAGTCAATATTGAGAAATAAGATCTGCTTCTTGTGTCATCTCACTTGGCATAATAGGAAACTTCTTTTCAATCCTTGTAAGAAATGACACATGTATCCCCTACTCTAGTAATTATCCCCACACCTCTTCCCTTCCCCAAACATCTGGTCCAGCTCTCTGTCGACATCAGTTCATTCAAGTGGGCTGACTTCTTGTCAATAAGTTCTTCAGAAAGCACATGTCCCTAGGAGCAAGAGCCCAATGCCTAAGAAAGCTTCAAGGGTCCAAATAGACCATGGAATACACCATGTAAGTGTGGCAGAAGATACCTTCCCAAGATTGTTTTTATAGGCAGCACCCACTTGTGGGTTTTACTTTGCAATTGCAACCTTAAGTGCTCCACCTATCAATCATCGACCACAAATACATAGCGTTGGCTATGTGAGCAAGGATGCACAACCCTTTCCCTTTATTGTCTCTTTCCTGCCAACAGAGAATACACTTAATTAAAAGTCGTTGGGAAACCCTCCAAACAAAAGAGAAATAAAGCTTTTGAAAGGTGCAACATGTGTGAGGCCTAGACCCATAAAATCATTAACCTTCAGAAACCTAGGACTTGCCAACACAATGTTGAGGAGTGTAGTGTTTCCGTGCACAATGTCAATGAGCATGTCAAGGAAATATTCAGCCACATAAACTAACTTGTAAGGCTGCCCCACTTCTTTTCAGTGTTTCTAACCTTCTCAGTGTCCCTGAGACACAGTTGCTCCAGGTGGATACTTCTTATAATTTGAGATAAAATTCTCAGTTTCCAAGGCTTGAATTTTCCACCACAAAAACAGAATAATTTAATTGTTGTTTTAGTCCAGGGACCAGTACCATTTGCATGGTCCTCAAAAACAGCATTAAAGTAAAAATTCTTAGTTTGACATCTATGGGTGAGTTTCAGGAGTTTTTGAACCTATTAAAATTACATTGAAAATATCATGTTTATGTGCTCGTTTCTGGAGAAGATGGTCTTTCTTTCTAGTGTCTTGGTGGGCAGGTGGTGGTGGTTGGGTTAGTCATTTTAGAATGTAAACAACCACTGCATTTAAGGCAAATGCTCTTCAGTGACTCCTCTACCAACAAAGAGTCCCTGGCACATGGCACATAGATCTCCCACCATTGATTGGCCGAAGGAGGTCCTTCTTCTTTATGGTGATATCTAAGCAGAGGCAGTAGCATTACACATCAGACAAGCCACGGGGATTTGTCATCAGAAGCAGCAGACATAGAGAGATGCTAGTCTAGATGATCTCTGGATCTCTTCACTCTGAGGTCCTAGGTGGATCCAGTAAAGTGTGACCCAGAAATGAGAACTTTGGACCACATAATGGGCATTTTATTTTTGCTTTTCTTTTAAGGCAATATGTAATTCTCATTGCCTTTTTGGTCTTCAGCAGACTGAATCTGAAAAGCAGAGTAAGAATGGAGTGTTTTGGCTACAGACTCCTTTTACCCGGGGGTGTTTGGTCAGGGGATGTGGGAAGTGAGTGGATGGTTAGACAGGGTGCCCAAGGCCAAGCAAATGGCCTTTGAAAGTTCAGGTGATGCTGATGGGACACCTGTGTGCAGGAAATTGCCTGTGTTCTAATTGTGTTTGGAAAGGCCATACATGACTTTTCTTTTTTAGCATCATCAGGAATCACTTTTAATATTTTAATTTTAATTTTTATTGAGATGGAATCTTCCTCTGTAGCCCAGGCTGGAGTACAGAGGAGTGATCTGGGCTCACTGCATCCTCCACTACCCAGGTTCAAGCGATTCTCGTGCCTCAACCTCCTGAGTAGCTGGGACTACAGGCCATGCCACCATGCCCAGCTGATTATTTTGTATTTTTAATAGCGATGGGGTTTCACTGTGTTGTCCAGGCTGGTCTCGAACTCCTGACCTCAGGTGATCGGCCCGCCTTGGTCTCCCAAAGAGCTGGGATTACAGGCTTGAGCCACCATGCCGGGCCAGGAATCACTTTTAAAGAGCTGATAGTTCTGTTGTCTTTTCAATATATGGTGCTAAGAATTAATTTGGTTTTAGTCTCCACTGGTGACTTCTTGCCCTTGGGTTCAGTAGGAACAAGATCTTCCAAAACAAAATTGACACTAACAAGGTATCATAATGTGGTTACTCAATCTGTATCCAAACCTCCCTCACCTTCCGGGCTCCTAGGTCTGAGCATGAAGGGGGCAGGGTACCCATGTAATGACTGAATCATCAGCACAGCCCAGAAACCCCAGGCAGAGATCAGTGGAAAGTTACAACAAACCCCTGTTGCTCAGTAGAAGAAACAAAAAAAGCCTAGCATGAGAGAGACATAAGGTGGAGTAACTTAATTATTAATTAGCTAATTTGTTCAAAAACTGTTAATGTCCTTACCACGTAGATAGCTCTGCAGCACGGCATGAGCCACTGTGGGAGAATCTGTCCTCAAGGAACTTGTAAGCCCCTTACATAAGCCATAATACTTTGAAAGCTGAAGTGCAAAGAGCCCAATTAGCTAACTGTGTACAGACAGTAACTGCTGTGGGAATTTAGAGAAGAGAAAGATCTATGGGGACAAGAAATGCGTTACGGAAGTGGTAAGAATCTAAGTGAATTTAGAACATGAATAAAATTGGGTGGAGATAGGTGGTAGAATTCCAAGTTTGGAGGGAAAAGATGGAATACAGTTGTAGAAGAAAGTTATCAGGTGTTATTGATCTATCATGAGTTAACATGAAACTATTTTGAAAGACCTAAATGTCATGTAAAAGGGTTTAGATTTCATCTTTTAGACAGCAGCTTTTAAAACTTTTTATTGAGGCTGGGCACAGTGGCTCATGCCTATAATCCCAGCACTTTGGGAGGTCAAGGCAGGAGGATCCTTTGAGCCAGGAGTTCGACACCAGCCTGGGTAATGTGGTGAAACACCATCTCTACAAAAAATACAAAAAAATAGCCGGGCATGGTGGTGCATGCTTGTGGTTCCAGCTACTTGGGAGGCTGAGGTGGGAGGATCACGTGAGCCCAGGAGGTGGAGGTTGCAGTGAGCTGAGATTGCGCCACTGCACTCAAGCCTGGGCAACAGAGTATGACTCTGTCTCAAAAAAAAAAAAAAAAAAAAGAAAAAAGAAAAAAGAAAAATAAAACATCTTAATGTAAGCAACACTGTAAAATATTTTTTCTTCCTTGTTTCCCCTCTTCCTTTCTTTTCTTCCTTCCTTCTTTTTACATTTCTAGATTTAATTTTTATATTGTACACAATTCGGATTATGTATATTTCCTTCACAGTTGAGCCATGTGGTGTACTGGGATTACATTTTCCTTTTACAATATGTTGTTTTCCCTGGAATTAATAATTATACTATTCAAAATTCACTTTTGATGTAGTCACCACTAATTTACCCCCAGACTTCGCTTAGGGGCTAAATCTCCTCTTAGTACTTTAGTTCGTTTCAAACACCTCAGGGACTCTCTGTTTCAGGTTTTCCTGGAGGACTTCTGGAGCCTTCTAGGCCTCTGCTCCAATCTTAGCTGGATTCTCATGGACCTATTACATAGTGTCTTTCTAACATTTTGCCTGAATCTTCTGGAAATTCCTTTCACCCCACCCCTGGGTTGGATTTCCTGTTTCTTGGATCTTGCATTTCTTATTTATGTGTTCATTTTGGCAGGGCACACCCTCCAGTATTTTAAGAATGAGTGCAGAGAAACTGCATTTTTGAGACCTTACTTGTCCAAAAAAACATCATTGCTCTATTTTGACCTTTTATTGATAGCAAGTATAGAATTTTTTATTGTAAATTATTTTTCCTTGGAAATTTGAAGATATGTTTCTGACATCTTTTAACTTCCAGTGTTGCTGTGAAAAATCCTGTGCTATTTCGACCCACCATCCTTTATAGCTTTCTCATTCTGTTTCTGTGGAAGCTTGTAGCATGTTCTCTTAAAATTTTGCTGGACACTTACAGCCATTCCTGTCTGGAGACTTGCATCTTTTTGTTCTGGAAATTTTTCTTGCATGATTTCTTTGATAATTTTTGCCTTTGTCTTTTCCATTCTCTCTTTCTAGAACTCCTCTGGTTCACATGCTAGATGATCGTGAATCCTTTAATTTTCTTAGGTTTTCTAGTTTCCATCTTTACTTTTGTCTCACCTTGCAATATACCTCACCTTTATTTTCCAGTTTGTATATTGAATATTTTATCTCTGCTATCTTGCTTAATCTTTCTGAAGGTCATACTTACAGTTTTCTCTCTCCTCCTCCTCCTCTTCCTTTTCCCACCCCTCCTTTTACTACTCCTAGGATTGCTCTTCTTTCCTCTGAGTTTTTTGGTCCCACGGATTCGTTTTGGTCCCTGACTTTTCAGTTGTGGGTTCTCTTCAGGACATATGGTGACCTTTGTCTCTTCCTGTTTAGGAGATCAGCACTGAAAAATCCTATTGGCAACTCCTTGTACATAGGAGAGACTTGTCTAAGGGTGACCCTCATTGTAGGTTAATACATGTGGGAAACACAGTGGTAAAAACCTTTAAGTCTTTTTTTCATGGGCTTTTGTTCCATGGATAAGTTGGGTTTTTTTCCTCTGTCAGAGGGAAATTCACCAATTTCTTAATTGGTGTGGGGAAGGGGAACAGGCCAAATCCATCGGAGTTCATGAATAGGAAAAAGGACTCTGAGATATCACTGCCCCATGTGTAGATTTTTATTTACTTCTCTTTGTTTTCAGTAACACATTCCCATCATTGGTGTGCCTGCTGATCCATGTCTAGAGTCCTCCTGGTTCATCTCACCCAAGAGAATAAACCTCCCGTCTTCTGCTAGTGTGGGGAAGAGGCAGCTACTGCTTCTCATACACCCTTTTCACTCATTTTCATTTTACAACCTAACCTTCTCTCCTGATTTCAGAGGCATTTGGTGTTTCCAATTCCTAAGCCCTAATGAAGTTCTTTGATAAAAAACCACGTCAACGAAGTCAACAGCTGCTCCCCATTGGCTTTCTAGCTTCTACATTTTTGAGGTTGTGTCTCTACTTCTAGTCTTTTAAAGATCTGTTTCCTTTCTATCCTTCTGGGCGCACGCGTACACGCACGAGCACGTATGTGAAACTTCAAGAGGGAACAGAAGTAAACATAATGTTTTAATCCATCACTTAGAACCAGAACTCAGGACAACATCTATCAATAAAAGAAGCTGCTCATCTGAAAAACAGCAGCACATCCATGTGCCAGGCATGCTCTTCTTTCAGTCCACAGTTAAGCTGAGGTGTATATATATGAACCTGTGTGCTTGTGTTATATTCACAAGAACTCCGTAGCATCACAAGCTGGGACAACATCCTGATACTGCTGTAAGGAATTATGAACTGCTGAGGTTTTTGAAAAGAAGACGTGAGAAAAGCAGGGGCTTTAGAAAACAGATCTTCAGAACGTGGGGTAAATGATAAATTGGATATAAGAAAGTCTAAAGAGAAAGAGGGAAGCATAGAAACGTCTTCAATAGCATAAAATAAGAAGGTCTATACAGGGGGAAAAGGGTCATTCATTCATTCAACCACTTATATTCCTAGAGACCATTAAGTACCAGGCATTTTGCCAAACACTGGATTTGTAGCTGTGGCACATTGTATTTTCCAAAGATGGCTGCATGAGTGCTTCCCATCCCACATGCTCTCCTTACAGCAGGTTGCTGACCCTCCTCCGTGGGATGGAGAGATGGATTACCCTCCCTCATCATTGACTCTGGGTGGGCCTGGGACTGTCTCAAAGTGGCACTGGGTGATTGGACTTAGTGATAGAAGGCAATACAGTTTCTGCCTGGTTCGCTCTCTTGGGACACTTGCCTTGGGAGCCCTGGGGGGCCATGAAGCATGTGTGGCCACTCTGAAACTACTGTGAGGGACAGACTATCAGGAGAGACTACACAGAAGTGAAGAGGTGGCCCCAAATGTCCCAGCTGTTTGAGTTTTCCCATCACAGACATGTGAGTGATGAAGTGTCGGCAAGGATTCCAGTCCAGCCCTGGTCTGATGGTCGTTACAGGGAGACCCTGAGTGAGAACTGGCTGAACTGGCTGAGCCCAGTTATACTCCAGAACCATGAGACATAACAATCATAATAAATGTTCTTTTAAGACACTGAGTTTTGAGGTGGTTTGTTTTGCAGCCATAGAGGAGGGTAAATAAATAATTACGGCACAACGTGATAAGTCTCATAATAGCTGTACTGACATTGTGCAATTGAATCATAGAGAAGAAAGTGCCTGATTCTGCCGGCACAGTGTGGGAGGAAAGGTGGTTAGGTCAGGGAAGTGTTTAAAGGAGAGGTGAAGTATGAGCTGCAACTTTAAGCGTGAGTAGGTGCATGTCAACTACATACTGCACATGGAGAGAAAGAGACGGATAAAGGCAGGAGAAAAAAGAAAGAATTGGTAGCATTTTGAAACTCCTTCACTATGGGGCAGAGAACAAAGAAAGAGACAAGCTATAAATGGCTATGAGGTGTTTACTCTCTTCCTCTTATTCATGTAAAGATATTCTAGTACCAGTGGCCACTGCCTATGTAGCCTCTTTTGCCTCATTTAAATTAACTTTACCTGAATTTAATCAAAATCTACAGTGTTCAGTAAAAACTTCTTTATTAGTAGAAACAAGGCAGAGCCTGGAATCTAGAGGTACAATAGTGATGCCATCTAATAACTAGCATGTGACCTCCTCTCTCTATGTGAGATTAAAGGATCAGCTGCTGATATCGTGCAGCTCAGCATGGCTGTGTCTGAGATGCATGCCCTGAGCACTCCCTTTGCACCTGTCAGTGTGGTTGGGCCGTGCTTCTCCCCTGGAGTACACATATTGAGATGAAGGGGACTCCCTCCACAGTCACTCGGCTTACTCAGCTCTCTGCACTGGCCCATCACTAAGTGAAGTATTGGGGGTGGGGAAGTGGGGTGTGTGTAAAGGAGATGAGAGGAAAAATCAGCTTTTTCCTGGAAAAGGACTTCTTGGTATTCTTTTCTGATCAGGAGCAAGAAGACAACTTAATTAAGAGACAGTGTTTAATGACAAGGAAAGAAAATGTTCCTTATCTTGTAAATTCCTTTGCTAATGGAATCTTCCAGCCCACCCTGGGTAAGTAGGTTGACTGTGCCAAAGGATTCACTGCCAGGAATGCTCCATCATTCAAGTGCAGGGCAGGAGCGTCATGATATGGGTACAGACTGGCCATCCTACCATTTTGGAATTTCAGATGCTCCCCGACTACAGAAACACACCTGCAGGCATGCTCCTGGGATTTTCTCAGAAAATGCAGCCATTTTGCATGATCACATTTCCTTATCATACAGTCCCACGCAACCCCATGCATGAGCCACATTTATTCCTGAAGCACAGGGTACACTTTCATGTGCTTGCCCTGTTATTTCTGTCTGGATTTCTCTCTCCTCCCTTCCTCCCCTAGGGAACTCATCCTCATCCTCAGATGCAGACTTCAATGGCACCTTTTCTGCAAAAGCTTCCCAAGGTAGAATTGTTTCTACTAGATGCTGCCTTAGTTAGTCCGTAGTAAAGTATAGACAATATGAAATATGAATATAGATTTAAGGGTCAGACAGACATGGATTCAAATCCCGATTAGCAAGGTTACTAATTCTGTGATTTGGGGCAAGGTAGTTGTATTAGGTTCCTAGAGTTGCCGTAATAAAGTACCAGGAGGTAGGATGGCTTAAAACAATAGAAATGTATTATCTCACAGATCTAGAGTCTAGAGGGCTGAAGTAAAGGCGTTGGCACATCCATGTTCTCTCTGAAACATATAAGGGGAGGAGTTTTCCTTGCTTCCTCTACCCTCTGGTGTTTGCCCACAATTCTTGGCTTTCTTTGGCTTGGAGAGGCACCACACCAATCTCTGCCCTGTCTCCACCTTAGCCTAGTTGTCCTCTTCTTGTCTGTGTCTACATTATCTTCCTTTTGTGCATGTCTGTCTCTCGTGTCCAGATTGGTCCCCTCTATCAGAACACCAGTCACACTGCATTAGGGCCCACCCTAATGACCTCATCTGAACTTGATGACATCTGCAAAGATTCTATTTCCAAATAAGGTCACTTCACAGGTACCGGAGGCTAGAGCTTGAACACATCTTTTGAGGAGACATGATTCAACCCGTAATAGAAGTTAATCTTTCTAAGCTTTAGTTTCCTTATCTGAAAAGTGTAGGGTTATAAGAGTAGCAAAGTCAAAGAGATATTGTGGGGATTCAATTAAATAGCCTATCTGAAGTATTAGACTGGATGATTGGCAAATAGCCCTCAATAAAAGGTGGCTTTATTAAAGAAAACATCCAGTGGGTGGAGAGGCAATTCAACTTTGTATTCTCAACTCCCATCCTCCAAAACCCATCATCATCTTGAGATTTCCAGCTACACCCACTGAAACTCTATATGTACAGAAACTCCTCTAAGATCTGGGTAGTGGGGACAGTAATCATTAGGAAAAGTTTACCAGAGGGAAAGTGACTTTTAAAGAAGAGAAACTGAGGCATGGTCTGCCCATTTCGCATCTCAGACTGTGACGGATCCAAGTTTGATTTTATGAATTAAGCTGGCAGCTCTCCTTATCCTAAAACCAGGTACCTTTATATTCCTTTGCATATGTGCCCAGTAATGGGATTGCTGAGTCAAATGGTATTTCTGCTTCTAGATCTTTGAGGAATTGCCACACTGTCTTCCACCATGGTTGAACACAGGAACAGAAAACCAAATACCACATATTCTCACTTATAAGTGGGAGTTGAACAGTGAGAACACATGGACACATGTGGAGAAACACACACTGGGCCAGTCGAGAGGGTTGGGGGAGGGAGAGCATCAAGAAGAATAGCTAATGGATGCTGGGTTTAATACATAGGTGATGGGTTGATCTGTGCAGCAAACAGCCATGGCACATGGCTGTGTAACAAACCTGCACATGTTACCTATGTAACAAACCTGCACATCCTGCACGTACACCCCAGAACTTCAAATAAACGTTGATTAAAAAAAGAAAAAAAATAATAAAACCAGGTATCATTTGAAGGAGAAGCCACTAGCTTGACTTTATTTTCTTATTCATTGGAGAGACTTTGGAGGCTTCTCAGAAAGCATCTTGACTTCCACCCTGGAGATTCACAGGATTTCAGTACCAGAGGCCCTGAACGACAGTCAGGCAGTTCCAAGACTTCCCTTGTATGCGTTATCCACGGGCCCAAACTCAATGACACTGTCTAGCTCTCAGGAAGTAGTGCTGAGGATGTAAAGCAACCACATGACCTGCCTGGCCTTCACAACCCTAGGGAAACCGCCCAGAGCCCTGATAGCTCCTTCATGTCAGTGTTGAAATGAAAGCCATCAGCCAAAATGCATTTCATCTGGGAGCCCTTCTGGTCCAGGCTCTGTTGCCTTTTCTATGTGATCATTCCTTGGCCTTCGAAATCAGTAATAGTCAAAGCAGTAAAGACTAATTTTATGCTCTAGAACTTGACAGTGAAAAATATTTTAGGTGATGGTCTGTGACTGGTTGATTTAGGAAACCCACAAACCTGACAGCTGAACATAACACAACACCACAGGAGTGATGGGATGATCATATGTTCTGTTTTGCACCACGTAAGGCAACGGAAGTGCAATTCAGCAGATCAAATGTAACTCTTCTTGGCTTTTGCTCTTTTTCTTTTAGGAAATAAATATTTCAAACTACTTCCAGTATATCCTGTCATATAGGTCAAGTTTTCAAAATACTTGCATTAGTAAGTGTTCCCTAGAGAGCAGGGTGTATATAGAGAAAGAGATTTATTATACAAAATTGACTCACATGATTATGCAGGCTGACAAGTCCCAGAATCTGTCATTGGTAAGCTGGAGACCCAGGAGAGACAATGTGTAGTCCAGTCTTAGACCAAAGTCCTGAGACCCAGGATAGCTAATGGTATAAGCTGCATTCTAAAAGCCATGGGCTCAAGACCCCATAAAAGTCAATATTTCAGTTTGAGCCTGAAGGTCAGGGAAGACTAATGCCCCAGCTCAAAGCTCATGCAGGGGCAGCTGCATCTTAATCACGAGAGGGCCAGCCTTTTACTCAATCCAGGCCTTCAACTGATTGAATAAGACTCATCTGCTTTAGAGAGGGCTATCTGCTTTACTTATTCTGGGGAATCAAGAGTTAACCTCATCCAAAAACATCTGCACAGACACATCCAGAGTAACGTTTGACCAAGTGTCCATCTGAGCACCTTGAGGCCCAGTCAGATTGACACATAAAAATATCACAATACTGGAGCTGATTTTTACACAGCTAAGAGTATGGACTTTTGATTCTGAATGCTTGAGTTCAGATGCACACTCAGCTGTTTACTAACTACATGGCCTCAGGCAGGTCACTTAATTATATGAGGGTCTCAGTTTCTTCGGCTGTGAAAAATGGAAATAATAATAGATCCTCTATCACAGGTTTGGTATAAAGATTAGATTAAGCAAAATACTTAGCATAACACTTTGCCTAGCATAACACTTTGGCTAGCATAAAGGCTCTGTAGTAACTCTTTTATTCCTCCCTCCCTTTATTCTTTCCTTCTCTATGCACTTTTAAACATACAATGTAGGAAGTATAAAGATGAATGAGATATGATTCCTGCCCTTCAGGGGTTTATGGTATAACACTGAAGGACAAGGTTGTGAACAAGAACCATGTGTATGGATCCAGGCTGGGCACAGTGGCTCACACCTGTAATCCTAGCACTTTGGGAGGCTGAGGTGGGTGGATCACCTGAAGTCAGGAGTCTGAGACCAGCCTGGCCAACATGGTGAAACCCCATCTCTACTAAATACAAAAAATTAGCCAGGCGTGGTGGCACACACCTGTAATCCCAGCTACTTGGGAGGCTGAGGCAGGAGAATCACTTGAACCCGAGAGGCAGAGGTTGCAGTAAGCCGAGATTGCACCATTGCACTCCAGCCTGGGCAACAAGAGAGAAACTCTGTCTCAAAAACAAACAAACAAACAAAAAACATGTAGATCCTGAGACAGAAGTATGAACACTCCACTGTGGGGGCATGAAGCAGAGCTATGGAGCAAAATAGTGAGATGTTCTGCACAGCTTGTCATTCTGGTACAACGTGCGGAATAGAGATTTTCATCTGGCAATCTGTGGGTATGAAAACCAGATTGGGACAGTAACCAAAAACCTCCCCTCAACTCCTCCTAGCTTCTTCCTCTTTTTACAGCCGGGCTTCCAGAAGTGGTCTACATTTCATCTTCCCACCGTGACGCCTCCCCTCACTCCCAGACCTGCTGCCGTCAGGCTCCTGTCTCTACTCTTCCATTAAAACTTCTCTTTTGGAGGCCAACTTCAGCAGTCTCCCTTAAATTCTTACTCGGCTTTTCTGATTGACTTTGTGCCTTCCTCTTTTTTGAAACTGTCTTGTGTTACTTTTGTGGCACGGCTTTTTTCTGTTTTTCCTCCTCTGATTTGTCTTCCCTTCCACTCACCCCTTAAGTGCTGCACTTCTCTCCAGTTCCTCTTTTGAATATATATATTTTTTTGAGGTGGAGTCTCGCTCTGTTGCCCAGGCTAGAGTGCAGTGGTGCATTCTCAGCTCACTACAACCTCTGCCTCCCTGGTTCAAGTGATTCTTCTGCCTCAGCCTCCAGAGTAGCTGGGACTACAAGCGCATGCCACCATGTCAGGCTACTTTTTGTATTTTTCGTAGAGATGGGGTTTCACTATGTTGGCCAGGCTGTTCTTGAACTCCTGACCTCGTGATCCACCCACCTCAGCCTCCCAAACTGCTGGGATTACAGGCGTGAGCCACTGCGCCCGGCCTCTCTTTTGAATATCTTTTTTTTCTTGGCCTATGCTCCCAGGCTGGCCTCAACTCTGACCTCAACTATCATTTGTGTGCTGTATTTTCAACTTAGTTTTCCTTCCTGGATTTATTTTATTTATTTACTTATTTAATTATTTAGAGATGGAGTTTCACTGTGTCACCCAGGCTGGAATGCCGGGCACAATCTCGGCTCACTGCAACCTGTGCCTCCTGGGTTCAAGCGATTCTCTGCCTCAGTCTCCTGAGTAGCTGGGGTTACAGGCATGCACCATCACGCCTGGCTAATTTTTGTATTTTTAGTAGAGTCATGGTTTTACCACATTGGCCATGCTGGTCTCAAACTCCTGACCTCAGGTGATCCACCTGCCTCAACCTCCCAAAGTGCTGGGATTACAGGCATTAGCCACCATACCTGGCTCCTGGATTGTAGATGCGTGTTTCCTGAATGTTTCACCTAGATATTCTATACTATTAAATACCTGAAATTCAACATGTGTTCTTCATTTTCATTTCTGACACCTTCCTCAGCCAACCAGGCCAGAAACCTGATAGTCTCCAGGTTTTCTATCCACATCCTCTCAATTCTATGAATAAAATGTCTCTCAAATTTGTCATCCCTGACCTTCCTTGTCTTTCTTTTGTCTCACTGCAATAGACTCCTGACTGACCTTGATACCTCCAGGCTCTGCTTGGTCCTGGCTATGGACCTCACACAGTCCTCTTAGACATGCATCTGATCAAAGCCCACTCTTGCTGAAAACCCTTCTGTTGCCCACTAGTTTAGGAAAAAGTCCAGACTCCTTAGTCCAACCTTCAAGGCTCTTTACAATCTGATTTGTACCTACCTTTCTAGCTTATCTCTTCCAAGATCCTGAAATATAATGGCCTATTTGGGGCTGAATTGTGTCTTCCCAAAATACGTACATTGAAATCCTAACCTCCGATACTTCAGAATGTCACTATATTTGGAGACAAGGTCTTCAAAGAGGTAATTAAGTTAAAACGAGGTCATCAGTGTGATCCTAATCTAATGTGACTGGTGTCCTTATAGGAAGAAGAGATGTGGACATAGACATATACAGAGAGAAGAAAGACCATGCGAAGTCACAGGGAGAAGACAGCCATCTACATACCAAGGAGAGAGGCCATACACGAAACCAACCCTGATGACACCTTGATCTTGGACTTCCAGCTTCCAGATTTACAGAAAAATAAATTTCCTTTGCTTAAGCCACACGGTCTATGGCATTTTGTTATGGCAATTCTAGCAAACTAATATACAGCCTATAGCATATACTACTCAGTTTAGACTACTTTTATTTTGGAACATATTATACTTTTGCTACTTTTGCTTATGCAGTTTCTTTTGCTTAATGCCCCTTGCTAGACGATATTTATATTTAAAGATATTTTAGGCCTGGCACAGTGGCTCACACCTGTAATTCCAACACTTCGGCAGGCTGAGGTCAGGAGTTTGAGATCAGCCTGGCCAATGTGGCGAAACCCCTTCTCTACTGAAAATACAAAAATTAGCCAGGCGTGGTGGCGGGTGCCTGTAATCCCAGCTACTTGGGAGGCTGAGGCAGGAGAATTGCTTGAACCCAGGACGTGGAAGTGGCAGTGAGCCCAGATCACATCACTGCACTCCAGCCTGGGCAACAGAGTGAGACTCCATCTCAAAAAAAAAAATAAACTTATTTTTCTTCAAAGTATTTCTCCAAAGCCTGTGATCATCAGACCTAAAAGTAATTTTTCCCTTTTCTACGTTGTTTTTGTAATTTCCCCTTACTTCTAATAATGCAACCATCACATTATGTTTTTATTTCTCCTGTAAAATCGCACCAGTCCTCAAAGAAAAGATCAGAGCAGTGACAACAGTCAAGTCAGACGTGATGGTTGCTTGGAATGATACGATGACAGTGTTGGTGAAAATACGTGAAAGGAGGTAAAATTGATGACCGTGGTGGTTTATGTTAAAATGTGGGAGACAAGGTAAAAGTCCATATGAAGGATGCAGTCCTGGAATGAGGATGCTGTCATCTTGAACCATAAGACATGAAGACGAGAGTGGCATTATGAACTGAAAGGAGCCGGGAGTTTTGTTGGAACAGAACCACCATATTAACCCTGGACTTCCTGCCTGGGCTGATTTGCATTTGAGAGAGAAATAAACTACTTTACATAAGCCACTGCAATTTGTTTTCCCACTTGCAGTCAATATAATCCTAACAGAGAGAGCAGACAAGAAGGTAAGTGTTAGCCCACCCATTTCCTGCCACTTCCCACTTCTTTCTCTGTTTCTATGAAACTGTTTTTTTCATACTCAAGTCATAGTGAACTCCTTGTCTTGCCCATAGAGAAGTCTTAAAACATTCCCCAGCCAGCTGGCTGTCCTCTGTGTTCCTATAGCCCAGTGCTATGAGAAATTAGTGCACAGGGTGCCATGGGAGACTCAACAAAGGCCACGAGGGTGATAGAAATGGCAAGTAGAAAGCCATAGAGGCATGACAGAGACTGGCACTTTCAGTGTATTGCAATGAGCTTGGCATAGCTGAAGTATAACGTAAGTGATCGAGATTGAAGCTAAAGAGGTAGACAGGAGTTAATATCGAAAAGTCTCTTTTGCTAAGCTAAGGATCTTGACTTTCTCACGCCCTCTTTGGAACATTATTTCCAAAGAAAAACAAGAAGAGGGGAATATCTTTGCCATTGATTCACCCGTATAAGCATTGATGTTGAAGCAGCCTCATAACCACTGCGGCGTATTTCAGAGGAAAACAGGACCAAGGCGGTGCTAAGGAGGCAGTGCTGGAAGAAGAAATAAACACATTACGGTCAACCCTATAAATAATCAAGTCGTTCCAAAAGGACCTCTTTAAACAGCTTTTCTCTTATCCCGTTATCCTAAGACCTAACATTCTACTGTCAGTGATACACTTATTAATTCTTATTAAAGGTATTGTTGAGTTAAGATGAGAAACAGGGCACATTAAGAGGAGGTAAAATCCTTTACTTCCAAATGTTGCTGTTAGCTGACACTGGTGAATAGCCATGTGACAATGAACCCCAACCAAAAATTGAGGAGCAGAAATGATAGAAGATGGGTGAAGATGAGGAGGAAAAGCCTTCGCTGGAAGAGCAAGCTGACTTCCCCATGAGAGGAGAAGTCAGGGGGCTACTGCTACCGGTAACATCTCCCTTACAACTGTTGATGCAGACAATCTGGCTGGGTAGGGAGTGAACTATCCCAACAGGCTGTTAAGAAGAGCTGACAGTTTAAGGGGATGGAACAGCATGTAACTGATACTACTGCATGGAGAGCAAAACGTGTGGGCCGCCTAATGTGAGTCTTCCTCGCCACCACTGCTCCTACATTCATGTTCCTCAGAGCAGGTTGAGCCTCACTTGCCAAAAGAGGCAGGGGTGGGAAGATGGTTGGCCTCATGCCCACCTGGATATCTGCTGGGAGAATTTTGCACATGCTGCTAAGTGCCCAGTGGCACCCAGGGTTCCCTTTTACATTATTAATTACCCTGAAATTCAACCACATGGTCCCTCTGCCTGCCTGGACCAGTGCTTGATGACAGCTGCTACTGGAAACTGACTGTGCTCCAAGAGCCCTCAAGTTCCATCCTCACCCTCTTAGCAAAGGTCCTCCCAAGCCAGTGAGGAGAATGTGCATCTGTGTGTGCTTGGCTTTATGCATTTATCTCTTGGTTCCAGGCACCGATTTGCATGTATATGTGTATACGTACTTAGAGATTGTGTATGTGGGTGTGGATTCATGCTCATCTCTGAGGGCATTTCTTGATTATTGATGATGATTTTGGAATGAACCTGGTAAATGTTTTAAGATTTCTTGAGGAATCAGAATTATTTCCATCTTAATGTGAAGAAACACAGGAATAGTAAATAATAACTATGTTTATCTTTTCTGGAAGAGGAGGGGCAAAATTTTCAGAAAGTTATTTCTGGAAATTAGGGCAAAGAGGAAAAAAAGTGAGATTGAAGATATTCTGAGAAAGTTGAGTTGGGATCACCTCACCCTCCTTACACAAATTTCTCACTTTCCCCTTTCTCTGATTTTGTTTTGGAAGGAAGGTATTGAAATGGGTATTTGTGCAGTGTATAATTTTACATACACACTCTCTCACGTGACTGTATAAACATGTATGCATTAACATGCTCGTTCAGTACATACAATGTGCAAGATATTTTGCTAGAAACTGCGGGAAGTGCAAATGTAGTTTTCCATTCACCCTCAAAGATCTCCAACTCTGTTAATTACAAAAAATTAGCAGAAAGCAGTGAGTGTTAGAAGCCAAATGGCGACTATGATCATCATGTAGCAAAGAAGTTGGGAGGTGGAGGGACTCACTCCCTCTGCAGCCAGGGCAGGCTATAAGGAGGAGCTGGAACGTGAGCCCCGTCTTGAAAATGAGGTGACTCTTCCTATGTGAGTACTTTGCTGAAAACTGCCACTGTGGGAAATAATGGGAAAGAGCAAACCAATAACAGATAGGGACAAGTGACGAAGCTCCCAGAATGCCACGATGTTCTTATGCCCATTGTCCCTATAGTGAAAGAGTGAATCATCTGCTAATAGCGTATGGGTCCACCCCCTTGGAGCCCAGCTTTCTTCTCTAACTTCATAAAGAGATCTCATCCTGACTTCATAAGGTCTCATTTTCACTTCACAGGGGAAGCTCATTCCAACTTTTCCTCTTTGCAGCTGTAGGACTGAAGAGCCAATCAAAGCAGAGGGATGAACAGATAGAAGTTACTGCCCATTCAAGATGACTGATTGATTGAGCAAGTCACCCTTTGATTAGTTCCACTCATTTAACAAAACCTGCATTAACCATTTACAAATTGTCCGGCAATAGGCTAGGCACTGCCCTCAAAATGCTTAGGAAAGGAGAAGTCATATAAAATCAAGAGCACACACAGTGGAATAATGATATGTACAGGATGGTCTTGGAAGTCCTGAGGGAAAGTTAAAGACAACTGGAAATTCAGGATGACTTTATGGAGGATAAACGTCAGTGGAGTCTATTGTCTTGCTAAGTTTTGAAGGAAAAGTAGGCGTTAACTTGATGAAGGAGAAACCGTGTGGACGATGGTAAACTTGTATTGCAAACACCATGCCAATCTAATAGCCTTTGTTGCTTACAGGGAGAATATCTAGAGGATATCACTTCAAGTTTGTTTCCTGGACACATTAATTTAATGCTATCAAATCTGATGGTTTAGCTCACAGTATCAAATAGCACTGAGATAAAACTTATATCAAGATTCATTTATAAATTGTGATGGGATCTAGAATAGTTTTAAAAAGTAAATCCACCATTGTTTGTGTTTAAGTGTTTAGCTGGTAAAACACAGAGTTTAATATTGTCATTTGTGATAAATGTGGATATAAAATTGAAGATAGATGTTAAGAATTATTTTTGAAATATTCCTTGAAAAATATTTTTAACTTTTAGATCATAATAACAAAAAGTAAGAAGTGGTGTAGGTGTGTGAGCAATGTATGTGTGTTTAGAGGAAGATGGTTCACAAAAGCATGCTAAACCATTCTTGAATGGGTATATCAAAGAAAAAAGTCAAAATTATAGTCACAGTATATTTATAATGTGATCACAATGAAAACTGTTCACCAAAACTTGTAGAATATAGCCAAAGTTCTAATTACAAACAAATTTATAGCCTAACATCATTTAATTATTAAGACTAGATTCTTAATAACATAATGACGTAACTATTCACGTCAAATAGTCAGAAAAATGAAATTAACCCAAAGAAGGCAGAGGAAGAAAATAGTAAAGATAATAGTAAAGATAGTAACAGAAAAACAGGAGTAATAAATAAATCCTCTAACATAGATAAAATTAAGAGAAATCTTAATAAGAAAATAAAGAAAAAACATATTTAAAATAAATGAATAACAAAGTGTTAATGTACATAATGTTAATGAAAATTTTATATGAAACTTCCTGCTACTTTGTAAAACAATAAAAATATAAGTCTCTAGGGAATTTACAAATTACCAAAGTTGTTTCAAGAAGAAATGGATACAGCCACTGTGGAAAGTAGTCTGGAGATTCCTCAAAGAACCTAAAATAGAATTACCATTTGACCTGGCAATCCCATTACTGGATATATACCCAAAGGAATATAGATTATTCTACCATAAAGACACATGCACACATATGTTCATTGCAGCAATTTGGATAACAGCAAAGACAAAATCAACCTAGATACTCATTAACAGTGGAGTGGATAAAGAAAATGTGGTCCGTATACACCATGGACTACTACACAGCTATAAAAATGAGATCCTGGCCTTTGCAGCAACATGGACGGAGTTGGAGGCCATTATCTTAAGCTAATGCTTAATGCAGGAACAGAAAAACAAACACTGCATGTTCTCACTTATAAGTAGAAGCTAAACATTGAGAACACATGGACACAAAGAAGGAAACAAGAAACACTGGGGCCTATTTGAGGATGAAGGGTAGGGAGAGGGTAATGCTTGAAAAACTGCCTATTGGGTGCTATGCTGATGACTTGGGTGAGGAAATAATCTGTACACCAAACCTACGTGACACGGAATTTACCTCTGTAACAAACCTGAACATGTACCCCTTGAACCTAAAGTAAAAGTTGAAAAGGAAAAGAAAAAGAATTGGAAATTTTGAGCCAAAGAAATAATATGACAAAAATTATCAAGGAATCATTATAGAATTATTTTATCAGATAAAAAATTAGTTTCACTGATGAGTTTTTTTAAACATTGAAAGTAATGTAAAATGTAAACATTTCAGTAATAGACAAAAATATTCAACATTTCTTAATTTACTAAGCTAATATAATACCGATAAGAAAATCTTTTCTACAATGCACACAACAATACTGTGGAATAGCCTTATTTTAGAATGTGGATACAAAAGTTAAAATAAAACACTCATAAAGGCATGGTGAAAAGAAAAACAAAAGCTAACCCATTTTGACATAGAACAGTACATTCTTGAATAAAATAATTCACATTTATTAAAGTACTGTGTCTCTCAGTAAGTCAAAATGAAGAAAGCCTGCATGATTATGTCAATAGTTGTGATAAAATTTAATATCTAGTATTAAAAAAGTAAATTACAGTGAAGTAGTATAAGCAATATTCTTTCTTAATATGAACAAAAGTTTATATCTTGAATTATAATTATCAAGTTCATTAATAAAACTGGTGGAGGTGGGAGAAAAGATGCTTACATATGAAACAGAATCAAGAAGTTAAATTATTTTCAAGGGAGAAACTAAATATTCATAATTTTCAGAATACTTGATGCTTTATTTTCAGAATCTCTAGTAGACAACAATAGTGAACTGAAAAAACATCAGAATAAATTAGTGTTAAATCAAGTGGTGGATTACAAAGCACATATATGATATTCAATTACTTTTCTACTGTAAATATTTAGAAAATATAATGGATAAAACTAAGATAGATAAAAATGTAATAGATTAAAACATAAGAATATAATAAAAATAGGCCGGGCACAGTGGCTCACACCTGTAATCCCAGCACTTTGGGAGGCTGAGGTGGGCAGATCACCTGAGGTCAGGAGTTTGAGACCGGCCCGACCAACATGGAGAAACTCTGTCTCTACTAAAAATACAAAACTTAGCTGGGCATGGTGGCCCGCGCCTGTAATCCCAGCCACTAGGGAGGCTGAGGCAGGAGAATCGCTTGAACCTGGGAGTCGGAGGTGGCAGTGAGCCAAGGTCATGCCATTGCACTCCAGCCTGGGCAACATGAGCAAAACTCCATCTCAAAAACAAATAAAATAAATAAATAAATATTTAAAAAACATGAAAAGCCTCTGTTCAAACAGAAAAACCAATCAATAAAATATAAAAAAATTAAACATATGAAAATTTAAACATAAACTGGCAAAACATGTATATAGGGTATTCTCCAAAGAGGAAATCAAAGGCTTATTCCATTTTATTAGAATTAGAAGAAAATAAAAATAATGAAATACTATTTACACCTGTGAAAGTTTTCAAACTATTTCATTTTGAAAAGAATTTTGGAAAGTTTGTTACAGTGGAAAGGTACTGACTTTCTTTGTTTTTTGTTTTTTGTTACAGTGGAAAGGTACTGACTTTCTAGAAAGAGATTTGTCAATAGTTACCAAGAACAATCGAGAAGTTTCTGCCACTTGGCCTGATAATTCCACTTGTAAGAACATATCCTCAGAAAATTATAAGAATCACTTAAGAATATATTGGATAAACAATCATCATTTATTTATTTATAATAGCAAAATATTAGAAGCAAACAAAATGCCCCACAGTAAGCAGGTGGGGATGGAAAAATTATGATATTTCCATGTAAGAGCAGAACAAATAGCGTTTGCATAGAGTAATGACGTGGGAGAATGTTCATGATATAATCTATTTATGGTGAGACAAAAAAAAGAGAAAATCTAGGAGGAAACACATTGAAATATTAACAGTTGTAAATCTCTTTGTCATGAGATTACAAAATATTTCGAAATTATCTTTACACTTTTCTTCATTTTCTAAAGTTGCAAGAACTTCAGTTGGGCAAAAAGCATGAATGAAAAGAACAATATTCGTGATTGTGTTTTTATTTTTCCCAGGATCAAACCTGACTGCCATAGCACCCATGTTATGGCTAGCTTATTTGTGTGGACTTTCATTCTGCTTTTCAATTCTTGTTTTATAATTTTTAACTGATAACCCTCTCCACCCCCACCAGGCTTTGTTTCAATACTTTGTGAAATATGCAGAGATGAAACAGAGACAACTGGGAAGAAATGTCACAAAGGTTATCCACACTCAGTTCTCTTTGGTTTGAGCCCAGACCATGTCCAGAACACTGCCTTGGCACCTTTCCCTCTGAGGTTAGACTTGTTCTGATGTGTCTGATTAAACTGCCCAACAGAGAGTGCCCGGGAACCAGTGACTGGCCAACCTCCTGGGAGCTACAGCCATTCTCATCCATATATGAGTGCCAGGAGAAAAGAACTGACATCTGAGAGTCAGAGAAGGTGTGGCAAATCCTACTACATCTCCATTCTCCACTTCCATGCCCAGAACCGTGCTTGAAATCTAAATATGCTTAATGCCTAATGGGCTAAGTAGGAGAGCCTTTTTATTCCCTGAAACTCCTTTGGCCATCTTTAGGGAGGTCATTTCTCCATAAAGTTTTCTTTAAATCTTTTTAATGTTTAATATATTAAAACTAAATTTTAGTAATAAAAATTCCAAGAAGAGATCCACAAAACAACCTTAAGCTTCCCCTTTTCTCATGAGAATTTTTTAAAAAAGGATCCACTTATGAAATATTTAACATAATGTTATTCCGATAAATCTGAAGAAGTGTGAGTCATTACAGAATCATTCTCTCAACACAGAACAAAAAACCTCATGGAATTACTGTGCTTTTAACCCAAAGCGTTGGGTGTGTGGAATTTCATGCACCTTTGTGGTGTCGTGCCAACCAGGTGAGCCACTTCTGAAAACAATGTATTGTTAAATCGTGGGTTTCAGCTCTATTGGGTTGATAAATGGCAGTCCATTTTATAAGACCTTTCTCGGTTAGAGAAAGGATTAAGGTATGTCCAGGAATGTTTTAAACATTTAATGTAAAGTTACATTTCATACTGAGGATTAATTAGAAGCTGTGTTATAGAATTTTTTTTCACTCAAATAGGAAGAGATGTAATGCTGAATTATTTTCATATGAAGGTTAAGTTTGTCTGCAAGACAGAATTTAACACTGTAGCAATTATTGGAATTAATGCTGAAGGGGAATTATGACCTGTTGTCTGTAAGTGTGCTTGTGTGAGTGTGCATGTGTCTATGTACATGTGAGATTCATTTGTTGTTGCAGCAAGCATAAACCAAACAGTAATAGCTCTTCCCATTAACAGGTGGGGTCACATTCTATCAGAGTTGACTGGGTAGAGAAAGTTATGGAGTGAACACTAAGTCAGTGCTTTGGTTTCAACTTGAGTTTCAGCACCATAGCTGCCCTTCTTCTTCTCTCTTTTCTTCCCTTCCTCTTTCCCTTTCTTCCTCCCTTCATAATCTACTGTGTTATTATATAATATACATTATTTATATATACACATACATACTTGCAAGCTTATTTATGCTATATGTATATATAGTATAAATAAAAAGCTCAAAAGCAATGCTAAAGCCACATGAGTAACTAGTTGGTTTTATGCTAATAGATTTCCTATTTATTTTACTGTCTACATTGACTTGGTCTCCTGATTTTTCTCTATCATATTTAGAAAAAAGAGTGTTTTTTATTGTATGGTCCTATGTTTTAAATTTTCACTCTCTCTCTCTCAAAAAAAAAAAGACTTTGAATTGCATGAGCAAAAAAATAGTAGCACTATATGGGTTTATGAAAGTGTAGTCTAAAATTCTCTTTCTCTTTTCAGATAAGGAACCTGAGTCTCAAAGCAAATGAAAATGCTATATTTTTTTAAAAATATATTTTGTCTGGAAGGTATCCTAAGGCTGTTTGGAATCTCAGGATATCCTCTTCCATTCTGTTTGTGCTCAGTTGAACACATTGTATTATTTCTGTTCACACTTGCTGCTGTAACAAACAAACCCAAAATTACATTAACGGCTCATATGTGAAATTTACTTTTTTTCTTAGGTAAAGCATAAAATAGGTGTTCCTGATTGATGGAAAGGTGTCTTCCACAGGGTGATTCAGGTCCCAGACTTCTCCCATCATCAACACTTGGCTTCCAAAACAATCATTATTCATCTATACCAAGCTAACAGAAGAAGAAAGAACATGAAGAATGGTACGTGAGGAATATTGGAGTTACAAGCATTGAAGTGAAGCCCATCACTTATGTTTAGATTCCACTGGCTAGAGCTCAGTCACATAGCCATACCCAAGTAAAAAGGAAGGTGGGGATATGTGTAGTATAGCTATGTGACCAGGAAAAAGAGGAATCAGGCTTGACGAACAGCTAGTCATTCTCTACCACACACATGTTCAACAGTCAGAATGTGACAGAAAGTGCTTTCTACTTTTTTTTTCTATGTTGTCCCAACTTAAAAGTTTCACTTGCTTAGCACTTTCCAAGGTTATTTTGCTTTATGAGCAAATATATTGGAGTATGATAGGGAACAAGATTAATCTAATTAGAAAAGTGTGAATCGGGACAAAAGCTCTGTACAACACAAAAGTATCTCAATAAGTAGAAATCTTCTTTGCATCCATTCAAATAAAAGGCCAGAATCTAATGATAGATTAATGATGTAATGATCAGCATCTGGATACAGCTGTCCTGGGATTAAAGCTACCCAGCTAAAGAGAACGTGAGAATGTAGTGAGTAAGAAGAGGAGCATCATTGCGCCCAGAAGACCTGCAGGAGCACTGTAAACTTGAAACATTGCTCCGGTTGCTGTGTCAGCTTAGATCCAGTAATGTTGACAACCATCATCATTGTAGTATAATAATGATAGCAGCACCAGGGTTAAAAATTAAAAGACCAAGCAAAGTTGACTCTCTATTCCAAACCCTATATTATTTTCTTCCATCACTTTGCTCTAGTTGGACAAACTGATTTATAAGTTATAGCCTCTGAGCCTCAATTAATTTCACTTAGGGCATTTTCACAGTTGCACAATAAATGTTTGAATTAAGACATTTCTTTTCTTCTGAAATTGAATTGCACGTTAACTGGTTATTGGCTGATGCTGGTGTGCACACAATTACAGATAAGAGCATTGATCTGGCAAGAAAACAAATTGGCTCTTAAAAGAGGGCAGTTTGGATTTGACAGCTGCAGATGATTAGGTGTCTCTCTAATGGATACTGTATATTACCATCAGAGGTGTTAAAGATCTGTAAATTCCTCCTTTCAGCTGCCTATTTTTACCAAAAAGGGTTGCTTACATCTGCCTGTCTCTTCCAGTGAATAGTTGGATCTAATGATAGGAAATAGTGTCCAAAATTATCTGGATGGCTGGTGAGTTACTAATACCCAGATCAAGCCCTGAGATGGGCAGAAGTAATGAGAAGAAGCTTCTTGGTTCAATCAAATAACTTTAGAAGTGAGGCTGATTTCAGGTACAAATACCTAACAGGCAAGAGACATAAGCCACGTCACCCAAGCATGACAAAGTACTTTCCCAGGATTCTAGACCATCAAGAGTGTAACCCAGAGATCTTACTCTCTTTGGAAGAACCCAAGTTGCGGCCATCTGGGCTGGAGGATATCTAATCCAATGTATCGTTAGGTGGCTTGCACAGAAGTTGGTTTGCTGGCTTTTAAGGACTTGATCTGAGTTCAAGCATTTTTGGGGAGAATGATTCAGGGCTGGTCCCATCCAGTGATCTCAATATAGAGAGGATCACATGCTTCCTTGTCATGAACATCAACAGCTTGACCTCTGCACTCCTTCTCTATCCTGCTCAAGGTAAGAGGCCTTTGGTGAATAGCTTAGTACTGCCAATCAGATATCCTAACTGCCCCTAGTAGAAGAAACATTGGGTAGGTCCCTTTTATTTTAAGAGTTATTTATATGACACCTCCAGTGTAAGATGATCTTATTGTGGAAACCTTTCTATCCCCAGGGGAGGGATAAGCAATATTCTCTTTAAGAGCTTCAGGTCAAAGTCCAGATTCCCAGCTCTGGATACATCTAAAGAAGCCTATTATGTTCCAGGGGTCAAGCTTTCAGGTCTTGCCTCATTGAGAAGATAATAAAAAAGCACTTGCAGTTGGATTTTATTCATCATTTATATAATCACTGAAATTACAGATGAAATAGGTCGTTATGTCATTGAGGCTCTCAGGCTAACCAGTGTATGTGTATTTTCTCTTTTATAACATCCCAAAAAAGCATCCTACACAGGGTTGGATTGTAATAATCTCTTGGCCATTTGTGGCAAGTGCAAACTATTCCAAATGAGCTGAGTTTCTGCTTGATTCCCATCTGGAAGACTTTTGACATTGTTCAGTTTGAGCAGCCATGCCTTTTGCTTCATCTTCTATACTTCTGTGATGCCAGCATAGCCAGCCAGCTCTGCTTGGACAGTGGCATAGGAACCCTGTTATTGTAGGGTGATGGAAGCCATGGTGGTTCCCTGGTCATGTTGGAGCAGAGTTTGTCAAGCCGGACTATGTGGGATCTTATAGCGGGGTGGGAAGGTTTGGTGCTGGAGCCTTATTCTTGGGAAGCGAAAAGCTCTTTATGAGAAATTTTCAAAGTTATATTTTCATTTCGATAATCTTTAAGACATGTATGAGAATATTCTGGAGCAACTGGAAGACCTCATAAAAATACTGCCATGTGATTTCAATGCCCCAGATGCATTTGTTTTAAGGGCCGGCTGGTACCATTTTAATGGTCTCACTAATGCAAAAGAGCTGAAGTAGAATTCATTTTCTCCTCAGTGAAGACCAAAGAACATCAAAGTGTGCTGAAGAAATGGTGGGTTGTCATAATTTCCATAAAGAGATGCACTGAGGGGAGGGAGTCATTGCACAGCAATGATAGCAGAGGCCAATTCAACACAAAAGTAAGTGCATAACAACCCTGGGAATAATACATGCATTTGGAGTATTAGAGAGATTACTTTTTTTTTTTTTTTTGAGATGGAATCTCACTCTGTTGCCCAGGCTGGAGTGCAGTGGCGCCATCTCGGCTCACTACAACCTCTGCCTCTCGGGTTCAAGTGAATCTCCTGCCTCAGCCTCCTGAGTAGCTGGGATTACAGGCATGCACAACTGCACCTGGCTAATTTTTGTATTTTTTGTAGAGATGGGGTTTCACCATGTTAGTCAGGCTGGCCTTGAGCTCCTGACCTCGTGATCTGTCCACCTCAACCTTCCAAAGTGCTCGGATTACAGGCATGAGCCACCGCGCCCGGCCGAGATTACTTTTTTATCAAACTGTCACAGGTCATTTTTTAATGGTGATAATTACAATATTAAGTTTTTGGTTTTGTTTGTATATAAATTGCAAATTAGTTTTGACTGTACTCCATAAGGGCTATCTGCATAAGGAGTTTATACCTATCTTGATGGTTACATATATTTAAGAAACATTAAAATTAAAAAAAATTGAAGTCAACAGGGGGCTTCATTAGAATTGTTTTTCTCTAAAAAGACATCTATATATTATTCAAGTTGAAGAAATACTGCTTTATAGTATTTCTTCATGTGTTTTTTCTGGGCAACTGTACCCAATCTATTTGGCTCTCCAAGGGCTAGCTGTCCACAAAAGTCACCATTTTCTAATTTTAGTAACTTGTGGGGCCAAAGTAGAGTTGACCATAATTAAGAAGAAGAAAACTAGATGCTCTTTCATTTTCACTTTTCCTTGGAGGATGTTCTGGCCATATCACTCAAGCAACATTTTCTATGGACCTCCCTGAGCAACTGTCCACAAATGTTGTGGACTAAGAAAAATACAGCAATTGCATAAGCTGTTCCTAGATACTCCTTCCTGTCCTTTAATGAAAGGAAGGGGCTCTGTATTTGTTGCCATGGATTTTAATAATAATCCATCTCATAGAAGGTGTTCAAGAGGTTGAATGAAAGGATAAACCCAGATCAATTACACATGAGACAGATATGTATTATCAACCGGTTGGTTGATTAAAGAACTATACAATAGGATGGAAGAGATCCTCCAGAGGAGTCTTTGGAAAGCTCTCTGATTCATAGTCTCTTGAGTGGGGTTCTCAGGGGCCTGGTATATATTAAGTTCCCTCCTTCATTTTTACAGAGCAGAAGAAATATAGTCCACTAGTCTCTTAGGCAAATGCTTAACTGTTTCTGGTAGGAATCCCCTGATATGTCAGAGTAGATAGGTTCAGAGCAAATGAACCATCCGGGGATTTATCTAGGCACTTGGAATAAAGTAATGAGCAGGAAGGTGCTTGCGAGAATTGTTGAGAAGGAATCATGGCTGCAACACAGAGGAGGGGAGGAGGAAGCAGATGGGTAGGCCAGAGAGTCTGAGAAGGATTGCTTTAACTCACCCTATTGTGGGTTCTCTGTCTTGGATCTCAGAGATAAGATACAAAGAATTGGTTGTGACTGGGATGCCAGGGACAGGCACAGTCATCCTGGTTCTTCCTTGCTATCAAAAGTGACATGGTGTGAAGGATAACTGTCTTATTTTATTTTAAATAAGCATCTTTGCTTCCACTGAGTTCTTAGCTCCGGGTGGGAGAGGACATCCATCCAGTGAGTCATAGCCAGTAGGTGGGTGCTGGGGGCACCTGAATGAAGAGGTTGCACTTGAGCTGCACTCAGATCTGACAGGAAGCAGATAGAGCTTTGTCTCCAACCTGAAAAATATCTTTGGACAACCAATTTTTCCTTTTAATGCTTCAATTTTTTAACCTATAAAATAAAGGCAGAGATACTTCTTACTTCTGGAACTATTATTGGGATATGTCTGTCCTCAATTTAAGTTTTTAAAAGGGCTCATGCAGCGCTTTCTTCACTATCCAGTTATGGATTATCTACAGCCTGTCCTTTTTGACTATTCCCCATCTCATCATCTGCCTTTGGGAATATTATGAAACAAGTTTTCTTTTCTGGTATTTCACTGATACTCTCAGGAATTTCCTTATTTCAAATAACAATGGAATTGATGTTTAAAGAAGTGGAAAGTTAACTTCTTTTGTATCCCACATACCATGAGACTTTAGATTTATTACTTATTTTCATTGAGCTTCTATTTCCTCATCTATAAATTGGGACAATCTAAAGACCCTTACAGGGTTGTCGAAAGTAACAGGTGTAAATGCAGTGTGTGAACTGTAAATGTAAAGGGCCATTCAAATGCCAGGTACCAACATCTAGTAGTTAATAATTGAGCAAAGTGTTACTCAGAACCATCACATCAGGAAGTATTTGTATCATTAGGGTCTTTATGACATTATCTTTGCTGCCCCTTGCTTTTGTGCTTTCCATTAGATGGTAGACTTTTTGAAGAAGCCACATCCTACATGTTTTTGTATGAAATCTTGTCAGGAACATAAGAAATGCTTAATAAATACTTGGTGAATAAAGAAACAGATTCATTCTCTGGGTTAGCAGAAGGAAGAACTAAGGTTCATGAGTGGAGTGATTAGTGCAAAGAGCTAACAGGTGGAACAGCTCAACTGTGGAGAGGGTAGTTTGACAAGGTGGGAAGCTCCCCAGTCATTGGAAGTGTTCAAGTAGAAATTGACTGTTAGGGTTGATGCAGGTGAGATTCCTGAATGGGCTAGGAGACCTTGAAGCTCTTTTCCATGAATCTCTGATTCTCTGGAAGTAGAAAAGAACACTGCTAAATACTTAGATAACTATCCAGGCATGATTCCTTCCAGTAATACCCAGAAATAGTCAAATCCTATAATGCCTATCTTTCCCAGGCTGTGAGAGTGCTGGGGCAGGGGGAACTTCTGAACCACTTACTGTTGTGTGGCTTTTGATGCATCCTTGTGTATAGTATTTGAGCAAAGCTATTCTCATCAGGTCTAGTGTTTCAAAACAAAGGCAAAATAAATGGACATGTATGAGTGCTGGATGGCATGACAATGTGGCAATGGTAAATCTGTGTGTAATGGAATCTTCCAACACATGAACTTGGGTGTAGATGGGCTGAATATTGCCGAGGAGCACACAGAAGGCACTGGGCATTTGAACGAGCTTTCTTCTTTATCACTCTGTAGGTTGGCTGTACACTCCTGTTCTACATTCTTCTGTGGAACCAGCCTCAAATGTTGGTAAAACAGATGAGTGCCTATAGGATGAGACTCGGAAAGTGGAAATGGCTCCTCTTGCCTCTAAATATAGTCTCATATGTTATGTAACAATGGGGATATAGTCTGAGAAATGCATCTTTAAGTGATTTTATCAGTGTGAACATCACGTGTACTTATGCAAACCTAATGGTACAGCCTACTACCCACCTGGACTGTATGGTATGCTGTTATGCTCCTAAGCCACAAACATGTACAGCATGTTTTTGTACCGAGTATTGCAGGCAATTGTAACACAATGGTATTTGTGTATCTGAACATATCCAAATATAGAAAAGGTACATTAAAATAAAATACTGTTATCTTATGGGATCACCATCATATAGGCTTTTGTTCACGTTGTTGAACCAAAGTTCATTATGTGGCATATGCTGTATCTCCTTTGCTCATCTTCTAGGAGCATCTATCAGAGATGAGCTCTTACAAAAGATATTATCTGCATTATAATGCATTTGTTCAGTTATTTTCTGTTTACTACATTCTCTCACATGCATTATCTGTGTTACCCAAGCCATCCTTGGCTGTTTTCATTTCCATGAATGTCCAGGCTTTTGGTAGCCACAGAGCCTGTGGGTTCGTTTCCCTGTTGGCTAATGCACCCTTCCAAGCATCTATACTTCTCCTGCACAGCAATCATTACACTTGTTGATTATCTGTTCTTCCTGTAGGCTTTAAGTTCCAAGAGGGTTGGAACTAAGTCTGCTTTGTTATCTGCTGTGCTGTGAAGCCTGACACAGTTTCTGGCACAAAATAGGCACTGCCTAAAGATTTGTTGCATAAATATCTGAGTATTGATGGTCTTTTCTTCAACCTTATTGACACTTTACAGATAAGTTCAGAAAAATTAAGTGGTTTACCCGAAGGTTTACAGATTGGATACTCAAAATACAGTTTCCCGACTGCAGATTATTAGCTTTTCCCACTCTGTATCCTCTCTGTATCACAGCTGTTTCTACTGGTAACATGTGCCTGTGTTCCTTGGGACATTAATAATCTTGGTGTTGATGCTCTGAATATGCTTGTCTCCTTTGTAACTTGGGATGGAGATGGATTTGAAAGAAGTGAAATATTTCTAGATGATAAAAAAAAGAAAATATTGTCATTTGGCCTGTGCACACTGTGAAATTCATTTTTCAGGAAATGCTCTGAGGCAGGATGGGATGGCTTCCTGAGGGTTTTTGATACAAACCTACTTGTAGTCAAAGCTGATGCAAAGTTTGTTCCATGAGATTACAGGTGTGAGTGGTGTAGGCATTGCTATTCTAGAGGATTGGATCTGAGGTCTGCATAGATGTCTTCTACATAATTCAGCAATTGACAATTAGACCCTTGGAATGTAAGGTTACATATGTAGGTGTAGGGATTCAGGGACGAGGGGGAGAGTGAGGGAGGAAGATGGAGAAGGTGCCACCACTCGTGGGCAAAGGAGGATGACAATCTGCCTAGGCCATGTGGCTCACAACCCTCCTGACGCTTGTTTTGACTTTTCTCTAACTGCACAACCGGTGCATGCAGATGACTTTACATCTCATAGCAAAATGTGCGACAGCAATGTGCTAAGCAAATGCAAACAAAAATATGCTTCCCCCACTCCAAACAAATCTCTCACACATCGCAACTATGCCATGGCATGGTGAGAGACAAGAGACAGAGACCACCAGGAACCAGATTTGTTCATTGTTTAAACCACTCTCCAGGATATATATATATATATATATATATATATATATATATATATATGCATTGGGAGATTACCTTCAGTTGCATTGGATTGCTTGCCATGATTTAGATATACATGCACTATGATTTCACTCATCCATGCATGCATGAAAGCATTATCCATTCAATTCATTCAAAATTTGTTGCACACCTACTGTGATCCAGGAATGCATAAGCACTAAAGAAGGTACCATAAGGATACAGAGCTAAGCCATTTGAGAAGGCCATCTTCTAGTTCATTGTTTCTCTCCTTTTGCTCATGCTTCTCTTTCATCTCTGGATGTACTTCACCCTACTTTCTGCCTGTGTATATCCTTCCCATAGCTTAAGAGCCAGCCCAAGAGCGTTTCTTTTCTCATCCTTACCTCTCCTCCACACAGTAAGAATTAATTGTTCTTTTGTCCCGTGCTCCAACGGCACAATGCCTCTACCCCAAAGTTGCACAGTTGGTATTTGAGAAAAAGGCCTGCTGCCACCTTATTTCTCCTGCTTTTATTTTTCCTACCTTCCCAAAACTTATAGGACACGTTCTTCTTGAGTTCTGTGAAAGTTCTAACAGAGGTAGGAAGTATATTAATAGCCTAAACCTCATAAAAGGAGGCCTTATAATTAAATTTATAGTTTTTGCATTCAGAGTCTTCTGGCTCAAACATAGCTGAAGGGCTCCATTTTGCTTTCCTTAAAACTCTTTATGAAACTAGAATAATGGTAAGAAATTATGCTGCATTCGTCTCCAGGATAGCATAGCATGGTGGAAAAACAAGGTGTAATTTGAAGCCTAGATTTGGCTGGGTTCAAATCCTGACCCTGCCATGTACTGAATATGTTCCTTTGGAGAAGTGACAACATATTTGTGTCAAGGTTTTCCTGTCTTTAAAATGAGGAGAATAATAGAACATATTTTATAGGATTGGTATAAGGATAATATATTAATACATGCACTTACTTGGAATACTGTATGGCACTTCATACATGTTCAAGAGATGCTAGTTATTAATTTAGTTATTATTCTCCAAATGAATTAATTCACAGCTAGAGTTGACTATGGTAGCATACTATTGATGATTCTTTCTAATTAGATTTGTATTCAGAATGTTTTGAGGCTCAGTTTTAAAAAGGCCACTGCTGGGAATAGATTCTTCAAGTTCTCATACTATTTATAAAAAGTAAGTCATTTAGAGTTAAACCTTGGAACCTGAATTTCAATATTTTTACCACTATTAGGTGGTGACTTACCTGGAAGAACTTACACAACCTCCCTAAGCTTCTAGTTTCTCAACTTAGACAGGAGAGGTAATCCTCCACCCCCAACCTCAGGGTTCTGTGATGTTTGAATGAGTGTTGTGAGAGTGAATGAAGAAATAACATATGGAAGTGTCTCACATCATGCATGACAGTCTTAATAAATGTTTGCTTTATTCTTTAATTTAAAAAAGATAAAGAAGCTCTTCATGGCCACTGAATCTGGAATCTGGTACACCTGAGATGACCCTGGGCATTTTGATAGTGCCAAACAATAGTAACTTACATAGTGGCTTCCAACCGTTCCAGGTAGGATCTATTGCCCCCAGACCCCTGCCACCACCCAGATCTAGAGCTAGCTATCAAATCTTTCAGCCCTTACAATAGCCCTGTGGGGTAGTACTATTATGAGTCTCTTCTAAGGTGAGGAAGCAGACAAGGACTGCTTCTAAGGCGGGGCTGCAGTTTGGGGCCTGTTCCTCAGTCTTTCCACACACCTATTCTAGCAGCAGTTCTGTTTTCCCTGAGGACTGGATTTTGCCCCCAAAACCCAGCAGGAACAGGTCTTAGCTGCTCATCTCACCACCTCCCCCCCTCCCCCCACAGCATTCCATTCTCTGGGATAGTTCCTGTGTGTTAATATCATTTGTGTTGAACGGACGGAGCTCCTGACTCCATTCTTTGTCCTGCCTTCCCTTCAAATGTCCACTGGGTTATGCCTCTGGGTGCTAAGAATTGCTTTGTGGGAGGAGAATGTGTGATGCCTTTCCTCACCCATCATAAGGGTCACGACTGACATTTTTATAACAAAAGACAGATTAACCAGAGAAAAGCATAACAATTTTATTTAATTGAAGTTGTACATGACACAGGATCCTTTAGGATGAAGACCCAAGACTTGGGAAAACTATTTTTATGCTTAGCTTCAGTGAAGAATGAACGGCCATGTAGAAATATGATCAAAAAACTGGTAAGAGACTGAGTGGTGAAAGCCAGCCAGGACTGTGTGTTCAGATTCTTCCTGGTTTTTGTATGTAGCATTCTTTCCTCCCGGGTATCGGGCAGGACCCTCTGGAATGAGGGTCTTCAGAGGAGAAGGGAGAGAGTGACCTTTGTAGGCTTTATTGGCTTGCTTTGGGGAGGAAAAACTCTAGTTTCTATGACCTGTGTTGGGGAAGAGGAATTCTGGTTTGTAGGACTCGCTTTGGTGGAGAAAGAGGGGCAAGAGACAGGAGGGCAGGAGAAGATCGGAGAGTTTGCTTCTGAGATCTTCCAGTCTGCTTTAGTTTGAAGTATTCAGTGTGTCAAAGCACCAGACTTTGGAGTATTGTCTTCTGAGCTCCAACAGCTTGAACCATGCCCTTTGACTGTACTGCCTGGTGCAGTCTGGCTACCTTCTGTAGACTCTGCCTCCCCATCTTGATCAGTTCGCCGGCTCGCTTCCTGATCCCAAACATATGCTTTTTTCCCAAAATGGACCTTTCCAGCCTTTGAGACTCATGTTGCTTGCTTAGGTCTCAGCATGTTGCAGGCCATGTGGGCTGACTGATGAAACGTCTCCATTATCTCTTCCAGGTGCCAGCAGAATTAAGTGACCAAAATCATCTGAAAGTCCTGAATTCCATGAATAAAACTACACTCAGGAGAAGATTATCATGTAAGGGAGAGGTGCATTATGTTTGGGGAACAAATGCCCATGGAAATGGTGAGTGCAGAAAGTTACTGAGCTTTGCATCTGGGCCTTCTAGTAGAGTGTGCAAATGAGATCACCCTACAGATGGAGAATATGGGAGCATCATGCTGCGACGCCACCTCTTGGCTGATGCATGTGGATTGTCAGGCGACAGAGGGAACTCTGATCAACCAACACTGACTTTTGGTACAGAATCCCAGTGGAAATCACCCAAGGGAAAGCAGACGACTAGTGTGCCTTATGAGGAAGTATTTTCTATATTTAGTGACCAAACTTTCATTGCCTTTGGAGAATGAAATCCATGCTTCTTTTTTAGAGTGGTTGTTTTGAGTGACAGTCAACATGGCGGGGAGATGGTGTTACTTTCTAAATGGAGTAAAAGATGAGCAAGATAAGCAACTTCCACCACATGGCAGCAGGTATGAAGACAACTGGTGCCTGTCTCCAGCATTCAACTAGACAATCTCTTGCCAAGAACTTCACCTTTGGCCTGTGTAGAGCCCCCTTCACTGGGTCAGAGCAGAGGTCAGTACCCTGACCCAGTCACCCCATGGCATCTTGGCCAACCAAGGGGTGCCAATTAGATCCAATTGTGATGAAGGTAGATGGAAGGTTCCCCCATTCCACTGACCCCCCGAGTGACTTCCTTGTCTTAGAGGCCATGGGGGTGGGGTAGAGGGCTATTCTGTACCTCATCTGTCCATGGCCAGCTGAGTATGTAGTGGCTGATTCTATTCTTAGCCTCAAATTCTCAAGTCCTCCAAATCTAAGGGATTGACACTGCCTTCATGCCTCCTCCAAATATAGGAAATTTCTCAGTTTCTAATTCAGAATGTAGATGTTTGGGGGCGGAAGAAGAAAACAAAAATATAAGTACCAGCTATTGGTCCAATGTCCGCTATGTTTTGGAAGTCATACTGATATTGGTAAAGTGTGGCAAATGTCGCCCCACTGCCCACCACCCACCTGCCCTTTCTCTTATGGATACAATGCATTAATTCATAAGAGGCATTTCAGATAAACGCTGAAATGTAATTTATCAGGGTTCTTCCAGGGCTTCCAGCTACAATCGTTTCAAATCCAAAAAATTTGCTACATGCAAAGGCCCCCAAACTACCCTAAGACATATTCCTAAATTTCCAGAGCTTAAAAATCAATGTGCTTTAAAAAATAAAAACAGAAAATGCCAGCTGACTTTGCAAACAAGGACATTGGGAAACGGATATAATTGTGTTCTTTCCTTCTACGTCCGTTCGGGAACTTCGAATGCTACTATGCTACATCAGGTATGCAATGAAAGACAAACAACGGGGACTCCAAACAGAAGAGGGGAGCTTGAGTAACTGTAGTTTTTATGTTAGGGAGAGCCTGAGAGAGAAAGGAGCATTGTATCTCGGATTAACGGAACTGCAGGATTTCATTAATGACAGCCCAGCTTTTTAGCAAAAGGAAGATAGTTAGGGCAGTAAAGGAGAACATGACTAGAATGTGCTCTGCTAATTGGAAATGTATATTATCTTCAGGCGATGTGAGTGTGGAGGAGAGGGGGATGGGGAGGATGAGAAGAGACACGTACTGAGAGGCCTGCAGGAGAAAACTGGACCCAGGACACCCCAGATTTGGCCACACCAGCAGGGCAGTTAAAGGGTCCTTTCTTGCTGGTAGGAACGTCTAGTGCCCGGACCCCACCCTCCCCCACTCCCTTTTAATTCAATGGCTACGTAGGGGCTTCTTTGATGGAGGCTTTGAAGTCGGTGGCTTTGAGATTACTCTTCCTCTGTGACCTTGACCACCAGCCATGAGGTTAGGGGGGAAGGGGAGGGGAGGAGGAAGGCTCTGGAGTTGGAAAAAGGAAAGGAAGGAGAGGGGAGGGGAAGGAAGGCTGCCCTAAGACATTTCTGCAGCATTCCACGACTTTTCTGATCACTCTGCAAAGTTGAAATATGATTGCAGCCTTTGCACCGGGAAGGAAAGAAACCATTTAAATGAAAAATTAGCTGCCTTAGCAGGTCAAGCACATAGTTACATTAATGTCGTGTAGAACAATAAATCAACTTCGATCTCCAATTGAAAAAATGCTAATTTAGCTCAGCGATTCACTGATTGTACTTTCCTCTGATAGAAATCTTTTCTTTTATTTAATGCGAAGCCGTGATTTGACAGCCTCCTCTAATGGTGCTTGCAGACTCTCAGCATTTCAGTGGAATTCTGATCATGGTTTTAATATTCCGTGCAGCTCTGCCCCCTCTGATTTCACGCTCACACATTAACGAGAGCTGACACTGGAGATTAGACGCAGACAGCTGGAATGCCAGGTCTTTGTTGCAGCATGGACAGGAGCCAACGTCGTTCAACCACAGCCAAGAGGGACCTGGGAAAGTCTTCTTAAGAAGGAGGGGAAGGCGGGGTGGGGGGCTTGAGGGAGGGTGGGAGCGGGGGATGGGAGCGGAAAGAAAGGCAAGGTAGTTTCTGAAGGGCATATGAAAATAGATGTTTTCAGAAAGCCCTTTCGTCTCTGAAATTCGCATTGGAATCAATTCTGGTTTATTTAGAGGAAGTGGTTCATTACAGGGAAATCCCAAATTGGTTGCAGTATTTTTCTGTAAACTCTGAAAATACAAGTGTGATGCACGAAAATGGAAATGGCTCCCTGCTTCAGCTGCTCACTAGTTCATCTGAGAAACAATGGTGATTACGAGCTGGAGGAAGAGTGCTTACATAAGGAAATGTGTTCTCCCCTTTGCCTTAAAAAAATCACTTAGTTCCAGGTGAATAGATGGGGAAATAAAACTAGATTTATGAGCCAGGGCTGCCTGTGCAACTAGCGTCTACCTCGGCAAGAAAGGAAGTCGCGTAGCCTAACTGCCTTGATCCTAATAAATTGTTTCCTGATACCAGAAATCAAATAAAGATCCATAGTTTCATCTAAACCATGAAGCAACTTGGGCTCAGCTAGTGCCAATATTGCCAAGGGGAAAGAAGGGTGCTGCCTGAGACACTGGCTCAACTTTGTCCAAAAGAAAATGACAGATGATCAAAGTTGCAGAGACGGCACATTAATACTATGTCAAAAAAAATTGTTTCTGCTCCCGGGGGAAACCAATTGAGTAGAAATAACAAATGTCCTTCTTCCTAACTGTATCATTAATAATAATCGTACTTTGCATTTTTATGGGATACCAGGATTCAAGAGCCCTTTATAAATATTCATAGGGGAAGGCTGGGGAAGGGAAGTGAATGTACCCATTCCTGATGCCTGGCTGGAGTGACTGAGACTCAGGGCCCCGCAGGGGCTTAACTGGAGTGAAACAGCACGTCACAAAGCCTCATGCTGCAGCTAGCTGGGAGACATCCAGGTACAGTCTCTGATGCCCACTGCTCTCTCCTGTGAACAGGAACGTGGCTGTAGTTTAGGAATTAGATGAGCTGAACCATCTTGTATCACTTTTGCTTGTTGTTCTTACTCGCCTTGGTTGGACCACTGTCACTGATGCAAGTTTATTCATTCTACTAGCATTTATTGAACACTGAATTAGACAGTTTTGATTAAAAAAAAAAGTGTAAGTTAGGAGATATATATATATATATATATCAGTATAAGTTAGGAGATATATATATATACATTTGCATATGAATCTTAGTTCCTCTCTTACTGGCTTTGTGGCCTTAGCAAAGTGCTTTACTTTTCTCTAAACCTCAGTTTTTTGTCTGTAAAATGGGGTTAAAATGAACTAATCCTTAACACTGTCTGACCCATCGTGGGCACTCAGTAAATGCCAGAAACAACCATTGTTGTTGTTGTTTTCATATAATTGTTGGGAGGGTTCAGTGAGAATACACACACACACACACAGACACACACACATTGCCGGATAGAGTTGGTTCATAGTAAACAGTTAATAAGTGCTGGTTATTGTTATGTAACACATGAGAATGTCTCATTCCAAAGCAGCACTATTGCCTGCAAAGTAGTCCTCTCAGTAGATTTGTGCTGATCCCCAAGATACTGAGAAATTGCTCAAAGCATTTTTGGAACTCTTCTGGAAAGTTATGCATGGACACTGTTGGTACTCTCTTAAATATCTTGAAATGTGGTACATCTTCATCCTTAGAGGGTGAATTTGTTGGAAGCTATTAAAAGTTGCCCTGAAGCTATGGCCCATGAATATGGTGGGCAATCAAGTTGGGGAACATTGCTTTGGAAATACATGTGCCTATAAGGAAATTAGATTGGTTTAATTGTGTGGTGTCTAAACTGAATCTGATCACAATTCCAAAAAAGGCTTATTGAACAAACATAGCCATTTCAGAATATACACATTGCCTCCCGAGGAGAGTACTCAGAAGGGGTCATAGATTCTGATACATTTGCCGGGGTGGGGAGATGCAGCTTATTGTTTCATGGCCACTGCTTGTAATAGCCTTCCCTGAATAGTTTATACTCCCAGCGAGAAGAAAAGGACATGCCCCTGAGTGCTTCAGATTATGCACAATCTGAGGTCCACTTCCTTTGACTTTGCCCTCTTGGCTTATGTGCAGCTTTAGTGCAGAGTCAGTTTGCTCATTTTTTCAGAACTGTGCAAACTGACCCTGCACTTACTGGGTTTCTGAAGTTACTAAGGATTAAAACTGACTAAGTCATGATCTCTGCCCTCAAAGGCCTCACAGTCTAATAGGGAAGGCAAACAAATAGTTGCAATACAGAGAGGTAAGTGCCATAGGAGAGGGACACATCAGGAGTAGGGCAGATCCCAGAGGCCCTATATGTATATTACTCTCAAGTGTGTGGACTTTTTCTTAGAGTTAGATAGGAAGCCACTGGCCTTTACAGCTGGGATCAAACATACTTTAATTTGGCTTGCCCTTCTGTTCTATCTCTCCCTATTCCTGGCTTCCATGTCTTAACCAAATTGTATACACCCTGCATTAGCCCTGAGGACAGCTGAAGTGGAAGTTGTCCTTTTTTTTTTTTTTTATCTCGCTCCCTTATTAAGGAGCTCTCTGGCAGTGAAAGAGAGCGAGAAGAGACTTTTCCCAAGTCTTCTCTGGGAAGATTTAAGAGGTGTGATTTATTATAATTTCAATTATAAAAGGTTTGGGTTTGGCTTAAAGAGTTTTCACTTACAATGTCTGAGTCTGTTCCAAGGGCTGTAAACCATGGCGGGTTTCCAGTGGCCCCAGGTAGCATCCCCATAGTCACGTTACTTACAATTGATAATAAATGGCTTTGACCAGAGGGGAGAGTAGATGAGCTGAACAGAATTCTTAAGTGCCTAAAGGCATGGGAGACTGCTTCTGGTGGTTAGATAGAATTGATCATATCAGTGGCAATATGGCACATATAGAAAATGTTGAAAGACAGGAAGCCTGGAGTGGTTGTACTCATTCCTGAATGCTTCGCCTCTGTGACAAGGAGGAAGGAGTGCCATTTCTGCCAACGCACTGTCATTGAAAGAGATTCGTTTGTTCATAAGCATGCAGAGAAAATATGTCCTGACTCTGTGCATTCACTCTGGGTAGAGCACCTAGAAACATCTAAGATGTTGGAGATTGTGATTGTCTACTTGGATTTGAAATGCCTAGTGGCTTCAGAGTGTTTTAACCATTCTGAATGGTCATGATAATAGCATGTCTTAGAACAGGGGTCCCCAACCTTTTTGGCACCAGGGACCTGTTTTGTGGAAGACAATCTTTCCGTGGATGTTGAGGGGTATGAGGCCGGTCCGGATGAAAAGGATGAAACTGCTCCACCTCAGATCATCACGCATTAGTTAGATTCTCATGAGGAACGTGCAACCTAGATCCCCCACATGTGCACTTTACAATAGGGTTCACACTCTTATGAGAATCTAATGCTGCTGCTGATCTGAGAAGAGGCTGAATTCAGGCAGTAGTGCTCACTTGCTGGCCCTCTGCTCACCTCCTGCTGTGTGGCCCAGTTCCTAACAGGCCACCGACCAGTACTGGTCCACAGCCTGGGGGTTGCGGACGCCTGTCTTAGAAGAGTGATTCTCAACCTCAGTATTGTATCACACACAAGTTTCAGGCATGTTACAAGCATAATATTGGTGGATGATTTGTTAAAGTTTGTAGATAATTAATCGAATTGGAAAAAAATGGGGTGATTATCCCTATAATGTCACCCTTCCAATAGGTTTTCTAGAGTAGGAAAGAAAAAAATGCCTATCAGGAATTAGAGAAGTCTCTGGATTGCCTCCAGGGAGTGTGCCATGAAAATACACATAGGGGATTTCAATATGAATTTTCAATGGGAAAAAAGTTGAGAACTCTTATGCCAAAAATGACATTTGATGTAGACATGACCGTATTATGTATACAATTCAGATGGAGTTTAGTCATTGTGAGATGAGAGAAGATGACATAATGACGTAGTATTTAGCTAACTGAGTTTCAAGGTATATTCCTTGAGACTAGTGTCTGCAGTTGAATCCAAACGTGGTAGTCTATTTATTTGTCCCATTTCTGTGCCATTATTGTTTAATCCTAGTTACTCTTCATTAGTGGGTTTTCCCATTGCTTCGGTTCATCTCTGAGCAGTTCCTGGGATTATTAGGGACTGTAGTAGAGGCCATGGGGGTCATGGATATAGGCAATCATCATTTGTTGAATATCTACTGTGTGCTGATAGTATGCTTAGCATATATATATATATAATTATATATACTTTAATATATTATAATGTATAATTTCACACCATTATAATTACATAAACTATAATTAATATACATATATAATGTAATCCTTACAATAAGCCTATGAAGTTCTATTCCATTTTACAAATAAGGATTTTGAGGCAAAAAGGAGTCTAAACAATTGTCCCCCTAAGGTCAAACCCCTAGTAAATAATAGAGGGCTAATTCGAAAACAGATTTTTTGGAATACCCAAACCCTTATTTCTTTCCCAAGCACGTGTCCATGAAAGGATACTTGACAGGGTAAGAGTGTGTAAGTTCTCAGTGTTGCCCCAGTTGGATATAAGGGCAGAAACTGAACACAGTCTAAAATTCAAAGTCTTAGGACCAATGTAAAGAATCAGAGCCAAGAAGGGATCATCCATAACAGCATCTAATGAAATGTATGGGTCAAATCATGTAAAATTGCCAACAGTTGACCATTTTCTATCTCTAAAAACGGAAATTTCATATGGTTCAACCTAACAAAAGTAGGATAATCAGTGCTAAGGCACACTTAATATGTTTTTCTCACACATGGGATTGAAATCTGGCTTTTAAAACGGAAATAGAGTAGAATCATTTACTTCAGCTCCTAAAGTTCCATACATCTTATGGCTCTAAGATAACTGAATGGGAAAGCCTAGCTCAAGACTTGTGGCATCTGTAAATCAAGCATTTCACGGTGAGAAAGAAGGGGCGAGGTAATTTCTAGCACTCTGATTCTCCCACCAGCTATGTAATGTGAGGCACAGGCCCTCTGCAACGAAAACCATTCTTTCTATCTCTCAGCCCCGTGACCCTCTACGCCCCAAGGAAGACTGGTTACCCACTGTTAGGAATTGAATTGTGTTCCCCAAAAGATACATTGAAACCCTAATCCCTAATACATCAGAATGTGACCCTATTTGGAAATAGAGTTGTTCAGATGTAATTAGTTAAAATGTGGTCATACTGGAGTAGGTCAGGTCCTTTATTTAGTGATTGGTGTCCCTGAAAAAGAGGAGAGACACAGAGACAAAGACAGGGAGAAGATGGCTGTGTGATGACAAAGGCAGAGATTAGAGGGAGGCATTGTATTAGTCCATTCTCATATTACTATAAAGAAATACTTGAGACTCAGTAATTTATAAAGAAAAGAGGTTTAATTGGTTCACAGTTCTGCAGGCTGTATGTGAAGCCTGATGCTGGCATGTGCTCAGGTTCTGGGGAGGCCTCAGGAAACTTACAACCATGGCAGAAGGCAAAGAGCAGGAGAGGTGTCTAACATGGTGGGAGTAGGATCAAGAGGGAGGTGGGGGGAAGTGCTACATGCTTTTTTTTTTTTTTTTTTTTTTCCTTAGCAACTAGATCTCATGAGACTCATGATAGCACAGACAGTACCAAGGGGCTGGGGCTACATCATTCATGAGGAACAACCCCCATGATCCAATCACCTCCCTCCAAGCCCCACCTCCAACAATGGGGATTATAATTCAACATGAGATTTGGGCAGGGACACAGATCCAAACAATATAAGGCATCTCCAAGCCAAGGATTGCCAGCCATCACAGAAGCTAGGAAGAAGCAAGAAAGGGTTACACCTATGGTTCTCAGAGAGAGCAGGGTCCTGGTGGCACCTTGATCTCAGACTTCTGGGCCTCACAACTGTTAGACGAGAAATCTCTGTTGTTTTAAGCCATCCATTGGTAGTACTTTGTTATGGCAGCACTAGGAAACTGATGTACCCACTTTTCAGGTTCCACGTCTATTTCTTTCTCTTGTGCTCAGTCAAGATAATAAATAAAATAAAATTGTCATGTAAAAAGATAAATCCTAGATTCCAGAAAACATGGCTTACTAGACTGACTCACTTCCAGGATGTTCTAAAGAGTTTCTTTTCTTTCTTTTTTTTTCTGAACCTTAAATTTGGGGACTACATATTCAGACTGGTCTCCTTTGAGTAGGAGATTTGCATTTGATTTATGACAGTCAACCTCCGTGTTAGATTTACTCTGAGCCTACATCATAGCCTAATGAGTTTTGAACAAATGGGCTGCCTTCCAGTGAACAGCAAGGTAAGGGATGACAATGAGGTCCTCCCTGGTGGCCATGACTGGTCTTTGTGCCATCAGCAATGAATTTGAATTATGTTAAATTGTGAATGTCACTGGAGAGGCACAATCTTTTACATTATTATTATCATTGGTGACTAATCCAGGATTTATTTATCAGGTTAGCCAACCACTAGCAGGAACCAGACATAAGTCGGCCACAAATAGATTCACCCAGTATTTATTGAGTGTCTGCCATATAATCACACAGTGGCCCAAAGTCTTTGCATGATCTCACTGACTCTGCCCTACGATTCTAACACATAGTTATCTCCATTTAGAAATGACAGAAGTGAGACTAGGAAAGGTTAGGTCAC